>NC_135749.1:27890000-28237500 GCF_041903045.1 Epinephelus lanceolatus
TTGTACTTTGCAGCACCAAAATTAGACCTTAGTTGCTATTTCAACTAATGGTTGATATAGTATTAGCTAGCTGAGAGTAATGAATAACAGTTAAAACGGTTAGCTAACTAATGCTTGAAAGAACATGCTAACGGTAAAGGTAAACTGTTGAAACAGTGAGCTAACTAATGCTTGAAATAGCATTAGGTAGCTAACGCTAATGGTAAACTGTTGAAACAGTTAACTACCTAATGCTTGAAATAGCATTAGCTAGCTTAGAGTAATGAGTAACAGTTAAAACAGTTAGCTAACTAATGCTTGAAATAGCATTAGCTAGCTAACGGTGATGGGAAACTTGACACACTGAGCTAAATGTAACAAATAAACACTTGAAGTAGCATTAGTTAGCTCAAATTAATGAATAAACTGTTGACATCGTTAGCTAAAAGTAATTGACAAATGGTTGAAACAGCATCAGTTAGCTAAATGTAATGAATACATGGGTGTCTTGTATATGGACATTATTGGGTGTGCACATATACAGGGGGCAAAACCACTTTGGTTGCAGATGACAAGATTGTAGTTAACCATTGTAATCAGTAGCCTTTGAATTGCTTGTAGGTTTTTGTTGCCTAAATAAAGTGCTTTTTCAAGTTGGATCTGTTGTCGTTCATTTTCATATTAATACATCATTATGGAAATTGTTAGCTAACAATAACCTCTAGTAGCCCATAGTTATCAGGTCTGTGAATGAAATTTAGCTAAAAGGAGCTAGCTGTCTGTGTATATGATTTCCCACCACTCATAAACAGACACTAACACATTTAGTTAACATTTAACATAATTCTGTATTAATTTTAGCTCCATGTAAAGTGAATAAGCATGATGTTTTTTAGCTAACGCTCCGCTTGTCTGCCTTAACAACCCAGGTCACATATTTTTATAACTGCTGATTTATTTAATCAGAGTTCTACTTAGTGAAACACAGCACTGAATTAAACTGCAGATCTTAGTAATATAAAGTAGTAGTGAAATAAGTAACTTTATGCAATCATTTTATCCACCTTATTTTTCACGGAAACAAGGAGGCAAAATAGAATGCAGCCAACTTCCGGGTTTTTTGTGCGACACTTCCGGTCCAGCACTCTTGACCGCTGTGTAAATGGGAATCGCCTTGTTTACCTTGCTTAGTTTAGCTATATATAGGCCTATATATATATATCACATTTTTCACGTCACTGTATCACCGTTTAGACTAATCTGATGTTTGTAAAGTCTATAAACACAATGATTGAACAAACATTACTATTTCTGTGTGCATGTTTAGTAATTAACATGGTTATCATAGATTAGCTGGGCTAACCGTTAACTGTTAGCCGTTAGCCATTAGCGGTGTCTGTAATAACTCAATAAGCGGTCTGTGAAAAAATATTTTTTCCAGAGGATGTCTTAGTTATCAGTCTTAGTTATCAGAATGTGTCACTTCAAGTTGAGCTTCCAATGCTACAAATGTTTTTTTTTTTAATCTTACTATGGTATAATCATTACTGCTAAAACATTTGGACTACACATTTTTATTTTGAGGTAACAACAAGCCTGAATCTTTGGTTTTTTTTTGTTAACTTCACATTTTCTTGTGCAGTGGTAGTTCTGTCCTTGCTGTGGAGACACACCACTAATGAATACAGAGGAAATGTGTGGAATAACAAAGGATGTGGAGTGTGTGGATTTCTTTCATCAATTTGAAATAAAATTGTCATATTTGTTGTGTTAATGTCATTACAACTGAGATGGAAGGTCCTCTGCTGGCACTATACCGCCGCAGCTTGATCGGGTGCCGGGAATGCATCGCAGTCCTGACGTCCCGGAGTGAAAGTTGCACAAAGTGCAGGACACCTATTAGTCAGGACAGGACTGTTGCTGTGGCTGGCCTGTCAGAGGCTATAGGGACAGTGAGAGGCCTTGAGCTGTGATAGATTGTTTTTCCTTTAGTTGTTCATGTGTTGTTACCATTACTATGGTAGTCATTAAAACTACAATTGCAAATGTTGCATTACAAATGCACAAACATGTTAAATTAGAAATGTTACATTACAAATGCACAATGTTTTTATTGTGCATGTGAATTTGTGCAGGCCTCTTGTGAATTTTGGTTTTATGAAACCCAGAACCTGACTGATCTGTTTATTAGCTAAAATGTACTGACAATTTTAAATGACTATATAGCGTGAAACTTGCTGTGAGTCCTAACCTCACTGACCTGCACTTAGACACTCAGCTGGTTGCATCTCTGCAGTGACATGGGAATAGGGTGACACTGGACAGGCTGTGTAACCGACTTATTGTTCAAATTCAAATTTCTTAGCATCTTATCACTTATTGTTATATAGTTAAAATACTATAGATCTTACTTCTGGAAACTTGCATTGAATTGTATTTATACACGTTATACAAGGAATTCTTAAACAGGCCAACAACCTCACTATGACTGTACTGAAAATTAAAGACATAGTCTTGTTTTGTGTGCTGTGTTCAGAAGATTCCCCTCAAAATGAAACATTAGAATGTAAATTGATGACCTTCAGTTCCTTACAGGACAGTTTCAAAATGCCTTAATATATGACTGAGTCAATTAAGTAAAAATGTCAAATTCCAATAAAATATTCACCCATTATTCACAACAATCTACACATCCTACAACACACTATTTCTTTAAGTTAGTGGGCATTTGATAACTCCCTCCACTTATTTAAGACATTTTGCATTTTAATAGGCTTTTAACTATGGCAAGAGAGGGTACAATACACCAGTAAAATTAACTTTATTTGATGAATTGCTGCATTTTTAACTGACATAATTAGACCATGTTGTGTACACCATCACTGATGAATACAAACAACAAATACAATACCACAGTGATTTATAATGACTTCATTTTCTGGGACCAGTATGAGCTACTGTACACGTTTCATGTGGGCACTGTACAAAGATTAACCATCTCTTCTAATCATCCAGTAAATTAAAAGACAGTTCTTAAATACAAAACTGAATCAATGTACTCTTACACACTTAATGTGTATTTAATACACTCAGAACTCAAAGTGCCTTGGATTTCTTACTTCTTGTTTACAATTGTTTATACTGACATCACATATCTTGTCATGCTTTGATAAGACATCTGGCATTAAGCTGTGTGGTGCCTCTTTGGATCTCTGCATCCTTTCTTACAGAAGAATTAAGCAAGGCTGTGTTCTAAACTCATTTCTTATAATTTTTTCAGTATCTGTAAAGACCCAGCACCATGTGTGTCTTAGTCCTTTCCTTTGAACTGAAAAGCTAGCTGTGTTTCGCTGTGAAAGCCACTTTTAGTAAGTACAGTTTGGGACTCAGAAAGCAGACATGTTGGAACTCCTTCACTCCTTCTGAGGTAAGCGACACTCCATCCACATCTGCCTCTCCTAGTGTCTCACAAGCTCTCTACTCTGGTCCTCTGGAAACTCTGTAATAAAAGAAAATGTTTTGTTACGTTTAAAACAGATGTTTTACATAAAGACTGCATAAAGAAAATATATGACTGAAGTTCATCTTTCCTCTTTACTCTGATGGTGTTTAATGTACATCTGCAGATGAACAGTGTATTAATTGTTGCTTTAGTTTTTACTAAAGTCCCCCAATTTTAGTGGACCAAAGATCATTTGACCAATTAAAACAAACTTTAGTCATGATATCTAATATTTGGTGTCAAATTGTTTTCAGTCATCGACTGTCTGAACTCTGTGATCCCAGAGGACATGTATATCTCCCCTGCCCTGGTGATAAACAGGAAAAAACAATTTACAATAAGAAACAGTGTGTGTAGTATATTACAGAATATGCAGAATATTATTGTTTTACCATGGGTGACAGAGCTGTACAATTGTGCAGGGTTAATGTGAAAAATATGACAGATCTGTATGACAGAGCTGTACTTTGTGCAGGGTTATATGCACAATTATAGGGACACATGACATTTATCATATTATTTAGAAAATTTCTTTACTTTGCAGTCTGCATGCACAAACACTGCTGGTAATATATACATTTGTGAACACAGACCACACTAGAGCTTAATAAATCAAAAATGCATATCAAAACACTCCTATGTCCTTCATATGACCAGTAAGGTCTACCATAAATGTAGACATTTCACACAGACTTATGAGCAAATGTTCAAATGATGTGCAAAACAGCTGTTTATTAGCTACAACAGCTAGCTAGTTTACCTGCAAACAAATTAGCATTGTTTGCGTTGGTTATCTTCTGTAGCTAGCAGTTAGCTACACTGCTGGCAGGTCAACAATTTAAACAGTGTTGGGTTGGAGACGTTTAGTGGATAAGATCAACAACAACAAAGTTTGACTTACTTCATGACTGCAGCAGCAGTGCGTCTCAAACACGGTGTGTTTACTTTGAAAATCCCTGGTGGTCATCTCTCTCAGTTGTGAGAAAGTGGCAGAAATATCATTGAATAACAGTTATGAATGATGTTAATTATTTAGCCTATTTGTTGTTAGTTGTATTTATTTCGTTTCGCTCTCCTTAAATTGACCACTGCAGCCAACACGCTTCAAAGCAACGCGCAACTTTTACTTTGAAGGCTGTTTCTGGCTCTCGACTTCCTTTTTCAATTTTCATTGTACAAGTTGGATAAAGGAACAAGCTGACGCTTTCACGCGCTGAATTGCATTACATGTCTTACGACAATGAAATAGGAAATACCCCCAAAAGTGGGATTTTTCATTATACAACGTGAACAATGCAGATGAATTATATTTCATCCATGGACCCCATATGCATGTTATTGTATTGTAGTACACTGTAGGAGAGAGGAATAACGTCGTGGGAGAGATAAAAACTGAGTAAAAAAACACCCTGAATATGTTTAGAACTACAAATGAACCTTCTTTCAGTGATTTATTTTAGACAAAGAAAATTGTACAGGTACATCCCACCCTGACTGTAAGCCAGGTCGTGATCAGCCAGTGGTGGCTCCACGCATGCGCGATTCACTTGCAGTCTAGACATGGAGGGGTTAACATCTCCTGCTCTGACAGCAGCTGGGAGGGAGTACTGGGCCGCCTGTGAGTGCTTTCGGATGGGGGAGGGGCCCACAGCAGCATCCACTGCTAGTCGAGAAGAATAAGAACGATACGTGCTTTCACGTTAGAGTCTCCAAGTCTCCAATAACATCAGATAAAGTCACTAGATTTGTCGCAAGTTGTTTTTTTTTTTAAAAAGGGTTGCTAGAGGGGTCTGAGAAGTCGCTAAATATAGCGACAAAGTCACTAAGTTGGCAACACTGGGTTTTGTTATGTTGCTGTTTTTATTTTGGAACAGTCAATTTTCTAATGTAGGATGAGAATACAGTCGGACAGTAACAGATATCAGGTACAGAGGTTGAGTGACAGATCTGTCATTCCAGGCGTCATTCTCTTCAGCTAATTCTTATTTTTAACACTTTTCTGCAGTACTCTTTAGTTTTTTTCTTCCTTATGTCATTACAAGCATGTGAAAATTTTAGTGTATACATTAAAGTTAGGAGTGCCCGAAAATATGGGAAAAATCCTGTCTTGTATTGATTAGTAAGTAACAGTGAGTTTTATTTATTTATTTATTTATCTATTTTTCTTTTACGGGACAATCCGATATTGGTGTTATAGAATTTAGGTGGCAGCCTATTCCTCTCTGTAGGTCAGTGATGGAAACTGTACAGGACCCATCCCTTTTAGTTCGGGCTGCATGTACAACACTTTTGTAGATGCAACACATTTATCTTAGTCTAGTTGTTATTAACATTACAGGGTCGTTATATATAAACGTGCCATTTTGTGTCTCCCAAACAAAACTGTGCTATAAATGTCAATTAACAATGAATACACTATAATCATTTTAGAATTTATTTTCCATGATATCTCTTGTAACATTAAAACAATGTAAAATTGTATTTATTTTGTTTTCAAAGAGTTTTAAACACCTTTTTGTATGAAGCATCAAAAGCTTTAAAAATGGCCTGTCGCTCAATATGATTGTTCTACTTTTACTAGCTATTAAGACCCAAAAAGAAAAACATAAACGTCTATAAAGCCTCAAGTGTCCTTTCATTACTCATGAATGGGTTTTATTCTTAATATATGTAAAAAGTTGTAAAAACATCAATTTAGTCGGGTCGCCAGGTAGTCGTCAACCCTGTTACTTTTAATGAAAACACCCCTTCTGAAATAATGGACTGCTCCGAAAGTTGCATCATTTCCTTGGAGTGAAATCAGCTTCCTTTTGTGAACATGCTGATGAAAAGACAAGTAAGTGTCCTCTTATTTTCATGATTTTTCTTAGAGTTATATAATGTTTGACTTAAGGGGACAAGCTTATTGTGTCAGCCCTGTTTCCACAAAAGGACACGTTAAAAAGATATTTGTTCTAAATTTTTACTGTACATAAATAACATGATATAAGCCTCTAATGAATGCACACCATGTGGTCTCATGACCTTCACCGCATGGCTAGTAATGGCTGCCAAGAACATTTTTCGTCAACCCTGTTACCGTCAACCTTGTTACCATTCTAGCCTAAAAGGGTTGATGGTAACAAGGTTGACAAAAGTATGGTTTTGCGAGAACATGAAAATATACTTTCCTTACCAACAGTATTTACATGATATACATGGTTTTACAAGTTTCATCGCTAGCTGAGAGGGAAATCGAAAAAAAGATTGTGCACTTGGTGACAAGTTTTTGAAATTTGGCATGGTGTTAAACTTGGTGGAGAGGTATAACCAGCACTTAATTAGAGCCGGAACGTACTGGAACGCGTACCAGGACCTTTTCAGAAAAGGCCCTGGTGCGTTCTGGAACTAATTTGCATGGGTCTAGAACTTTTCGCATCTAAAAACTACATACAGTATTGGCTGATGTCACTAGTGTTGCAGGGTATACTGGTAATGGTAGACCGCGGTACTAAAACTCCACAGTACCCTACATATGATAATTCAAAGCCAATCGCAAGACGGTGAGTGTCCATGCGCGGTCCCGGTGCGCGCTGGTCAATAACGGTGCGCGCCGGCCACCTGGCACTCAATATGGTGCTGTAGTGTTTTGTTTTCCAGGCATGTGAGTATCTTTTAGCAGTGAAAGTTATTATTTATTTCTTTTTACTTGTCGGCAGTGATTTGTTTTCCACAGAGCTCTACGGCGAGCATTTTATTCGCATTTGCGACTAAAAATAGTTTTGTGTGCGCAAATTAAATCATTCAGCACGCTGTGTGAGTATAGATTTCAACCAGCAGCAGAAAGGAAAATCAAATCTTGCCGGTTGTGGGTTGAACGGGGGTCACAGACAGGATACGGTGGTCAAATACGGCGGAGGCTCATAGTGCTCCGCGCCGCAATTACAGCTTACTGGCGACAGAGTCCAACTCCAGGTCCAGTAATTCCCTCTTCTTGGTGTCATGACTGCCCAGTAGTACCTGCAACTGAGCCGTGGCAGCACACAGGTATGTGGCGTGTCAGAGGAGAAACGAGCCGTTTCACATTTCTCTCTGTGGCAGATAATGGTCCACAAACCTCACCGCACTTTAGGGACTGTTCTTTACTTGTCAGGGGAGGAGGGTGGCTGGTTGATTTTTATTTATTCATTTATTTTGATCCCCCCTATGTTAATCACTTATTGATGCTGTTCTTGAAGTATGAATTAGTCAGTAAGTAATTTATTCCATTGAAATATCATTGATGTATTATAGAAAAGTGATTTATCTTTTTATAAATGACAAAAGGCAAATCTGCCTCATTTTTGCTGTGGTATCATGATACTACTCAGAACCGTGATACTTTCACTGGTATCATACAGTGGGTCCTAATTTTGGTACCGTGACAACACTAGATGTCACAACCATTCCATTCGGAGTCACGCAGTGAGGTGGCTCGGGTGCCGCTTAAAAAAGTGTTCCCCCACTTTTGGGAGTGGGGGAACACTGCTCTCCCAGAGGCCCAAAGTGTTCCCCTACTTCTAATTTTACATATTAAGCAGTGGGTATAACATGGTCCAACATGGAACCCATTATAATTTGGAGCAGATCCAAATCTCCGGTGAGGGCCAAAAAAAAAAAAAGCATATTGAAATTTGTGGCTATCCCAACTTGGTTTTTGAAAACCTTATACCCATACCTTACACCATGCCAAATTTCAAAACCTTGTCACCAAGTGCACAATTTTTTCAATTTCCCTCTCAGCTAGCGATGAAACTTGTAAAACCATGTAAATAATGTCTGCTATTGGTAAGGAAAGTATATTTTCATGTACTTGCAAAACCATACTTTTGTTAACTCTGTTACATCAACCCTGTTACGCTAGAATGGTAACAGGGTTGACGAAAAATGTTCTTGGCAGCCATTACTAGCCATGTGGTGAAGGTCATGAGACCACATGGTGTGTATTCATTAGAGGCTTATATCGTGTTATTTATGTACTTTAAAGATTTCTAACAAATAGCTTTTTAACGTGTCCTTTTGTGGAAACAGGGCTGACACAATAAGCTCGTCCCTCTCTGTCAAACATTATATAACTCTAAGAAAAATCGTGAAAAGAAGAGGACACTTACTTGTCTTTTCACCAGCATGTTCACAAAAGGAAGCTGATTTCACTCCCAGGAAATGATGCAACTTTTGGAGCAGGCCAAACATGTTCAATGGATCAAATTCATTGTGACTGTCCTTTCAATATCCTTCATGTTTTGAAAAATGCTAAAACCTCTCAATAAATATGTCTCTGAAATATTCTTTGATTAGACATGTTGAATTGAAAGGTTTATGAATGTCCCATTATCTTCATTAGACCCACAGCTGCAACTTCAACTATCAGTATGGTAACTGTTGTCAACCCTGTTACTGAGGTGTCAGCCCTGTTACTTGTATAATATTCTAGTATAATTCAAAAAATTAAAAGGCAAATGTCAAATCAACTCATTTTATATGTTAAGTAAAAAAAACCAGTAATCTATAGAACGAAATGTGGGTATTATTGTTTTGTTTCCATTTTCTGTTCTTAAAAAGAAAGATGTAGTGAAAGTGTCAATTGCAAATGAGCATATTCATCCATGGATAAAACATAAACGCCTCAATATTCCCACTGTACAAACACACTCAGTGTAACAAGGGGAGATTTATCATTCAAAGTATATCAGATTTGTTGTAAATATGCATTAAAAACAAAAAATACTCTAGATCTAACTCTTGTCTTTCCATTGGAAACAACTCAATTACCCAGGTTTCATTCACAAGTTTCCTTGGAGACAATTGATGAAATTCTAAGATGGAAGACTCATATTCAGTTTGTTTGCAATAAAAAGTCTAGGTCTGTTGGTATCATTGGCAGAATTCAAGGTTTGGTTCATCAAAAGTGTTTATTAATCCTCTATTATAGTTTAATCAATCTGTACCTTATATATTGCAATGCTATTTGGGGAGCTACCTATCCCACTCACCTTCATAGGTTTTATATTTTACAAAAAAGTTCTGCAGAATTGCCACTTTCAGCAATAGGATAGAACACTCAGCCCCTCTCTTCAATCAGCTTAATATTTAATCATTTTTTTTAAATAAATGTATATCACACCTGTATATTAATTTACAAAATCTTGCATCCGTCTGCTTGATTTTCCATGCCTTGTAAAGAATTTTTCCAGACTAACAGTGATGTTCTTAAGTATAATACCACACATGCCAAATGTTTACATCTTCCAATGTTTCATACTAGGCTTTGTCAATTCTTCATCAGATATAGAGGGGCTCACCTTGGAACAGTCATATTCAAATTGCATCTCAGTCTACCTCACTCAAGAGTTTCAAATATAGGCTACGGTCCTGTCTGATGAACCAAACTCTTCGAACTGATCACATTTAACTATAATTGACCATCCTCTATCCAGTGTAAGGATTTGACTGATTTGTCTGAATACAAGTGTGCTTTGGCACGTGCGTATACAGTCGCACACTCCCATGCTTGCTTGAGCATGCACATACACATACACACATACACTCATGCACACACACGTATGCTTATGCTTTCACTCACAATTCTATTTGTTGTTGTCTTTGCTTCTTGAATCCATGTTTTTATATTTGTTTGTCTGTTATTTGCTATGGACTTATTAATATATGTTCTTAATGCTGATATGGTGAGATTCCCTCTAGAAGCCTCTCGGGGGTTTTTAAATCTCACCTGCACAATCTGCTTGCTGTATTCTGTCGGTTTTGTTTGCTTGTTTTTCTTTTTTACTGTGCAAAATAAAATAATAAAAAAACAAAACAAAAAAATTCAAAGATTTTGGCTATACAGTTAATAATGGATATTGGTGTGTAATTGTTGAAATCATTTGGGTCACCTCCTTTATGTAGACGGGTAACTTTGGCACATTTCCAACTATGAGGAAATTCACATTTGGTTATGGATAGGTTGAATAGGTCAGCTAAAGGGTAGGCTAACACACCAGAGGCAAGTTTAATAAACTTGGCTTCCAGTCCATCAGGTCCAGCACCACCACAAGAACTAAGTTCAGAAATAACCTGTTCCACATCACTTGGGCAGATACTGCTGAAGGACAAGGAGCTGCTACACCTGGGGTTAATCAGGGAGACCTCGGGATAGTGGTGAATCGGAGCCTGTGAGCTGCATACAGAAGAAAAGTGCTGACTGAAGGCATTTGCTATAACTGGTGGATTATTAACCTGCTCATCATTAATTCTGAAGTAATTGTTTGAGTTTTTGTTATCTTTATTGTTAATACTATTTATTATGTTCAAAAATTGTTTGGGGTTATTAAAGTTATTGTCTAAACAATCCTTGTAATAATTGGATTTGGCATTTTGTTGTTTTGGTTGTGCAAGTATTCCTTAGTGATTTGTATGCATTCCAGTCAGCAGGATCCTTGGATGAGCGGTATTTCATCCAGGCCCTGTCACACTGCTTAAACAAGTTTATAAGCTCTTCACTAATCCAAGGAAGGTGTCAGCCCTTAACCTTAATTGTTATCCAGGGGGCATGTTTGTCAATAATACGCAGTAATTCTGTATAAAGGAAGTCCCATGCATCACTGACATTGGGTATAAACTGGAACCTATCCCAATTCAAAGAGGTCAGGTCATAAATAAATTGTTGATGTTATTACACTGTCTTACCTTAATGAGTTTAGGAGGAAGACGAGGTACTCTAATTTTCCAGATACAATAGATAATTGAGTGGTCACTGAGACAGTCTGGCAATACACCAGATTTTACAATTCAGTCAGGATGGGCGACAAGGATCCAGTCAATCAAAGATTGAGATCTGTCAGTGATTCTAGTGGGTTCAGATATAAGTTGGGAGAGGTTTATGCTACTAAACAACTGACGGTCTTTGATTGAGGAACGGTCCAGCCAGTTGCTGTTAAAGTCACACAATTCAAATAAACACAAGAAGTTTGTGCTCTAGAGAAAGGATCAGCACTCAGTGAATCACCTCCTAAGCCCTATGATAAGCTATTATGGCAAGGCTTAACTATACAGACCAGTGAGCAGTGATAACTAACATGTTTTTGGAGTCATCGGGTAGGAACCTCCTTTCACCAGTGTTTCGCCTAGTTAGTCCCACGACACCTCCAGGAGGTTAACAGTGATCTCTGGCATCCCAGAGACACTCCCCTAATGCCAGGTCTCACTGCTCCCCACACCAACCCAATAACCCCCTTTACCTTACTTACACCTGGCTTTCTCAGCCCAAACAGCACTGCCACCTTCAACCAAACCCAGACTCCGTACATGCGAGCTCTAGGTAGAAGCAGGGCTGATTCTACCTTTCCTAGCACATTCACCATACTCTATTTCACACCCTACCTAGCATAACTACAATATAAGCTAAAGTTAAAGAAGATAAATAAACTTACAGGATCAGCAAACACACTCACCTTGCAGCATTGTCTCAAACAAAAGGGATTCAAATAGGCCACTCCCACACTTAAATAACCTTCCTCTTCCTGGATTTCCTCCTGAGAGGAAGTGGATCTCTCCACCTGATCTCAAGGAGTTATGTACCCTGCTTAGTAGTTCCCCCTGCTGGCCCCCAACTGACATTATTTCTTCGCTTCCAGATCCATTGGCTACATCTAACAGCTTCATCTGACATTTCCTTCACTGTCTTCCTCAAACTCTGTCCCCGCACTCCGAGTTCCCCTAGGTGTGAGACAGCAGATCTTACTATGAATTCCCTACACCCCTCTTCCACTGGACAAATCCTAGTTTTCCATCCTCGCTGCTCAGCTTCTGCTCCTAAGTCTGCATATCTAAGCTTTTTTTCTTTCATAGGCTTCTTCCACTGAGTCTTCCCAAGGAACTGTCAGCTCAATTAAATAAACTATCCATTGACTCACTGACCACAACACTATGTCAAGCCTCCGCTTGGTACAAACTATTTCCTGGGGAACAACAAGCCCCCTAAATCTACTTGCATTTCCCAATCACAAGCACCTTCTAGGCGGCCACACCCTTGCCTCCTTACTAACTTATCCCTTCTGTATTTCTCTCTCTCACGGACAAACTGAGTTACTAAACTCCTATCCTTAACGCCTTCTGAATTCACCTGTCTTCGTTTCCCTTTGATGCCTGCAGCTAAACATTTAAACACCTGGTTATGTCGCCATGTATATCAGCCTTGTGAAAAGCTAACTTTACAACCTGACAAAATATGCTTTCAGGTTGCTGTACCTGAACACAATGGGCATGATGGGTCTTCATTTACCCACAATTTTAGGTTCTGGGGGGTTGGTAACACATCGTATGTAGCCCCTACCAGGAATCTAATACGATTCTCCTCCATGCTTCACGGGTCCCTCCAACTAAGTTTCCTCTTCTCAACACTTTCCCAATTCAACCATTGCCCTTGTTTAGCCTGAGCCACTACCTTTGCACCCCTTAATATCTCATCCTGTCTACGTATCTGTTCCACGACCAGCTTTCTTTTATCTTTGAGACCTGCTTTATTCCATACCGGTTTGCCTGAGCCAAGCCCCACGCCTCCCCGGCTTCCTTTGAAAACTCAGTAGCTAGAATGAACAATACAAAAGGGAAATTAAAGTAAGTCAGGGATCATTTCTTTCTTTACATGAAGGGTTCACTGCATTAAAGGGTTGTGGAGGCTAGATATTACCATGACTGGAACTGTATGATGATTAATATGGGTGCATTTGTAAAATGCTTTATGTGCTGTAATTGACAGTGAAAGCTAGAATGACTGAGACAATTAAAATGTAAACAAAAAAACTAAAGACACCTTTGTCACAACTATAGACCACCAAGCACAAGACTCTCCCAACAGCAGTGACACTGAAGCTGCTCCTGCTGCCTCTTCCGCTGACAGCCCTGCTACTGGCTCTTCTTCTGGCCCTGCCACTGCCCCTGCTGCTGCATGAGGGAGAGCCCCCAGCGGTATGAGTATAATTTTTGCATGGTGTTTTTCACTATGAAAAGTACCTTTCAAAGTTACTTTCAGTTTGACTCATATATTTTTGTCTGTTGCCTGATTTCAATATTTTAACAAATATTCACTTAGATATTGTGTAACTTAGATCTTTTGAATTGATTGGACGCAGCAGTTTATGTTTCCAAAAAATATGTTTCCATTTCACACAGTGACGAGGAGGGCCAGGAAGAGAGGGAGGGAGGACGGAGAGACCAGGCAGAGCCAAATCGAGGAGCTGCTTCTGGAGGCCCTCACAAGGCAGGCACAGCCAGGTCCACCTGCTCCACCTGATCCTCCTCGTCAACCTCCCTCGGAGGTTGAAATGTTCCTCCTCAGCCTGGTTCCTTCCCTGCAGAGATTGTCACCCCAGCGGAAGGAGTATGTGAAATTTCCCATACAAAAATTAATTTATGAAGCATTTTGATCAAAGTGAGTAGCTTTTTAGCTGATGGCGCAACAATCTCTGCAGGGAATGGACCACGCTTTTCAGTTTTTTAAAAATAGGTGTCCCTGAGGCCTCCATTTCAAATTGTTCATCACCCAAGCCTGCTCCTTTTTGTTCTCTGTAGAGTCGACACGTTATTTGTATATATGTTAACTTGTTTTATATTTCAAAATTTCTATATATATATATATATATATATATATATATATATATATATATATATAAAAATCTACCTCAGCTGTCTTTCATCTTCTTTCCTACAGAAACAATTCTCATCTGATTTCATATATTTATTGCACACACAGAACATTGTGTACTGTATTCTGTAGGTTCCAGCTGTGCAGAAGCTTTTAACATAAAGTACACAAAAGTAAATAAATATTGCAGAATGTTTGCTCAGTAGTAATGTGTAGGTGGCTCTTAAAAGAGCCGTTTGGTGAGTGATTGCACACTAGACGTTGGCCTGCCACGGGACTGTTCCCTCTGCCAAGAAGTAAGCTACGAAAGTCTCCCGAAAGTCTTCCCAGACCTGGCAGAGGCTCCACCACACCATCGGAGATGCTCCCCCTCATTGCAGGCGCTAGGGTCATCTTCCGCAGGAAGTTGTGCAGGACACAGGTCGCCTTCACACACTTCTCTGCAATGTCGGGCTGGAGCTCCATGGCATGCCAGTACATCCGCCACTGGGATGCAAGGATCCCAAAGGCGTTCTCCACCACCAGCCGTGCCTGGGACAGACGGTAGTTGTGGATCCGCCAGTCTCTGGTAAGTGTGCACCCGGGGAATGGCCTCATGAGGTTTCTCCGGAGTGGAAAGGCTTCATCCGCGACAAACACATGTGGCTGGGGTCCTCTGTGGTCAGCTCCTGGTAACAGCTGGTCAGCAGGCAGCTGGAGGTTACCTGAGCAAAGCGCTCGACCAAAGGCTGAGTTGGCCAGGATACCGCCATCACTGGTCCTGCCGTAGCCCCCGACATCAATCACCCTGAAGCAGTACCGGGAATCCACAACAGCAAGGAGGACTATCGAGAATGTCCCCTTGTAGTTGTAGTACTGGGATCCCGAATGTGCAGGGGCTTTCAGGACCACATGCTTCCCATCCACAGCGCCACAGCAGAGAGGAAAATTCCACCGCTCCTCAAACCCCTCTGCGATGGACCTCCACTCCTCTGTGGTGGGCACAGCCATGAACTCCTCCACGAGGCAATCCCAAATAGCTCTGACTACAGCTGGGACAATCAGAGAAACAGTGGAGACCCCAACGCGGAAGCTGTTCGCAATGGTCCTGAAGGAGTCACCAGTGGCCAGGTATCTGCAGCATAGAAGAAAACATTAAATTTAGCTGAGTTGAAGTGAATGTAGGTGGCAGTCTATATCAAATCTGTTGTTACTTGTACTATTTTACTGATATGGCTGAACAGGTGAAAGTACTCAAGTATTTATGCTATTACATTATTGCAGTGGATAAAATGAGCTAATTTTCTATTGAAATGCATGACAAGCAGGTCAAGATCTAGGATTTACCCATAAATTGTACAAATTGCACATGAATTCAGACTTTTCATAAATCGACATCATGAAGTAGACTAGTAATTTCATCAGCCTTTTACATGCTATTATCTTATATACTGTATATGTATGTGTGTGTGTGTGTAATTTTATGTAACATTACATTTTTAACATGTTTTTTGTTCATTTTATGTCTATTTTTAAAGTGAAGCACACAGTGCATGTAATTTTTTTTGTTGTAAAGCACTTTGAGCTGCATTTCGTGTATAACAGGTCCTATACAAATAAAGATTATCATTATATTATGCCGTTATTACATTATTATACTTTTGATCCGTTTATTGAAATTGAATCACAGCAAAATGTGGGTTCATACCACTATAGTGTCAGATAAGCCGATGTATGACTTGCTAGATACAGTGGAGCTGGATGCGCTTCTGCAGAATAGGGTGAACCCAAAAACGATGGCGTTTGGCCCTCTGACGCATCTGGGACTTCCAGAGCAGGTACAACGTAGCGATGGCAGTTATCTCATCCATGGTTGAGGAGAGAATGGTGGTGAAAATGGGCGGGCTCGCTACTCGCGCGACTGACGGAATAACGCGAATTAACAAAATGGTCCGGCGTCTAAACTCACGCGTTACACGTGGCGCGTCATGCGCGAGTAATTCGCTTCACTCGCGGGAAATCAAACCTAGATCTTATGCAAAGTACATCTCCCCTATCCCCATCAGTAAATTAGAAATTAAAATTCTGTTTCTAGAACACAACAAATGATCTCTACTCATACATGCTGTGTGGTAACAACAGACACTTGTTTCATGTTGTCAAAAATGTCCCTTTTTGTCCCTCTGTAGAGAGGAGGATTTCTTTGTTCCTGGAGTGGAGGATTTGGGCAGCTGCTCTGCTGAGGAGACCTCATTTCTCCCATTACATGCAAGGTACAGTGGCACATAGGTT
Source organism: Epinephelus lanceolatus (assembly GCF_041903045.1). NCBI lineage: Eukaryota > Metazoa > Chordata > Actinopteri > Perciformes > Serranidae > Epinephelus > Epinephelus lanceolatus. The sequence continues at coordinate 27,906,413 of NC_135749.1, forward strand.
TTAATTTGGAATAGTTTAAAAGTACAATTATTTTAAAGTAAACAGGCCATGAATTCACTTATCTAAATTTATAATTAAATAAGCCGTACATTTTTTTCTATTTCTGAATGCAGCATTACATCAGCAGATCAAAGACAGTGTGGCATCAGTGAGGATGAATTCAATGATATTACAAACTCTATGTAAGTTTTTTCTGGGACAGCATGGAGACTTTACATTTCCTTTTATGGGTTATTATTTTTATAATTCAGTGTATCTGTAACATAATGTAACTTGCTGTGAAACAGTTTTCAAAATGAATCTAGCTAACTACTAATTGGAACAAAAATGTTGTAATTTCTTTGCTGTTTTAAAGAACACAATCCTAATGAAGTAATGTGATTTTCCTTTCTGACCGTCCCTCTGTATTCTTTTTTGTCACCAGCATCGACTACGACGAGGACGAGGACGACCTCTCTTGGCCTCTGGACATGGAGACGCAATCATTGTCGCTGTTAGAAGAGGATGACTATGACGACAGCGATGTACCAGATTACTTACCTCGTCTTTGTGTGCGGTATGGTCATTACCCAATCTTTATACCTATCTGTCAAAACATTTACTTTATATGAATTTATTATTATAATTATTATTAATAATAAATGTCATTGATGCTTCAATTTTAATAGGAAAGGCAGAGTTCTAAATACTGACTTCAGCCTTGAAGAATGTCCATCAATCACCATTGAAGACACTGTGCACGATGCAGGAGACAACACAGATCAAGAACATCATGAAGAAGATCTCTCTGAACCGGAGCAGGAGCAAGAGACAACCCCCTGCACAAAAAAGAAGGTTGTCACTTAAATAGAGCTGAGATCACAGTTAAAGTCGAAGAAGATATAATGGGCAAACCTGCTTCTATTGCTTACCATCACTGTCTGAAGCAGCTTTGTGATTATGTCGCAGTACCAGTGGATATGTGTAAAGCGAAGGACCCCAGCACCAAAAAACAGTGTCAGGCACGAGGATCTTTTGAGATTCACATCAAGTCAAGGGTCACAGCTGCCATTATTGAATGGGTAAGTCTTGTTTTGGGAATACATGTCATTAATTTTTTAAAACAAAATTTTGTAATTGGTCTATTCTACTTCTCATAGTTGATTTTTCCATGTATTGTCTGTCCTGTACCTTTTTCAGCTGTGTCCTCAAGGTCATGTCGTATGGCGGTGGTCTTCTCAACCAACTTTAAAATTTGGTAGTCAGTTAGGGGACTTTCTAATGGCCTCCAATATTTTGCTCTCAGGCAACAACTACACAAAAGTGAAACAGCTTTTCCAATTTATGAATATGGGGATGATCAATGAAAGATACGGAGTTCGTCCCCAGCATCTGGTCAGAGGTATCCACTCCCCCCATGTACATGTTGTACTCAATCACAGCAGTAGGTCTGGGGAGAGGGACCCTCTGACTGTGCCCGTCTCCGCTCTTCTGCCACCTCAAGACAGTGTCCCTTGTGTACACAGGATGGACAGTGGTGCAGATGGAGACCTCCCTGGTGTCCATCCATTTGACGAAGAGCAGGTCACCGTCCCTGATCCACCTGATGGAGCCTCTCTTTGACTTTTTGTCCAGGGCGTTCTCCTGAGTTGTTGGGACTCCAACCCTGCCCTGCCTGTAAGTCCCACAAGCCCCAAACTCCTGCTGGCTCAGGTGACGGAACAGGAGGGGGCTTGTGTAAAAGTTGTCACAATAGACGATGTAGCCACTCCCCAGATAGTCCTTGTTGACCAGCTCCACCACCACATCAAAGTAAAGCCCATTCCCTGAGGCACCCTGGGTCTTCCCTGTATACAGCTTGTAGTCGACTGTGTAGCCATTTACATTAGCCAACACAAAAAATTTCAGGCCCCATTTTGTCGGCTTGGTCTTCATGTACTGTTTTATTTTGAGGCGAGCCTTTGTGGCGACCATCCTCTCGTCCACTGAAATGTGCTTCCTGGGATGGTAAACGCTCTTGCAGCGGTTCCTGATTATGTCGAGGAGAGATCTGACCTTTTGCAGGATGTCATACTTCTCTGTCCCCTTTTTCTAGTTATTGACCATGTCCTCCTCTGGATCACTCATGTACAAGTTGGAGGTGATGGCTGTAAACCTGTCTCTTGACATGACAGAAGCCGGAAAGGGTACTTGAAAAATTGTGTTCTTCCTCCAAAAGTCTGTCATTTTTGGGAAGTTGCACACAGACATGAATAGTAACATCCCCAGGTATTTTGTGAGCTCCTCTGGGGTGATGTCAGTCCACGCAAACTTTTTCCCTAATCTCAAATTTCTCACTGCATTTTTGTTCGTGTTTGCACACAACAGCTTCAGCACCTCGGTGTCAAAAAAAAGAGAAAAAATATCATGTGGTCCGTGGGTGCCAGTGGTGAGAGGAGGTTGCACACCAGGGGTACGCTTGGGGCAGAATCTGGGTGGGTGAGGGTTTGCAGTGTCAGGGTCTGCCTCCGTCTTCCAGGCCTCCTGACGATGCGGTGACCGGCTACGAGGGGCATCACCAGCATCATCAGCATCAGCACCTCTACGTCGGCCTTGGCCACGGAACCGACTCCGTCCCCGCACTGTACCACTGCTGGGGGATGGCCCTTCATCAGAAGAATCTCTAAAAATATAAAGACATATCATACGTTTAGATAAGATTTATCCAAAAGAAACCCTTGCGTTTCTAGAAAAAAATGGTCAACAGTATAATGATAGGAAAAATAATAAATATAACACAGTAAACGTAATATATAAAACAATAATGAAGCAATTTGAGACAAAGCCAATAAGAAAATTTACACTAGATATTGAAAAACATTATTGTAATAAAGCTGGGAATACATATCCAGTGTATACTGTATCAAAGATAAAGATATATCATACATTTAGATAAGATTTCTCCAAAAGAAACCCTTGTTTCTAAAAAAAAAGTTCAACAGTATAATGATAGGAAAAAGAATAAATATAACACAGGATAAGTAATTGTTATGACTGTGGTCATTTATTTGTTTTATGTTGTTTTCTGTACTGACAGCTCTCTCCCTCTCTGCAGCCTGCTTGTGTGTGTGAGATGAGCTGCAGGTGTGTGATTCCCCAATCGACCACATGACAATAATAAAGCAATTTGAGACAAAGCCAATAAGAAAATTTACACTAGATATTTAAAAACATTATTGTAATAAAGCTGGGAATACATATCCAGTGTACAGTATATTGTATTACTTACTGTGGTTGAGATGAGGACACTCCACCCCCTGTCTCCTCCGGTCCGTCCTCCTTGTCCACAAATCGCAAGGGGACTCTCCTGTCCCTCGTCGACCTCATCGACATTTCTCCTCCAGTATTTACAAAAAATCTATCTAAAAAAATCTATCAGTGAACACTATAGAAACACTATAAAAACACGAACTATTTCGAAAAAGGCGAACAATGACAAACAAGACGAACTGTGATAAAACACGATTAAAACACGGCAAAAAACACTCAAAAACTCTCAGAAAAAAAACACTAAAAATCATTTACAACAGCACTAAATATTATTTACAATGAAAATGCCACCAAAAGTCCGCTAAAATACCGCTAAATCACTCAAACTTCAATCTGGATATCCATCGGTCAAAAACAAAACAAAACAAAACAAAATTTTCTTCCCTTACAATGTAAATTGCAGAATCTGTCTTGAGAGATTACTCAAAGTTCAACTCTCCTTCTCCAGACGTCACTCCACAACTCGGCTGACTTCCGCCCCTCCCCACAGTGGCACAACGCCACTACCGTAATGTTGAAGCTTCGCTTCTCAGCTTTCAGAATCCGTTGGAATTACGTTGATAGCGTAAATGGTCGAGGAGTTATGGCATAGATTTGAAAAATGCATGGCTGCATCCCAAGTCCCTTAAAATTACTGCTAACCACCTTATCTCCAGCAGCGCCGAGATCCTGACCTGGATCCTGACCTGGAAAACCTCGCAGCCACTTCTATTTGTTATAGTGTACCGTGCTCCTGGCCCGTATTCTGAATTTGTATCTGAATTCTCAGAGATTTTATCCAGTTTAGTTCTTAAATCAGATAAAGTTATTATTGTAGGAGATTTTAACATTCATGTCGACATTGATAATGACTCCCTGGCTACCGCGTTTATCTCATTATTAGACTCCATTGGCTTCAGTCAGGGTGTACATGAACCCACTCATTGTTTTAACCATACTCTCGATCTAGTTCTGACGTATGGAATTGAAATTGATAACCTAAAAGTCTTTCCACAGAATCCCTTGCTATCGGATCATTATCTGATTACTTTTGATTTCTTTTTACTCGATTACACGCCACTCAGCAACAGTTACTATACTAGATGTTTATCAGATAGTGCTGTCGCAAAATTTAAGGAAAAGATTACTCCGTCGTTAAATTCAATACCAAGTCCCTCAGTAACAGAGGTTTCCTGTACAGACTTTGATCATTTTGTCGATAGCGCCGTAGGCTCGCTGTGAACAACACTTGACTCTGTAGCTCCTCTTAAAAAGTTAAAAAAGCAAAGAAAGTTCGCTCCTTGGTATAACTCTCAAACCCGTAAGTTAGAACAAATATCGCGAAAATTTGAAAGGAACTGGCGATTAACCAAACTGGAAGAATCTCGTTTAATCTGGACAGACAGTCTCAAAACTTAAAGGACTAAACTAAGAGGAGCCTCCGCAATGCCAGAGCAAACTATTACTCAGCATTAATAGAAGACAATAAGAACAACCCCAGGTTTCTTTTCAGCACTGTAGCCAGGCTGACTGAGAGTCAAAGCTCTACTGAGCCTAATATTCCTTTAGCCCTTAGCAGTAATGATTTTATGAGCTTTTTTTAATGACAAAATTCTAACTGTTAAAGGCAAAATTCATGACCTCCTGTCCTCAGATAGTACCTATCTAACCTCAAACACAGCTGTAAAACCTAATATATATTTAGATTGCTTCTCCCCAATTTCTCTTCAAGAATTGACCGCAGTGATTTCTTCATCTAAATCATCAACGTGTCTCTTAGACCCCATCCCAACTATCTAATCTTCCCTTTATGTCAAAGATCCTTGAGAAAGTAGTCGCAGACCAGCTGTGTGATTTTCTCCATGATAATAATTTATTTGAGGAATTTCAGTCAGGATTTAGAGTGTATCATAGCACTGAGACAGCACTAGTTAAAATTACAAATGACCTTCTGATTGCTTCAGACAAAGGACTTGTCTGTGTACTTGTTTTATTAGATCTTAGTGCGGCGTTTGACACAATTGACCATCAAATTCTGCTACAGAGACTGGATCACTTAATTGACCTAAAAGGTTCTGCACTGAGCTGATTTAAATCTTATTTATCTGATCGTTTTCAGTTTGTTGATGTTCATAATGAATCATCCTTACGTACCAAAGTTTGTTTTGGAGTTCCGCAAGGTTCTGTGCTCGGACCAATCCTATTTACTCTATATATGCTTCCTTTAGGTAACATCATTAGAAATCACTCTACAAATTTCCATTGTTATGCGGATGATACTCAGTTGTATTTATCGATGAAGCCAGAAGAAAGTAATCAATTAACTAAACTCCATAACTGCCTTAAAGACATAAAAACTTGGATAAGCACCAATTTCCTGATGTTAAATTCAGACAAAACTGAAGTTATTGTTCTTGGCCCCAAACAACTCAGAGACCCTTTATCTGATGACACAGTTTCTCTAGATGGCATTGCTCTGGCCTCTAGCACTACCGTAAGAAACCTCGGAGTAACATTTGATCAAGATTTGTCTTTTAATTCTCATTTAAAACAAACCTCACGGACTGCATTTTTTCATCTGCGTAATATTGCGAAAATTAGGCCTATCCTGACCCGAAAAGATGCAGAAAAATTGGTCCACGCTTTTGTTACTTCTAGGCTGGATTACTGTAACTCCCTATTATCAGGTAGCTCTAGTAAGTCCTTAAAAGCTCTCCAGCTAATTCAGAATGCAGCAGCATGTGTACTAACAGGAACTAAGAAACGAGATCATATTTCTCCTGTTTTAGCTTCGCTGCACTGGCTCTCTGTAAAATCCAGAATTGAATTTAAAATCCTACTGTTAACTTATAAAGCTCTAAATGGTCAAGCGCCATCATATCTTAGAGAGCTCATAGTGCCATATTATCCCACCAGAACACTGCGCTCTGAGAACGCAGGGTTATTCGTGGTCCCTAAAGTCTCCAAAAGTAGATCAGGAGCCAGAGCCTTCAGCTATCAGGCTCCTCTCCTGTGGAATCATCTTCCTGTTATGGTCCGGGAGGCAGACACCGTCTCCACATTTAAGACTAAACTTAAGACTTTCCTCTTTGATAAAGCTTATAGTTAGGGCTGGTTCAGGCTTGCCCTGTACCAGCCCCTAGTTAGGCTGACTTAGGCCTAGTCTGCCGGAGGACCCCCCTATAATACACCGGGCACCTTCTCTCCTTCTCTCTCTCTCTCTCTCTCTCTCTCTCGTATTCTATTAGTGCATCTTGCTAACTCGGCCATTCTGGATGTCACTAACTCGACTTCTTCTCCGGAGCCTTTGTGCTCCACTGTCTCTCAGATTAACTCATATCGCAGCGGTGCCTGGACAGCGTGACGTGTGTGGTTGTGCTGCTGCCGTGGTCCTGCCAGATGCCTCCTGCTGCTGCTGCTGCCATCATTAGTCATTAGTCATACTTCTACTGTTATTATACACATATGACTATTGTCACACATGTATACTGCCAGATATTAATACATACTTTCAACATATTGTACCACAGTAGCCAGAACTATAACTATAATATTATTACTTTCAATAATGTTGTTGTAAGCTACTGTCATTACCTGCGTCTCTCTCTCTCTCTCTCTCTCTCTCTCTCTCTCTCTCTTACTGTTAATTTATTATGCTGATCTGTTCTGTACGACATCTATTGCACGTCTGTCCATCCTGGAAGAGGGATCCCTCCTCAGTTGCTCTTCCTGAGGTTTCTACCGTTTTTTTTTCCCCGTTAAAGGGGTTTTTTTGGGGAGTTTTTCCTTATCCGCTGCGAGGGTCATAAGGACATGTCGGGATGATGGGATGTCGTATGCTGTAAAGCCCTGTGAGGCAAATTGTGATTTGTGATATTGGGCTTTATAAATAAAATTGATTGATTGATTGATGCTCCCAGTGGCATTGGCAGGTAGTGGCACCGCAGTGGCAGTCTGCGGCAACCTTGTGGAATGTCCGTGGCATCTCCTGGCACTCGCTCGGCAGTTCAGAAACGCCTCCCTTGACTCGCTGCCAATAAGGGCGGGGCCACATTTCCTGGGAAAACCCACTGGTCTGTGTTGTTGTTACCATAGACATATATACGTAGACGCCGCATCGACTGCCTGAGCGCATCCTGCGCCGCTGCCATCTTGGATGGGTCTCGCTTCGCCTCCACAGTGCATTCACTTCTATTGAGGAAGGAGCTGTATGCACAAGTAAAATAGAATAACTCACTGAATTTTCAACTGATTTTCATGCGGTTTGGTTTGTTACAAACGGCACACATGTAGTTATGATATAGGATGCTTTTGTACATTAAAAATGCGGGATTTTATGCTTTAATACTTTCTGCAGATAGCAACACAGTTCTTTTATTCACCTCAACCCCAGAGTGGGATATATATATATATATATACATATACATACATACATATATACACGTGTGTATATGTATATATATATATATATATATATATATATACATATATATATATATACACATATCTGGGGCATTCTACCGATTTTGTGCAAAGTGCTGTCCCTTAACAAAAAAACAACAAAAATGATATAATTGAGTATTCAGACATAATTTACAAAGATTATGTTATGACCTATTTAAACCCAGGACATTAAATGAAAAAGTGATAAGCTTAATATATACAAAATCACCATTTATAGGGTACTTTCTATTGGGAAGTAGCTGTCCCCAACCCTGACCTCTAAAATTCAATTCATGTAAATAACACTTAAAACATTTTTCATATTTTTTTCAAAAGTGTAATTTAAATCATCTTTGTGATTAAGTTTAAACAGAAGTTGAAAGATTTAGATGTATTGTGGGATTCATTTTTAAATTAAGAAACTATGCTAAAAAAATAGTGTCCCATGTTTTCATGTCATTACCGAAACACAAGAGTTTTAATGCTCTGGTTGAGTCTGGATTTTAGCCACACCCCTGAATTTCTGAGAAGGGGGGTAGTACTGCATCCCCGTCCCACATGGCTGCATGGTAAATCGCTGACTCTCATCATTTTTTAAATAAAGTCTGAAAATCAGTGTGTAACTTTTAAAACCGTCACTACCGAACACGTTCCCTTCAATTATGTAAAAATTTTGGGGGTTTATGCAAAATATTATGTTTTTCTGTGTGAACAACTCTTCAAACATGTGCTTGTTAGCCCTGTGACTGCTAGCATTCTTTAGTAATCCTGAAAAATAGCTAGGATTGTCACTACCAAAACAGTCACTACCAAAACCTATGGTAAAGTTTTGGTAGTGACATGATCATTTCGGTAGTGACAAAATGGAATGGTCAGTAGTTAAACCCCATAATTTTGTGGTCCAAAGTCTTGCTCTTCTCTGCTCTGCTCTGCTCTACTCTACTATACTCTGCTCTACTATACTCTACTTTGCTCTGCTCTGCTCTACTCTATTCTGCTCTGTTCTACTCTGCTCTACTTTGCTCTACTCTACTATACTCTGCTCTGTTCTACTCTGCTCTACTTTGCACTACTCTGCTCTGCTCTACTTTACTATGCTCTACTCTATTCTGCTCTACTCTACTATACTCTGCTCTGCTCTGGTCTACTCTACCATATTCTGCTCTACTTTGCTCTACTCTACTATACTCTGCTCTGCTATACTCTATACTCTGTTCTACTCTGCACTACTTTGCTCTACTCTGCTGTGTTCTACTCTGCTCTACCTTCACTGCTCTGTCACACCCCTATACTCTGTTCTACTATACTCTACTCTACTCTACTATGCTCTGCTCTACTCTATAATCTGCTCGACTCTGCTCTACTCTGCTCTACTCTGTTCTGCTCTGCTTTGCTCTACTCTACTATGCTCTGCTCTACTCTACTATGCTCTGCTCTGCTATATTCTATACTCTGCTTTACTCTGGTCTACTCTACTTTACTCTGGTCTACTCTATAATCTACTCTACTCTACTCTGCGCTACTCTATACTCTATTCTGCTCTACTCTGCTCTGTTCTTATCTACTCTACTCTGCTCTACTCTACTGTACTCTGCTCTACCCTACTATACTCTGCTCTACTCGACTTTGTTCTACTCTGTTCTGCTCTACTTTGCTCTACTCTGCTCTACTCTGATATACTCCGTTCTGCTTTACTCTGCTCTGTTCTTCTCTACTCTGCTCTGCTCTACTTTATTCTACTCTGCTCTACTCTACTATACTCTGCTCTACTCTACTTTGCTCTACTCTGCTCTACTTTGCTCTACTTTGCTCTATCTGCTCTGCTTCACTCTGCTCTACTTTGCTCTATTCTACTATACTCTTCTCTACTCTGCTCTATTCTACTCTGCTCTACTCTACTATATTCTGCTCTACTATGCTCAGCTCTACTCTGCTCTGCTCTGCTCTGCTCTACTCTAGTCTGCTCTACTCTATACTCTACTATACTCTGCTCCACTATACTCTTCTCCACTCTTCTCTACTATGCTCTGCTCTGTTCTCTCAAAAATTAAATTGTTTTATTGACCACAAAACATTTGTCTTTGTCTTTGTAATATTCCCACCATAAGGCATACATTTCAGGAAATATGATGCAACCTTAAAAACAGAATAATGGTCACTACCGAAAGAGGACAGTCACTACAGAAACAGTGCAGTCACTACCGAAACACTGGGTGTTTTGTAAAAAAATAAAGTATATTGAGTTATCAACTTAAGTATTATGATGCTAATCAGTTACATTTATGTTCTGTTTCATCAGTTATTAACTCTGAAATCAATATGATCAGCATTATGCATTTTACAAAGAAAGACTGCATTTAGATTTTGAAGAATTCTATAATTTGAACTTTGAAATTTGTTAAAATATTAATTTTTATAGATTTAATTGTGAAAACCTTAAGTCAAAATTTGTAAAAAAAAAAAAAAAAAAAAATCTTTAGACAAGGGAAGAAACAAGCATAACAGGTTGATATATATTTTTTTGTAGAATATAATACTATATGTTTTGGTAGTGACAAATTTTGGGAGAGGAAAAACATTCCAAAACAGTCTGAAAATACAATCTAAAAATTTACAGTCATTTTACTAGATATGTGACCTTTACATATGGTACAATATATATAGGGACAAAGTTTTGGAAATAAAACATACAAAATTTCAAAATATTTCCAGCCTGACTTTGGTAGAATGCCCCATATATGTGTGTGTATATATGTATATATGTATGTGTGTATATATATATATATATATATATATATATATATATATATATATATATATACTTTTTTTGTCTTCCTTAGAAGAAAAGCAGCATTAGCACAAAACTGCATTCATTATAAGTACACATAATTGTGAGGTTAACACTGCGAATTACAACTAATTAAACAGGAACTAAATAACCTAACTTTATTGTATTAATCAAAAATGAGAACAGAAAATCAACATGCAAAATCCAAACAGTAATAGGTTGTTAGTGTTATAGAGTAAACCAAATCTTTTTGGTAAATGTGTTGATGATGAAAAGCCTCTGTTCACTGCAGCCTGAGTGGTACCTCAATTTCAAGCCAAACAAGATGGATGTAACATGTTCCTGTGGTGTTATATTACAGGAGGGGACTTGAGTTTTAACCCTCTCTTTAACTGGGTAATGATATGCTAAGACATTGTAGATGAGATTAGCAAAGGAACTACCTTTTCAATGTTAAGTTGGCCTGTGTGCTTTTGGCCTGTGGGGCTGCTGCTTGCCTCTTGTTGTCCACTTGAAATCAATAGAAAAAGTGCAAAGATTTAGTTTCCTGTAAAAAATTAACACTTTATAGACAGTGATGGATTCTTCGGGGAAACTAAGCATTCATTCATTAATAGAGGGAGCCTTTTCAATTATTTTATTATTCATCTACTATTGATCTACATTTTTCTATTAATTGCATTGTGACGATTCGAATTTGACCAACATAACCCCAGCTAGTACTGCCAGTAGTTTGTTTGTGCTATATCTGCATTTTTTTCATTATCAATTTCATTACATCTTCACTCACCACACACCAAGTCCATAGCACCTGTAGTACATACACTTCTATTCAAAGGCATGCACCCGTTGAGTAGATAGCATTAATGCGAGTACAAACATTTAATTATACCATGCTTCACAAATACCCTCTGTTCATTCACACGAAAATTCATTCTTTTTGGCATCATCAAAACCAAAAATGATCTGTCAAGAGAAATTGTGCAAAACTTTGTACATTAAAATGTGTAAACAAGTAGCTGATTTTTTGCCTAGTTGCCTACGGGTTACATCTGTAACAGGAAACCGATGGAATTGGGAGCCGGCGATGTTTTTATTCCCACAGCTGGGGAAATCACAAGTTCGCAGTATTTTGGTATTCCTCTGTTTACCTACAGCAGCTGACGAGGGTGTGTCGTGAGCCTGAGCCGGTGTTTGCGCTGTAGTAGTAGGTATATATAGGACTAGTACATCTTTTTCCTCACTAATAATAGCCTGCTGGTTCTCTGTTGGAAACAGCCAATGAAGTTTTCATTAGCCGTTGCTATCCTGCGCACCTGCACGGCGTGGTGATGAACTGTCTTATTGATTTCTGTTGCCGTGCTGTCTTGCGGGCCTGCACGGCGGAGTGATACTGGCCAGAAAATAGTCCCAATTGATAGCAAAGTCTGACGTAATGCGGGGATGTTTTAAAACAATTGAAATAGTCTAACAAAACACATGCATACTTTTTTGTAGCTTAAAACATTTTGGTTACGTGTCCCCCGTACATCTTCAGAACTACTTTTTCTCCGGTAAGCTACAGGCGATTTCTCAGAGCAGGAGGCTCGTTGAGAGTAGTGACACCGTCACATCAGAGCTACAGATGGTCAGCGTTTCACACAACTTCATGTCCAAAAACCTGAACTATCACTTTAACAGCCACACATCACCGACAGTCCGCTGAACAACGCAACGGGTTGTGAATGAAATAAACCTAATTACAACACGACAGTCTTGCACAAAATATCATTAACGTTACTCTTTGCAGTCACATAGGCATGTGAATTACAGTGTTTCATTGCAAAGAATGCATGTAATGGGTACACTTGTGCTGTTTCTCCGCCATCTCGTTCAAATGAGACAGATGTAGGGGGCAGGTATTTATACATCAGGGTCTTAAGCTGAAAAAGACTTCCTGTCAGGAACCTCTCGTGTTACCTTACTCATCGCACCTAACAGATCCCTCCTAACTCCTAATGCTAACTCCTTACTGGATGTAATATGAGACATGAGACGGCCTTAAAGATGGTGGACCTCGAACGACTTCCGGTTTAAGTCAGGAGTTAGGAGTTAGCAGTATAAAATAAGAGACTTCGGATGCAGCCCATGTCATTTCCTGTCGCAGGCGACAGGTTGGGTTTTTTTTTTTTCTTCACAAACTTTATTCAAATCTTTAAGACAAAATACAAAAAAATAGATAGCAGGGACAATATATTATCTGGCAGTATGATCTACAATATCTTTTAGTAGGCTGGATGTCTTGAAAGCTTTTTTGTTTTAAAGTACTTTACATACAGAATCATAAAAAGTCTTAAGTTCAACATGAAACAAAATTTTATTTGGGATAAACTGAAGAAATCTGGCTTTATGAATATGATATTTACCCAACAGACACAGCAATTTTATCACATTATCAATTTTCTTACTGTTAGATTCGACACTCAAAAGTAAGACCATACTTTCTGTAATGGTGACCAAGACCTTCTGAGACTCCCAAATTAATAAAGATATTTGAGTCAAAAAATTAGAAGAATGTGGACATCCATAAAATAAATGAGAAAAAGACTCCACTTCTTCTTTGCAGAAGGAACATAAAGGTGACACATCAGGTCTAAACTTGTAAATGAATTCATTGCAAGTATCTATGCAAGAGTTTAATATGAACTTCTTTAACTTTATTGGGGACAAGAAATTGGTTAAATTCAGTCCAGACATTCCTACTGATGTTAGGAAACATCACTCTCCACCGATGAAAGGAATTGGGATATTGACTATGAAGAGAAGTAAAAACACTCCAAATATGAGCATTATTACAAGAACGTTCCTCAAAAGCCCTTCCACCAAGCCACAGGACAAGAATCATTCCTGAGCAAGGTTCATACAGACAAGACGCTTTAATTAGAGATAGCAAGTTAGTAGGTATACTTTTAAGTACTCTGGAATGCAGACTGAGAAATTTCTAATACTCTTTGTTGGGTGAATTCGTCATAGATAGCTAGGTCCCCAGTATCATTTAGAAGTTCAAAAATAAACATAATACCTTGGTCATACCAGTCTTTAAAAAATATGGTCTTATTTTTGTATACAACATGTTTATTATTCCATAATATACGTGTGTGGAGAGAAGTTGTGTTTAAAAGCTATTTTTTACTTGAAATAAAATTACATGAAAGCAAAAACTTTAAACCACCACATTTATCAAACAGAAAGTTGGGGATAAAAAACCAAGGGGCATTATTATGTACTAAACAAGGTTTTAACCAATTGATTTTAAATATACTATTAATAGTTTGGAAATCTAAGACATTGAGACCACCCTCTGAGTATTGTCTAATAAGTGTTTTCCTCTTTACATATTCAGTCTTGTGCTTCCAAATGAATTTAAATAAGAGTGAATCAATAACTCCACATGTTTTCCGATCAATATATAAAGACAAAGCTGGATACACTAATCTAGATAAACCTTCTGCCTTAGAAAGTAAAACACGACCCATAACAGTAAGGTCTCTTTGTAACCAACAATTAAAAATAGATTTAGATTTATCAATTTTTGGCAGAAAGTTTTGAGAGATCCTTTCATCCGTAGATTTGCTTATCGTAATTCCCAGATATTTCACCACTTTTTTTTTTTACCTTTATACCATCAATTAACAGTATGTCAGAATCATGTACAGTCATTATCTCACATTTATTCTTATTAATAGTGAAGCCAGAAGCAACTGAAAACATTTTTAAGGCATCCATAACAATAGGGACTTGAAGTTCATTTTGAAGAAACAGACAGGTATCATCAGCCAGATGACTGATGATTAGAACGTTGTCACCTATATTAATACCTTCTACATTCACACAATTAACAATAAACAAATTAAGAAGTTCAGAAGCTATCAAATATAAGAAAGGCGAAATCAGACATGTCAGAAATGTCTAGAACAAGCCGAATATTAATAGAAATGTGCCAACCTTTCATAAAACCCGACTGTGTTACAGAAATAATTTCCTCTAAACATATTTTTAATCTATTAGCATACAGTGCAGCAAGTAATTTGTAGTCTGAATTAAGCAAAGTTATAGGTCGCCAATTATCAAGATAAAGACGATCTTTATTTGGTTTAGGAATGAGAGATATTAAGCCTTGCTTCTTAGAAACAGTTAACTCATTATTCTTGGCACAATCAACAAAAGCTTCCAAAAATAAGTGTTTTAGATCTTCCCAAAATGTTACATAGAATTCATAAGGCAATCCATCTGGACCAGGACTTTTATTTGATGGCATCTTTGTAATAACAGACTGTAATTCTTCTAGTGTAATTGGACCTTCACAAAGCTCACAATTTTCTCTGGAGATTTTAGGAATAAATGGGGATACTCTGTCAAAAAAGTCACGACAAGCCTGAGGGTCAAACGAGGAAGTGTATAACTTCTGATAAAAGTTAGAGATAAATGAAGATATTTCCTTTTTATTTTTAGAGAGACTATTATCAATATATATAAAGCAGAGATTTTCCTTACTTCACCACGTTTTTTCTCTAAACTAAAAAAGAAAGAAGAATTTTTTTCTCCATGTTCCAACCATCTGGCTCAGGACCTTATGCACGCCCCCTTCACTTTTGTTTGGAAATAAAGATCTAATTTTTCCCGTAAAGAGTGTAATTTCACTCTGTCTTCATTACTTGGAACAGGAATGTTTAATAATATCATTCAACTCTTTTATATTATCAGCATAAGCCTTGTTTTTATCTTAGGATTGTTGTTTTCCAAATCATATTGACAAACGTTGACATTCAAATTTGAATAACTCCCACTTTAACGTAGGAGTAATTTCATACATTGATTGGTATTTAGTAATAATTTGCTTAATACAAAACAGATAATCTGATTGCTGTAAAAAGGAAGAATTCAATTTCCAATTTCCAGGTTTGCTGCGACCAGTAAAATTTGAATTTGAGAAAGAAATATCTATTCCAGCATGGTCAGTTAAGGGAGTAGCAGTAATATTACATGTTTGGACCAAGGATGCCAAATTGTCAGAAATAAGCCACAAATCTAAACAAGATTTTTGTGTTAAATCTGCTTTAAACCAGGTAAAGAGGTTTGTTTCATGCGGGTGTAAAATTCTCAGGGCGTCTAATAATGATAGCTTACCACAAAAAGCATATATAACAGGGTTAAAGTTATCTTGATTTCCTATGCAGGGTATCTGTCTATACCTAAGTTTGGAGCCTCATTAAAGTCCCCGCCAACAACCACAAATGCTTAAGGAAATTTGTTTCTTTCTTGCAGAATAGTTGTCAAAAAATTAAGGAGTGTGATGGTAGAGTTCCTTGCATTAAATCCATAAACATTTACCAAAATAAATATATTATCCCCAGATTTAATTACTACCAAAGCCCATCTACCAGCATCAGAAGCCTCAGTATACAGAATCTCGCCATTAAATTTCGGATTGAATAAAATTAAAACCCTCCTGAGAAATTAGTACCGTGAGAAAATATAACTTTCCCTCCCCACTGATTACACCAGAATGCTTCATCTTTTGAAGAAGAATGAGTCTCTTGTAAAAAAAAATAAACATCCTTATTTTGATAACTACAAAATAAAAATAAAGCTTTTCTTTTAGTTAGATCTCGTACTCCTCGTACATTAAGAGAAAAACATGAAAAATGAATATCAAACATACGTATAAACACTACACGAAACACAGATGAACAATGCTACTTAAACAGTAGTAGTAGTTATGCAAAAGATTGAAAAACATTCAAAACTTGAATTCACAAACCAAAGGCTTTAAGTTAAGAGAACAGCTAAGAAACTGACCCATGTAAGCCATATAATTAAATCATGTTACAAACAAATAGAATCTCTAGATCCCTTTTTAGTAAGAGAAATATAAATGCAATTGCTCTCAAAGGCATATAAACAAGTTAAGGAGCTATCCTTTTTTTTTTTTTTAATAAAAAAGTCAGAACCAAAAAAATATCCTTAAACCATCTTGTATAAGGAAGAGCAAATAAGATAAAGAAAATATGCAGCTTATTATATAGCCTACATACTTCACAATCAATTTTTAATTAGTTAATTTTACCCACTCATGCAAATCCTTCATGTCAAGTCCTCGGCAGAAATCTTCTTACCAGCAATAATAGCAAAAGGACCGCTGAAGCCTGCTCTCTTGTTGTGCTTCCTCGCTTCCTCCACCAGCGGCCACAGCTTCGCTCTCGCCTCCCTCACTTGCTGAGTTAAGTCCTCCGATATCTTCACATTCTTCTGCTTGAGGACCTCAGAGTTTTTAGCGTCTGCCCATACTTGATCTCGGTGTGCTCGGTACGAAAACCGAACTATGATGCGGCGTGGTGGATGCTGTCCTTCCTTCCTCATCCATGGTCCCAGTCTGTGGGCAATATCCACCGTCTTTTGAAGAGAGTCGGCGAGACCGGGAGAGACACGGGAGAAGAGATCAATCACCGTCATTTTCACATTTTCGTCCTCAGACTCTGGAATCCCGGAGATCTTCAAGTTCCAGCGTCTGGAGAATGCATCCATGTCATTCACTCTTTCCTCTAACTTTTTATTTTCAGCAGACAAAGTTTTAATCTGGAGCTCCAGGGGGTCCACTTTGGATGCCAGCTCCCCTACCTTCTTTTCTGCAGCTTGCACTTAAGTAGGGAGAGTTTGAATACTCTTAAAGTTATTTTCTATGGACTTCTCTACGGAGTCCAGCTTCTCCTTGAAACCGTGCTGCGAGTCAGCGAGCTTGTTAATTGCCGCCAGCAGGACAGAGTTGGTGGGCTCCGTCTCGCGACGCAGTGCTTTTCTTTGTGGGCTAACATTAGGACTCGGAGAGTCTTCCACATGATGTTGTTTGGCGTAGGTATGGCACCGTTTAAGACTCTCCACGGCCTCCTTTACTTCCACTGCCGTTTCCCTATCCTCCCACGTAGTCGACATATCACCGGAGTCAGTTATGTAGTGGTTGGAGCCTTTTTGAAGACAACTTTTGTGACGCCGAGCTAGCAAGCAGACAACTCCAACGGTTAGCAACAGCGTCAGCTCGTTGCAGGCAGAGTACGGCAGAAAAAGTCCACGAAAAACAAAACAAAAACGGGTCAAAGTTTCACCAACAGACCTCACAGCGATTTTCTAACGTTCTTAAAAACTATTTACATGTTTCTTGGCCTTAGGCAAGTAAATTCAAGTCTTGAACGAAAAAAGCTTCGGCAGCACACAGAAAAAAGCATCTTACAGTGGCGCCATCTTGGCTCCCTTCCCCAACAGTTTCGGTCGAAGGGCTGCAAGTAAAAACACATTTTTAATCCTAACAAATACATCTGAATTGCATTCAATATTTAATGAACTTGAACAATAACAACACTGAGCTGGATAAAATAGCTTTCACAATATTTCTAGACTGATGATCATATTGTGGCAAATTCAGGGACAGCCAGGAGTTGAACTTAGCTTCCACAGATCATAGGCAAGCACACTAACCAATCAGCCAAAGAGTCCAATCTATTCAAGTTAGGTTAGAGAGCCCATGGTGGTTATTGCTGCCCCTTCAGGAGGTTTGGCCCCCATGCTTCACCACACCAGCACCCTCACTACCTCGAAAAATCAGTCAAATTTCTGCTGCTGACAGCTTCATCTTCATCTACCTAGAACAAAAATTATTCCATTTTCTTGACCTGGAAAACCACAAATATAACCTTTACAATAAAATTACACAGAATCCATAATAAATGTATAAACTAAAGCAAAATGTTTAAAAGTGATTGGGAACATCTGACTCTGTTAGTCATCGTCAACTCTGTTATTGTTCAAATCTTTGAATGATTAACAGAGTTGACAATAACATAGTTGACATTTTCCACCATTTTCTGCCTTAAGTCCATGTGCTAGCTTAAAACCAGATACCATGTCATGTATAAAAACTAAATGTATGTTTGTGATGGATGACCACTGCAGTTGTTTTGGCCAAATACAGTGCACTGGTAAAGCTAATTATGCAAAAGAAATGATCTCTTTGTGTCTTTTTTGAATATTTAGCCTGAAAATAGGCTTTATTCAGTGTAAGTGCTTGTAGGAATCCAGAGCCTATGTCACAATGACATTCTATAGAATGCAACTGACAATGCAACCATGGTGGTTGCAGCGCACTGAAGCCGGGGACACTGGAGGAGATGCCGGAGACAGCACTGGAGGTGCTGGAGATGCTGGTGGTGACGCCAGGGATGGTGGAGGAATCCTCTGAGTCTGTGACGCCGGAGACGCTGGGGATGGTGGAGGAATCCCCAGAGTTCTTGGCACGTGGCTGTGACTGCGTGTCCTCTGTCTCATTGTCTGTTTTAAAATAATAAATTGAGTAATTAAACATGAGTCAAAGTCTTTAATATCCTCTTAGATATACTGGCATGTTTAAATTTAAATACCTTGGGGGTAAAGCCTGATTTATGGTCCTGCGGCGTACCTACGACGTACCTACGACGTTGCCGTGACGCCATCGTGAACCCTTCGAACTTCTCCGTCACTCCATTTCGTCGCGGTGCAATTCACTGCCAGAGCAGTAGGAGGCTGCGTTCCTTTCCTGAATGGTTATCGTCGTCTCTAGTTGATTCTTTGTTTAGCTTCCGGCTTTTCCGGTCACAGAGAAATGAACGCGGAGCACGGACAGACGGCTCCGTCCGTATCCGTATCCGTATTGAACGTTGAGCATAAATGGGCCTTAATACTGCAACATCTACATCGCAACAGAAGATGTTTAAAGATGGCGGGGATGGCGCAATCTGGAAATACGGAACTGGAAATGCGTTGCTACCAAACAAACCAATCACAGCCCTCTCGGTCTGCGCTGGGTCTGCGTCGCCTCAACGTGTAGTTACATTTTTGGGGAGGTGCACGTCAGGCTACGCCGGGGGCTACGGCGAGCCTTCTGCGTAGCCACGTACCCTACAACGTAGCGACGTCATTGATTTAACGCAGGACCATAAATCAGGCTTAAGCCGAGTCAACCACATGTGCTCCCACCACCCCTGAGAGAGCAGTGTCACCCACAATTGTGGCGACTCTCTACATGCTCTCAAAACACATATAAGAAACTAAATGTAAAGTTTTTTTGTTTGTTTTTTTAAGATTATTTTTTGGGGCTTTTTCACCTTTACTGGATAGGACAGGGTGAGATGGGGAGAGAGGGAGTGGGGGAATGACATGCAATAAATCGTTGCAAGCCGGATTCAAACCCGTGACTGTGGCAGCGAGGTATCACCTCTGTATATGGAGCACCAGCACTATCCACTACACTACTGATTAACACAAATGTAACATTTAAAGGCTAAGGACTAACTACTTCACAACACACATGCCAACATACCTGGAGGTGAGAAATTTCTTCTTCCTCTTCTTACTAGCAGGAGGGCGCGAATCATTCGTCATTATAGATAGTAGTAGCCTATTTATGTAAGGTGGCGCCACCTACCGTACAGGAGTGGAAGGACAACCAGCACTTTTTTTTAATTTTTTTTTTAGAGTGAGAAATTGGAGGTGTGGCGTGAGACCGTGTGAAATCAACCAATTGTGTGACTCTCACAATGCGTGAGGGTTACCATTTGGCAATGAAAGCTAGCTGGCTAACGTTTCCTGACAGTAAAGAAAACACAGTCATAGACAGCATAAATAAAACAAATAGCATAGCCTACACACCAGAAATCCCCAGCTGGGAGCTGATCTTCTTTCAGGCATTGTTTTTCAAAGTTTACAATATCATCCATGGGACAGATCAGAAAGCTCAGGGTAGCCCTGCACTAAAATGATCAGCTTCTTCTCCATAGTAACCGTCGACAGTTATTCACC
The DNA here is from genome assembly GCF_041903045.1 of Epinephelus lanceolatus. Taxonomy (NCBI): domain Eukaryota; kingdom Metazoa; phylum Chordata; class Actinopteri; order Perciformes; family Serranidae; genus Epinephelus; species Epinephelus lanceolatus. The sequence goes on from NC_135749.1 coordinate 27,926,775, forward strand.
TTAGAGAAGAAAGATATCTGTCAACTGTGATTGGTTGTTCCTCGGCACATGATACGCGATGCGTGCTGCTGCATTCCAAAAGTTGAACCTGACTTATCCTAGTGTGCAGCATTTGCTCCCTGAAAAAATGCCCTGGCGTTTACTACTTTGCAGGTTCAGATTATTAATGCAAATAAATAAATAGCCTACTAATAATCAACAAATAAATTATGATGTCTTCCATGAATAATGATAAAACTAAATTGATCACTCGGTGAAATTCACAAGCTACCCAGTAGTAGCCTATAGTAAGAAAAAAAAAGAAAGAAAGAAAGAAAGAAAGAAAGAAATAGCCATTAAAACTTATAAATTATTAGAGAACTAGACCATATAATGCTCTGAAATGGGCCATTTTGCATAATGAGAACTCTTAAGTATACTGTGATGCTATATTTGTAACATTCTACTATTGTATTGCTACTTGTACTAAAGTAAAACATCTGAATACTTCTCCCACCACTGTGCTTTGTATAGGTTAAACTGTCTAACAGTATGTACAAGTATCCTCCAGCTGAAATAATACTTAGTCGATTGACAGAAAATTGATTGGCAACTGTTTTATTAATCGTTTAAGTTATTTTTGATGCAAAAATATTTTGGTCCAAGCTTCTCAAATGTGCAGATTTGCTGATTTTCCTTTTTAGCATATTAATAATTTTGAATTCTGTACTATTGACTGAACAAGCAAACATTGTGAAAGTGTCACTTTGACACTGTTTCTCACTATCTTTTGATTTTTTTTTTTGATTTTTTTTTTACAAATCCAACAATCAATCAGCTAATAGTGAAAATAATCATTAGCTGCAATCCAATAAAAAACTGTTAAACATTAGCTCCACCTCAACCAACTATAAGCCCTGCTTTTTCATTAATGCGTGAGTATTAATATTCTAATTATAAAATATAGTATTATAACAGTCATCACAACCACGTTTTCTGAATAAACACTTTTTATACTTTAAGTACATGTTTACTCCTGTAAAAACTGCGTAGTAGCAGTAGTAGTAGTAGTCTTCATATTTAGACAACATAGACTTGTAATGTCCACTAGAGAGCAGTATTACCACATGTATGCAGAGCAGTACCAGGCCACATAGACTGCAAGACCTCTCATTCATTCACACAGGAACAGCTGGTCCAGTGTCCAGTCTCATATCATTCATAAATGTGTGCACTGTTATGTCTGTTTTGTAAATGTAAGGTCATTGAAGTCTGTGCCTGTACTCTGCATGGTCCATCAAGTTTAGTTATCTGCATAAACAACTTGTTTCCAAATGAGTCATCACCCCTGCATCACAGACTGAACTGTGGCAGTGGTGCAGTGTATTGGCCTAGTTATTATCATCCAGTGCACTGACAACCTCTATCATGTCAGCGGTGGACTATAAATCAGGTCATTATTTGATATTTGATAAAAGCCTGAAACTGGCCTGAATCATCATCATGTAATCCCACTGTGTGCGTGTGTTGTCTCTGCCCTCTGTGTTGTCTGCAGGTCTTAAAGAGTGCGATTATAGAGTCTGTGTGAGTCAGACAGACAGATGTGTCATCAGGTGAACCTGTCTGACTCCGGCTGCAACCACTGCTGAGCTGATTGTCCCTCTCCGGCCTGTCTGTGCCCTCGTTGTTGTTTCTCCCCGCTCTCGTTCCTCTTATTCCCCGCCAGTTCTCTCCTCCCTGCATCTTTACTCTCCTTCTGTCTGTGTCCTCTTTTTCTGTGAAGTCACTGCCCTGGTTTTCTTTCATTTCTGATGTCTGATATCCCATTTCTTGCTCTCATTTTGATGCTTTTCTTTTCCTTTTTTTCGTTGTTGACCATTTTTGTTTTGATGTGGCTGCATTTGTTTCCACCCTTCAGAGAACTGTGAATGGGATCCTTTCCAACCTGAAGCGCCCCTGAATGTACCCAAATCAAAATTAGCTTCATCAGCCAAATATATGTACACTTGCATTTTTCTTTTTTTTTTTTTACCTCTTAATGTGCCTTTTACAGAAAGCTAGATATACGCATACAGTTAAAAACAAGGACAACAAAACTGAGAGATAAGTTAAAACTATTATGCACATGGGTGGATTATGAGACAATGGGCCACTGGGCACAGATATGCAGCAGGCCCCACCACCTCTCCTACATAGGAGCAAAAGACAGATTTCTTTGTGCTCATTTTTAGTATTTTTTGGGTAATTTTGTGTTTCTCTGAGGTAATTGTGTGTCCTTTTAAGATTATTTTGTTTCTCTTTCTGGTCATTTTGGGTATTTTTTGGCTCATTTTCTGGTCTCTTTTTGGTCAATTTGTGTCTCCCTGAGGTAATTTGGTATCCTTTTGAGGTCATTTTGTGGTTTTTTTTTTGGTCGTTTTGTGTTTCTTTGAATTTTTTTTTTTCTTTTTTTGGTGATTGTGTGTCTCTTTGTGGTTGTTTTGCCCTTTTTTAGGTTATTTTGTCTCTTTGCAGTCCCTTTGCATCTCTTTGTGGTCATTTTGAGTCTATCTGGTCAGTGCATGTTTATTTGAGTGACATTTTGCAGGTGAAGGTCAGGGGGGCCCTGGCACTTTGGGCTGCTGTGCCTGGTAGACCTGTTCAGTTATCCATCCATTAGCTAATGGATTAATAATAGACAGTAATGGATAATACAAAACAATGTGTATAGTTCTAAACTGTAATTATATATAATCTATACTTTGCAGCTAAGTGGATGTTTCAGTGTTTGAGGGCGACTGACACCATGTAAAGTATTTATTTTAGGTTAACTGAACAAGTTAAGCTCTATTATGAGAAAATAGAAGACATAATTACACCAGAGAAAAACTCAAATGAAACAACAGAAGAAACAGGAGCTCCTTCTGCTACAGAAAACTCATCTTAGGTTTCATTTCAGTGTATTCATGCTGCTCTCTTTAAATAAAATAAAATAAGATCAGTGGGCGTGTGACAGAGAGGCAAGACGGATCCACTGTGCGTTTGGATGTGGATGAAAGTGTCTGTGATGAGAGGAGAGAAAAAAAAGGGAAGAAATACAGCTGCCGGGCCTCATTTGTAAGCCCTGGTTAAAAAAAAAAAGAAAAGACAAAAACAAGGCAGGAAACAATTTGTTTTATCGACTGCACCAGTCTTCTTCTCCTGCTGCAGAATGTGGGACATTACGGCACAAATCGCAATTACATAACGCAACTAGGTCAAACAACAGCAAATGATTCCGAAAAAAGGTTTCTGACCCAAAATTAGGGTTTTAAAAGAGCTACGGTTGTGGGGGAGTACTCAGATCCTTTATTAAGGTAAATGTAGTAATGCTTTGCTCTGTTACAAGTAAAAGTCCAAACATGTGAGTGTGACTGTTGTGACTGTTTAGTTGTAGTGTTCATTAGATTATTATGACTCATGCATTTATGTAAAATTAGGATGTTACTGCTGTAGCTGACTGAGGCTAAGCTCATTTTTAAGTGTGACCTAATAATTACTTTGATTATTGATTCGTTTGCTGTTTATTTTCTCCATTAACGGATTAATTGTTTGGTTTGTAAAAATTCAAAACAAGGAGAGAAATACAGAGAGAAATGCACTTACAATTAGCCAGAGCCCAGAGTGATACCTTCACAATGTTTATTTTGTTCAACCAACAGTCTGAACCTCAACATTAGTACAAATGAATTACAATAACTAAAAGGAAAAGCAGCAAATCTTGACAGCTTCTTCACAGAAGCTTGAACCTTGAATTGTTTTTGCATAAAAAAAAATGACCTAAAAATAATTGCCTTTTTTGTCAGTCACCTGGTTGATTAATTATCTAATTGTATCTACAGTTTTAGACTTTAGTAAGTTTTATGTGTAATAATCTTATTTTATAATCTAACCGTCAATAGTGTCAATAAGTATGAAGAGGCATGAGAAGAACCATTCAAGTAACATTCAGGTACCTCAAATTTTAAGGACGGTACTTAGTACTTTCAGTGTACTTCATTACTTTCTATCACTGCAAACAAGGAGAGGACCCACATTTAAAGCTGGTGTAGGCTGATTAATTTTGGTCACATAAGGCAAATAGTCCCATAATAATCTTCAAGCATACTGTAATTGAAGTGGACAGACACAAAACTAGAACTCTGCACCTCCTCTTGGCTCTGTTTTCAGGCTTTAGACAATCTAGGCTGTGACAGGAGACTTTGGCCAACCACAGGTCATCTCAGAGAGGGGGCATTCTGATTGGCTGTTCTACAAACGTAGATGCCAGTTCACATCCCTTTGGTGAAACCCTGACTTAATAGTGGAATCCCTCAGAGAAAGTTGCTATTCCAGCATTGGCAGCAGCTGTCTACATGGCAAAGTTACCCAAAAAAAGAAGACTTATTTTGAAGAGAGTCTGACAGTAAACCAGATTAAACATGTGTCAATATCAGCGAAGCATTTTAGAGATGGAGAGAAAATGTTGCTGATAGTTCAGCTTCCTGTTAACCAGAGCTAGACGCTCACAGTTTTAGCTTTAACTTTGCGTTAATGTAGCTAACATAAGCTAGAGCCTCATAGCATAGTGTGTCCTCAGCTTCACTTCTCACCGCTACAAACCACCTCACCGGGAGGAGAGCAGGCAGCAGCTCCGTAGACAGAACCCCAGTCAGTAGCCACAGCAGCCTGAATCCCGACAGGCCAGTCCAGACTCCTTGCCAGTCAGCAAGCTTTCTGTTGCTGCAGTCACAAAGGTTAGACCTGTTGCTGCTGCTGGCCACCAGCCTGCTGTGACACCCGCTGCTGGGGGGGCTTATGCTGGACACATGTGGGTTGCCAGAACCGCTGAGCTGCTCCCTGCTCTCATTTCAGGAGAAGCAGTCCACAGCAGCTAGGAGAGAAGGGGAGGAGTGCTGGGGTGGCTAATATTAGCTAGCTAACTTTATTTTGATCTGTAGTTTGAAAAACAGAGAGAGCTGGGCAAAGAGGGGCTGAGCAAATGAGCTGTGTGCAACTGTACAGTATAATAAGATTAAATGAATGAATGTATGGGAAACACTGGGTTACTGTGTGAAGCGTGTGCATATGCTCCTGGTCATCTGGTGGGAGGGGCTTAGGACAGGGAGGGGAGAGCTGCAGGAGGAGGGTGTATTTAAGATTCTTGTATTGGTATGAACAGCTTAATATCAGCTGACTTAGTTTAACAAATGCTCAGATAATGTCATTCATCCACCTTTAATCTCAGGATTTAAAAAATAAAAATGAAGACACTAACAGCCATCACAGGTCTGTGCTCGTGCCTCCTGTGTCAAATCTGTTGCTGTAAAGTGGTAGTGTGCGTGAGTGTGTGTGTCTGTGTGTCGGTGTGAGTATGTGTGTTGGGTGGGTGGGGAGGCATCAGTGGACAACAACAGCTCTCTTCATAGCTGTCAGTGTATCCGGGTCAGCTGTGCAGGAGGTGCTGAGAGTCCTGCAGCTGTTGGAGGGAGGAACAGCAGAGAAAACGAGGACGGAGTGTGTGTGTCTGTGTGTGTGTGTGTGTGTGTGTGTGTGAATGAGGAGATCTCCCCTATACAGCTCAACCAGCCAATCAGCCATCTTACGCTGACGTAAAAAACCTAAATGGAGGAGAAAAACAAAGATGTGTTTATGCCAGAGGAGGATCGCCTCAGTTTGGTTTGTCTGCATCTCGTCTGCTCAGGCTAAAACTACTCATTCTGGGTTTTATTTGAGTTAAAACAAGTGACTTTAAACATGTGACTGCATGACAGCTTAGTATACCACACATATAACAACAGGTGTGTAAACTATTTACATTTTAAAAGATGTAGAATTAATTCTTTGTCCAGTAAAATCAGATTAAAACAATCCTCTTCTCTGACAAACATCAATGTTAAAAGCTCATTTGTTGAGCCATGGTTGTTGATAGCAACTGACATATGTAGGTTGTGTTTGTTTTATTGTTGGCACATATAATATAGTGGTGTCTATTTTCTATGTGTTGCACTAGTGTTTTTTCTTTTTCTTTTTGCTTCATTTATAAATTTAATTGCAGATGTTTTGTGAGATTCCTTTGTTTGTCCTTTGGGGGTTTAAAATTCTGTTTACTCCTTTGATGCATTATGCTACTTTGCAAATAAAATTCTAAACTTAAAGAGGTGTTAATACTGTCTAAATTTCTAAATGTTTGCCCTGAAGCTAAGTCTATTAACTACCCTTTTTAGTGTCTCTGAGGAATCACTAGTATTACGTTATCCTGGTCGTCACATTTGGCTTGAAGGTATTTTTCTTCTTCACTGGAGGTCTAAACAACCCTCTGCCTCCTCTTGGTGGGAGTTCATTTGAATTGTTTTCTTCATTTGAGAAAAAATACACACACTTTGAGAGGTTTCACTAATATGTTCAGCAAGAAATTTATCTCAAGGCAATTGAATCGAACGCAGCTGGACTTGGTTTTGTCTTAGAAGACGTTTCACCTCTTATCCAAGAGGCTTCATCAGTTCATGCTTGTCTGACTAGGCTGGAACTAGTCTGACAAACTGGTGTGGAAGCACCCAGGTATTTAACCTCTGGGGAGGTCTTCACAAGGCCAATGATGTCACTGGTTCGTTAGTGCTCCAATGGTGTGTCAACGACAGTCGTTGAAACTCCTGCCGCAACGGTTGTCACTGGAGTCGTTAGAGTCACATGAGGCCATTTGTGAACGACCGTTGTTTTTAGAGGTTAAGTTGTCTCCTGGGCAAGGATGAAAGGACAGCATTATAGGTGGGGGATAGGTGGTGTCGCAGACCTCCTCCGCTATTGAGAGATGGCTTTTCCAATTTCACATAGATGGCTTCAATTTCAGCAAGAAATTGTATTCTGAGATAGATCATAGGATTCTCTGACCTTCCTGAAAACTGACTCACGTAGCCTATTGTTAGTATGTTAATAGGAGAAGAACAGCTTGACAAGCAAGCACAAGTCACACTATTATTTATATCATATTACATCCTTATTCTATATTTATTTATTTTTTACTTTAGCCCCTTTTACAGTGCCTTTTCAGGGTGGTAATATCGGCCGTAATGCCACCTAGCTGTTCTGTATATAAGGTATGATTGTAGTAAGGGTGGTGGTGGTCCACAGAGTGGTCTCACATTTAAGCCACCACAGGAGGTAGTAACAATGCTCAAACAGTGTCTGTATAAATTGGACAGCTTGCAAAATGGGATCATGGGTGGGAGGGGTGTAATGTTTTGACGATGTGTAATGCGTGCGACCCACCGCGGGAGATTTAAAAAGTAGCTGTTAGCAGCTAACTCAAAGAGGAAGAACAGTGGCCATCAGTGTCTGCAAATTGGGAAAGCAATGAGATCCGAGAGCCCCCTACCCTCCGAGCAGAGGACGAAATCATCTGCCATTTAACAGAGACAGTAAATGATACGTAATTGACGTGTTAACGCTATTGTCATTGTTTATAAAGTGCTGTCAATGCATGTTAATGTCACGCCTGTCTCGCCTCTTTTGATTCAACCACGCTGTAGTGTACAATCACACAATGAAGCGGGATGATGGCACCGTTGTTTGGTTCTGTGTAAAAATGCAAAGCATAAAGCTAAGCTAACAAGCGCTATCAAAAGGTCACAAAATCCACTGTGCTGCTTGGATAGAGACAGTGGCAGCCCGCCATTGTATCGTGCCAGCAAAGGGGTTAAAATTAGTGCATTTATCCGGGTGTTGTATTTCCATCACTGCTGATCGGAGCTGATAAATACCTGTGACAACTGCAGAATCATTTGACTCTGGAGTGAATGCTGATTGTAACCTTTCCCATTGAATACAAAAACAGACGTCAGTGGTTGTTAGTGAGTTTTTTGTCCAATGGAAAAGGGGCTCTTCAGTGTCTTTGGACGGACTCAGACTAGCTGTCCCCCCATAGCTTAGCAGTCTTTATGCTAAGTTAAGCTATGTGTGTAATGTTCTCATCTAACTCTCTGCAAGATCAAGGGAATAAACGTGTTGCCCAAAATATGTATATATATTGCAGGATTGAATGTGGTTTTTCAGTGGGTGAAGGTGTGGAAAAACATGTCTCCCTATATAACGGCTCTATAATTAAATATACTGTACATATTTATAATGAAAGAGGTGTAGTGGATGCACAGCGAGGGGTTTTTGTCTTTCTGGCAGCTCCAATGAAAGTCTGTCTCTTCTGGAGGATGACTCAGTGATAATAAAAGAAGTGGACAGCTGTGAGTCTGACAGCTTGTTTGAGAAGCTGCCAAACAAGCTTTTAGACGTATTCTGTAAGGTTATAAAGTGATCAATCAGATAAGTGGTTTTCACCAAAAAGGCTCCAGATAAGAAAAAAAAAAACTCTTGAGAAGTCTTTTTTTTTTTGTGGTTCTTATTCACCGATGCATTTAGAATTTGCTATGGAAAATATGCGCTCATTGTTGTCATCTTTTAGAGTTAACTGCTGTTAGTCTCTTTTCTCTTCTCTTGTTGAAGCACTTAAAGATTTCTGTTGAAAGGCTGGAGGAAATGGCAGGTTTCTGGTCCTTGTGAGTGCTGCATAGAGAGATGAAGAATGGGATGGTGGCTGAGTGCATGTCTTCCCCCTCTTCTGACTGTCTCAGGGGCTTTTCTGTCCTTCTCAACCCCTGTGGGAAAAGGGAAGAAAGCCCTGTTTTATGCAGTCACTTTTACACTATATGACAGATTTGAATTTCCAGTTTCTTCTTCTAGAGGCTGCTGGTGGACCTTTCACGCACAAGACAACAAACAAGTATTTGCACACAGCTGCAGGCTGTTTCCACCTTTAGATGAATGATACAGTGGTCTCTATGGATAAGTGTTTTTTGACCTATAAGCACAGTGCGAAGAAGTAGCTTCTCCGACTAACTTTCTCCTTGGAAGACAAGAAGAACCAGATTTAATGGACTTTAATATTCATTCATTCATTCATTCATCTTCTAACCGCTTCATCCTCTTGGGGGTCGCGGGGGGGCTGGAGCCTATCCCAGCTGACATCGAGCGAGAGGCAGGGTACACCCTGGACAGGTTGCCAGACTATCGCAGTGCTGACACATAGAGACAGACAACGATTCACACTCACATTCACACCTACGGACAATTTAGAGTTATCAATTAACCTAATCCCCAATCTGCATGTCTTTGGACTGTGGGAGGAAGCCGGAGTGCCCGGAGAGAACCCACGCTGACACGGGGAGAACATGCAAACTCCACACAGAAGGGCGGCTCCCACACCCAGGATCGAACCGGCAACCCTCTTGCTGTGAGGCGACAGTGCTAACCACCACACCACCGTGCCGCCCTGACTTTAATATGTCAGTGTTTAATTTTTAATGTACTTTTTATTGGCGTCTTTATTTTCCTGAGTTTGGGATGTTTAATGTAGGCTACTTACAGTAAATGTGTGTGGTTTCAAAAATTTCTCTTCCTACATCCTCTGTTTATGTCTTCTTTTCGCCCTCCCTTGCACACCACCACTCTTCTTCTTATCTCATCTGCTCCTTATCATCTCATCTCATCATGTGTTTGTGCTGTTTATTCTCTGGTGTCCCACAATTTCCCATCTTTAGGGAATTCTTGAGACACAATCAAATAGTTCCTCCTTATTTCCGGAAATCTACGGAGGCTTAGGCATAAGAAAATGAAAAGATTAAAGCATTTTAGTCAAACAGTAGGTGTGTTTCCAACAACCTCCTTTTATGTATGACATTGCTCTTGTGGTAATTTCTGTGTGTTAGCGCTGTTAAGCTGTTTAGAAATTCATTTTATGCTGACGTAATCTTGTTTCGCTTGATTTGTGTAGGGGCTGGAGATGGTGTGGTTGTGTGACAGTAGATTTTTGTTTTGCCACCTGTTGTCAGGTATATTTTCTGTTTCATTGAGCTTAATTGAATGTAACATGGCTGCCCTTTTGCTGTTGTGCTCTGTGGGAGAGGGGCTGGAGTTTGTGTGGTTGTGTGTGACAGAGGATTTTTGTTTTTGCCATTTGTTGTCAGGAGAGGAATAAACGGAGATCGCCTCAAAAGAGATCCACGGTCTGGGCCTCTTTATATCAACACAACGCAGATAACACTAAAGTCCACTGGTTACATATCATTTATTCAAAACTCTATTGTCCACTGTGCCTCTTGTTGTTATATATCCATTATTTTACTTCTTTTGAGGTTTGACTGGCGCTCTTTTAATTACATCATCTTGTTGTGCCCTCTTCTTCTGCTGTGGCACCTGACTGGAGAATTAGCACCATGTTCTGCTCATGCGATGAACAAACTCCAGATATTCACACAACAGTATGGAAATGTACATATATTCACATTTTCTTTGCTGATTTTCTAAAAACTCAGTTAAAATTTGCACTACATATAGATGGAAACCCAACTAATGATTGGGTATAATTTTCTAACAATGAATTGTTTACTGAGAGTATCTAAAATGGAAGTTATTGTTTTAATAATGGTCAATGAATCATTTTATTGGTTATAATGTTTACTTTTTGTATTTGGCAGTAATTCAGTTAGGAATCTTAGTATCAATACAGACCACAGGTTTCTCACTTGCAAATTTGTCATGAAGTTGGTAATATTTGGGTTTTGAGTAGTGGACCAACCACTCCAAGGGATTTTTCACCCGACAACCCAAAACCTCTCATTAATGATCTATAACTGATCTAAGTATTAGTATAATCACTCATTAACTGTCAATTAAGCCATTAGTGAAAACATTTGAACTTATAAACCACAACAGCACCAAGACAACTTGAGTGTCGTTTATTTTGATCAGTGATCCAGAATGAAAATCTGCCTAAATTTAGTCATTTAGATTTTTGCTTGTGATATGATAAACAATATTACAGTGACGTATTGCACCAAACCAGGGAAAGAAAAACAGATCGGTGTCACATTATAACAAGAAAAATGTTTTTTTCACATAATAACAAGATTTTTTCACGTTATTATAAAATACAAACTTATCACATTATAAAAAGAAACTTTATTGCTTCCTCCCACAGTCCAAAGACATGCAGGTCAGATTAACTGTAGGTGTGAAAATATAACCCTGAATGGTTGTCTGTCAGCCCTGTGACAGTCTAGTGACCTGTCCAGGATGTACCCTGCCTCGCGCCCAGTGTTAGCTGGGATAGGCTCCAGTCCTGAATAGGATAAGCAGTTACAGAAAATGAATGGACGGGTGTTTACATCAGTCAACTGAATACCAGACACACAGGCAGATCCAAAGCCGAAATGGATGGATCATCTTTTATCGCCCGTCCTTCCAAGCATTGTATCTGATCCTCTTATACTCGACAGCTCAGGCAGCTCCACAACCTACAACACAGGATGGATTTGTGAAGACACTTGCATAATAACAGCAGACCTGCCACCATGTGAGGGAGGCTTACTCCAACCTGGAGTACAACCCTCTCAGGTGTGAGCTCCTCACCAGTACTTCATCGTGATCTGTTGTTCCCTTTGTCAATTCGATTTCATTCATAAAGCTTTATACAGTTGACTGACACAGAAGGATTACTGAAACAAAAACCTGGTGTCAGCTTCACCATACAAAAGAACAGGGACAGCAAAACAAGTGTGAGTATAATAAAGATTTCAGGGAGGAGCAGTATATGAGCAGCTCAGTCTTATAGCGGACATTTAATATAACGTTTTTGCATATTGTTGCCATAAATCAATGTGAACCTATTATTGTACCTCCCTGTGCGTGACACATATATTTCCAGGCTTCTGAGGGAATATTGCACAACTTCTTTCAAGTCATTACACCTTCACTGGACCACATGCATTCTGCACCATTTGCAGTTTATGTAGCTGAGAGTGTTTATCGGACAAGTGCTACTTTGTGCAGAGCTGGCATAAAGATTTGTGCACATTTTACTTATAAAATAACAAATAGGCCTACTGTTGCTGCCACGGCACCTCTACTGCTGCCGCTATCAGTAAGCCCTACTGCTATGATTAACACTACTACAAGTGTGTCACTGTTCCTATCCAGTGTTTATCTATTGTTAATATCTGTTATTAAAAATGTTTTATTTTGATGGTCAAAGTTCATTCATGAACAGCAGTTGAGAACACTACATGACCACAGCATCCATAGCTGTTCCAGAGCTTTCAATCATATCACACTGTCTTCATCAGCAGATGAGAAGAAGTCTCACATGCTGAGAAAAAAGTTTGACCATCTACAGTTTCATCATGACAGCTGCGCTGATGACGATCATGTGATGTGATCAAAAGCTCTGGAAGAGGGAATAAATGAAACATATGAGTTTCTCATTTAATGAAATTTGTATTTATTTTTAACAGCTTTACTATAATTCTATTTCAGTTTAATAATAATTAGTTGTATTTTGTATTATGAACTATTATTTACTTACTTAATTGAATTCACTTATTAGATTTATTTATTTTTTATATTTTCTTATTTAATTTGTTTTACATTTGTTCAATAAATTTGATTCGGTTTTTCCCTGAATTATTTAATTTTATTTTATTATTATTTTATTTTATTTTATTTTATTTACATTGTTTTTTCCTTCTGTAAATGAATGCAAGCTGTGCATTAATATTTTTGCTTATTTGCTTTATTTCATTTTATTTTATTACAGTATTATATTTAATACTAGATAGATAGATAGATAGATAGATTTCTATATAGTACTAGGCTATTTGTTGTACTGTACTGTGTGCTGTTTGTTTGTGCGTGTGTGTGTGTGTGTGTGTGTGTGTGTGTGTGTGTGTGTGTCAGGAGGAGGCAGCTGAGCCCCGTTAGGAGGAGTCAGTGTCTCGGGGAGGCGGTGTGTAAAGAGCCGCTCTGTGCGCTCACTGGCTGCTCAGCCTCTAATGTGTGCGCAGCCCGCTCAGAGGTCGGACCAGAGCCGGGACCGATCACCGGTCAGTAGGCGACTCAAGTGTTCAGTGTGCGGACACCCGCACCGATGACCGGGAACAGAAGCGGGAGACGTGAGAGGAGACTTAGGCTCGGATGTGAGAGATGGAATGCATAGAAAGGACTCAGACACTGTGAAAGTTTACATTTTCGGACATGGAGACACAAACGAAGAGACAATTAATCACAGTAAAGTCAGCCAACAGTCTCGCCTGAGGTCTGAGGTGCAGCGGAGGATGACACCTGCACCCCACCGGGCGAGGACCGACGCGTTGTTCCACACTTGCACATCTTTGAAGAGGAGTGGGTCAGAGCTTCTGCAAGAGTGACTTTAATTCTGCTCCCTGCTCGCTGCCATCTCCAGTCATCGGCTGTGGCTGCAGGAACATTTCTTTTGCGCTCCTTTGTATCTTTGCACCATCGCTGACTGCGGCAAGAAACATCTCATACCCGGACATCTCTGCACACAGGTGAGCATCAGAGAAGCTCTGAGGAGGACAGTGATGGGGATAACATGATAGGAATAATTATGTTGTCCTTTACAAACTAAAATAAGGATGTTTACTGTCTGTGTTGACATGTAATAGGCTATCTTATTACAGAATGAAATACTGTGCGTAAAAAGCCTCAAGTGTGTTCTTTACGCACTATTCACCGTCTTAACTCCTGCATTTTTGTCATTCGGAGAAAGATTTGAGTCCTTATATAGTTTTAAATCCAGGAATCTTCACAGGTTTCAGAGAATAGGAGCTCATAGATTAGATCAGGCTGTTGATTAACCCCTTATCATCTAGTTTTACTCGTTTATTTCCCCTGGAAGCTCGGAACAAATTGTCTTCGTCTGACTTGTCTACATTTTGTCCTGTATAAACCAGAAGACTGCATGCACATATGGATGTTTTGCATCGTTTAATACACATCAGCCTGGCATGTTTGATATATTTGGAAAGTTTGGCATCTACTCTAGTATTTAATATAAAGTTATATAGGTTTTAATCATGTTTGGCTGCAGCACATTAGTCTGCGGTTGAAGAGTTTAATGTCACTTTATATGATGTAGCTGTTATGGTTTTTAAAATGAGATCTAATGTTATTATTTTACTGTGTGTTTAACTTCTGTCCTCCTGTTTGTTGTGATGCTGCAGGTCATTCAGTCGTTGACATGTCTGCACTCATCTCTTCATGCCGTCTCCCTGTAGAGAGTTCACATCTGCTGGATTGTAGGAAATAAAAGCGAGCTTTGCTTCCAACGCGTCCCCTCTCTACACCACAGCAGTAAGGCAGTATAATCTGCGGAGCACTGACTCACCATGGGCACTGTACTATCGCTGTCTCCGGGCTCTCGGAAATCAGGCTACTATGACAACCGGCCGGGCTCGCTCAGCCACTACCCGAGCATCAGCAGCCGTTCTCTCAACAGCCAGAAAGACCGCGGGCTGAAGAGGGGGCAGTCCATCTTCCTCCCAGCACTCACATGGAAGCGACTGGTGGCCTCGACGAAGAAGAAGGGAAACTCCAAGAAAGGCTCCGGTGGTCAAGTGGCCCTCGGGGACCCTCTCAACAACAACAACAACATCAATATCTACCAGAAGGACCCCGTGTTGCACCTTAACCGTGAGAATGTGAAGAAGTCGCTGTCATGTGCCAATCTGTCCAGCTACGAGGGCCCAGCAGGACTGGGTCTGGGGCTCGGGCTTGGTTATGGCCTGGGGATGGGTCAGGGTCATGGGTGTGGCTACAGCAAGTCCCAACAGCTCTCCTCTGTAAAGAAAGTCCCCCAGGGGACAGTGAGTTCGTCCCCAAAGCGTGTCATAGTCCAGGCGTCCACCAGCGAGCTCCTGCGCTGCCTGGGGGAGTTCCTGTGCTGTCGCTGCTACCGCCTAAAGCATCTGTCTCCGGCTGACCCTGTGCTGTGGCTGCGGGCTGTGGACCGCTCGCTGCTGCTGCAGGGCTGGCAGGACCAGGCTTTTGTTACGCCGGCCAACGTGGTCTTCGTCTACATGCTGTGCCGAGATGTGGTGGACGGCGACCTGGTGGCATCGGAGCATGAGCTGCAGGCCATCCTGCTCACCTGCCTCTACCTGTCCTACTCCTACATGGGCAACGAGATCTCATACCCACTCAAGCCCTTCCTGGTTGAGGCGGGTAAGGAGGCCTTCTGGGACCGTTGCCTCGCCATCATCGATGCCACTAGCGCCAAGATGCTGCGCATCAATGCAGACCCGCACTTTTTCACACAAGTATTTGCTGAACTGAAGAGTGAAGGTGGCTGTGGGCCTCAGGACTATAGTCGGGTGCTGGATCGGTGAGAGGAAGTTTGCTGACTGCATGCCTTTTTGTACACTCATTCACACGTATACTTGCACACACATTTGTCTCATACAGATTCCCCTTGTTCTTCTTCTGCTGCCCTGCAGGAGCAACAAAAGCCTATCTCGTTAGAGTTATGTAGTTAATCATTCCATCTGTGTTTGTCACCATCGTCCCGTCCATCCACAGATAGAAATAAGGAATTCAGACATTTCCTCCCTCAAAGATAATTGGCTGACAGAAGCTCACAGTTGTGTTTTGTTTTGTCCACCTGAGTTTACTTGAATTGAGGAACCATTTGGTCCACCTGTCCCATCTGACCCCGTGTGTCTGGTCCCAGTCGTCCCAGCTGCCCCTCTGGATCTGCACAGCCCGGCCTCCCAGCATCCTCAGCCGCCTCTCTGAATGTGATCAATCAGTGTGCACGGGACACGAACATCATCACTCCACACAAATACCGTCAAGGATTTTTCACTGGTTATATTCCAAAGTGGATTCACATAAGAATAAAACAGACAGTGTAATCCGCCGAGGCCAAGTTACATTTTCCAGGACAACACAAGGAGACATGTTGACATCCGCTGCTGGCCAAGCCTCATGTGCCAGCAGTGAAAAGTGACTCAGACTGATGGGAACAGCTGAGAGGTCCATGTTAGGTCCTGCTGGTCCTGCTGTGCGCTGTGTAATCAGTAAAGCAAAGCGAACAGACAGTGGAGCCTTTTGAGGGTCGTCTGGCCTGAGGGGACAGTTGCTGTTTTTTTTTTTTTTATCCTTACTCGCTCAAGCCTGCCTCATGTTTCTATTTTATCTCAGGAGAGTTTCCTGGGGGAAGCAAAATTTAAGACTGACGTGTCTTGTGCGAGTGTATGCATGTGCGTGTGTGTGTAGGCATTGTGCAGTGGACGGCAGCCAGGGTCATCAGCTGTTTACTCCATCCTTTTGTTCCCTGCGTCTTGTTGACAGGGCACCCACAGGCCGTGGTATTAATGAGATTAGCAGATTACTGCAGCCCCTCCCCTCTCTCAACCTCTGCCCCCTTCTTGTCCACTCGGCAGCCCCGCAGAGCTTCAGTGGCTAATCCAGGTCAGGCTGGACCGTGCTGGACTGTAAACACACACACATGTACACAAACACACATTTCCTTGTTGTGTGCGCTCTGATCTCCTCAGCGCATGAATAAAAATGCTGTGTGACACACGTGTGCAGCTCAGGGTCCAGAGCGGAGGCAGGGAAGCTCTATGCTGTTGTGGTTGAAGGGTTTTGTTGTTGTGGCTTCTGAATTTGTCCCACTTTCTCATCAGTCACCTGCGCATCCTCATCTGCCATCAAGAGGCCTGTTTGCTCTCTTATCTCTCCATCAACTCCGGCCTCCTGCGAAATTATTCCCTCGAATGAACCATTGGCGTTTGTGCTTCAGTGCCTTTAATGTCGTTTTCCCATGTGTTTTCATGTGTGTTGTCAAAGGGGGTCACAGATGAGCCCAAGATTCATCGGTATTGTTAAAAAGCAGATCAGATTAAATATATCACAGCTGGATTTTTTGTGCTGGCATTGTACATTTCTTCATACATACCACTTCAACATTTCTAAAGTGACATAGTATATGAGTTGGATTCATCATTAGTAGGTGGAGAGGATGGTGGATGGCGTGTCACCTAGGCGAGACGCCTGCCAAGCTGCAGATCACTGTTTTTTAGACCAGCAAACAACAAAACCAGTTGTGGTTTAGCGAGTCATTGCTGTGTTTCAGCAGCTTTTTAGGCACCAAATGTGGGTGTTTTGTAGCAGCATTTTTAGGCATGAAAGACAGTTGTTTTTTACCGAGACATCTTTGTGTTTCCTTACAGAATAGTAGCGCAAAAAGTGGTTGTCTTTTTACCTAGACATCGCTGCCTTACCTGCTGGGATTGTGGCGCAAAAAGCAATTGTTTTTTATCCAGATGTTGCAGTGTTTCCTGCTGTAATTGTGCCCCCCAACTGGTTATTTTAAGCCAAAAACATGATCTTTTTCCTAACCAGAACCAAGTGGTTTTTGTGCCTAAACCTTATTACATGTTAAACCCTGGCGATGGTGAAACTTATCTGCTACATAATAACGTGCTAATGAAGCATATCTGTGGTTTTAAGAAATGTACAATGCCAACATTTTTTCTGGCCATTGGGTTTGTTATAGGACAGTAGATGTTGACCTTTTTGGCTTGTGACTCCTTCAACCCCATCGTTTTTGGTTGCATATGTTACCAGTTGTTACTAATTTAACCAAATACTGGTTTCTTCCCGTGAAAAAGTAAAAATCAACCAGTGATTTAAAAGGAAAAAAAGCAAAGATCAGAGGAATAATTTGCTTATTTTAAGTTGCCCCCTCTTTAAAGCATCTGGAGACCCTTCTAATTTTACTTGTGACCCTTTTTCGGGTCTAGACCCTCAGTTTGGGAACTACTGGTTTACAATAGGAAGCTGTTGGTTCAAGATGTGTTGCCAACAATAGCATATTGCAAAGCTTTAATCTTATTGTGTCTGAGCATTTGGAGGTTTCCACTCCCCTCCTCCATGTGGCAGTCGCTCTTGCACACTTTGTAACAACGCTACAGTATATACTCCCCCACAAGGTCATATGATAAACCAACATCCTCTATAAGATCCGACCTTTACACACATGTACAAACAAAACACACTCTGCTACACATCCCCTCCTTTGGGTAATCCAGTCCTAATCCTCCCACCCAATCAAATAGAGAGAGGGAGCAAGGGATGAAAACACGAGGAAACAAGTAAACGGTTCAGAATCCGATGAGATTTGGTGTCACACTTCCCCGTGCAGTCTTCAAATCCTGCTCTAACAAACTGGAGGCCTCAATAGACCCAAAGCTGAACCCTGCTGCCTACTGCAGCTCACCCGGGCTTATTGGAGTCAAGCCTGCCTCCCTGCCCGCCTGAGGGATCTGGCGTGAGCTTGCACCAGTCAACCAGAGAGGAGTGACAGCAGTGATTCACGCTCAGAGAGCACAGACACCACCACCGTCTCTTTTTCTGGAGCTTTGACTGGCAGCCATTTTGGGCTCGTTGTTGCGGTCAGTGCAGCTCGCTCTCTCTCTCTGGCCCCGGCTTTGACAAGGACACTTGTGTCTTGACTCAACCCCTCCCTCCCTCTTTCCACCCCTCCAACCCCATTTCCACACACACTCAGCTGTTGTTCCTGGCCTGTTTCATTAGATTTGACACCCCACACCCGCCAGCCATTGTCAGGACAAGGAAGGGCAGAATGAGGCTGTTTGTTGGCATTGGGTTGGTTGTGCTTGTGTGTGAATGTGGGTCAAAGTTAAGGGCAACATCTGCTTCCACTGCAGACCTGGACGTTAATTAAATCAGAAGATACAGTACAGCATGTTCAAGTGCTGCTGATATTAACTTTTGCCCCGACAGCAGTGACCAGTAAGGATTAATGTGTTGCAGGTTTCCTTTGATCAGAAACAACTCACTCTTCATGCTCATTAACGACACAGACACAGAGGAACCATGTTCATTTAAGCCTCAGTCAAGCTTTAATGCAGTTTGTCAAATGTGACATAATTTGGTCCTAACCAAGACGGCAACTGTCCCCTCAGTTCAGTACCTCTTTCAGTCCAATCACGAAGCTGTTCCTCCAATCGTTTCACATAGCGGAGCAGCTTCCAAGCCAATTAACTCGCATCTCAACTGGAGCTCTAATTCCGTTCATCCAATCAAACCCCTCGGCTTGATTCCAGGGCTCTGACATACCTGACTGATGGTAGACAGACACATGATGCCTGTGACATCTCTGTGGATAATATAGAACTCATGTTACTGATTGACTCCGGATATTTAAACAAGATTACATTTAGTGCAATCTGGACATTTCTCTGTGGATAGGACCTTCATTTTGGACTCTACAGATGGGCCTCAGACTGGCTCTGTTTTAGGGACTGGTGAGTTTGTGTGAACAATGTGATATAAGATGTAACGGATAAGTCTAGTGTTAGGCTATACTTTTCTTACTGTCAACAAGTACCATGCATTAGACTGTATTTTAGGACTTCTCAACCCTGTCTCTGTTCAGCCACAAGGCCATTTGTCTTACTAAAGACATAAATATTTTAACACAAGAATGTATAGTTTTACTTTTTAAAAAGCAAAGTACTAAAAATTAAAAAGTGCATTTCATAGGGACTATTTTCAGCTGCGGATGAATACACATCCAGTGCCCTGGGTATTTACAGCAGGAATACAGTGTTAGGGTTGACTGAAAAAACTACAGTGCCCAGGTTCATCATAGGGAAGGAACATGTCACCCAGTGTAACATTGTGGCTCACTGATGTGTTTTATAGACCCAATCAACTATAACATCTAATTTCTGGGTAGAAAATCCCTGCTTCTTGTACATGTTTCCATTTATTAGTTTTTAGCTACCTAAAAAAAAATCTATATAAATCTAAAGATACACCATATTTAGAAGATTTTCACTTACCTCGCCATCAGACAGCCCTTCCTGATGGGTATCTGAGGCTGTTATCTCAAACCAGACACCAGACTCTGCTGACAAAAACAGCAATTTTACTTTGCAAAACACTGGAGTTGCTGGACTACAGCTATCTTGATCAGTTAGTGTCATTTACAGCTGAAAATAGCAACACGTTTGCAGATTTGACATATCTCCACAATTGAAGTCAATTGCCAGTTTTCTACCTGGAAGTGATTGTTGTTGATAGCGTGATGTCACGGTGATTCGATCTATAGTTTTTGTACAAAAATGAAGCCCCGTGGCGCAGAGGAATACGATTTATCAGACTTATATTTCGCTGATAAAATTTGTCAGTCGTGTTCTTTTCATGGGATCTGTTGACAATAAGAAAAATGTGGCCTCTAACAAGACTTTTCCTTTAAGTCACCACAGCTCTATGAGTTGTGTAGAGTTATTTCAGTATGCTGCTGCTGCTGCTGGAGGTTGGTGTGAGATTGATCTCAATGGCACACCATCGACCGATGATGTAAATATGTGGGTATGTAACAGGAGCCGTTAAGAATGAAAAAATGAACAAAAAGAAATAGTCTCTCTGTGTAGTAGCATGCATGCTGGCCAGGTAGTTTAGATCATGTTCTTTTTTTTACCTCTGCTTTTGTTTGATTTTTATAATGTGATGTTTTAAATGAAAGATTGTTCCTTTGGTAATTTAAAACTTGATCTCGTTGGAGTGTTCCTTTACTGGAAACATGATGTCAACAGTATTAATACGACCGCAGGTGTACCTGTCGTCTTCATGGTGGTCTGTTCATGTTTAGAAATAGAGACAGAAATATAAATAAATGATCGACTCATTTTCTCAAGCTCGGTCCTGAAATAGCAAAGCATGTGACTTCAACAGAATTACAGCTTAACATCTTTTATTTTAAACTCACACCAGACTTCATTTGTTAATTTGTGAATTTAGATGTGGTAATGATGTGTCATCTTCCACATCAATAATATCACTGCCCCCCCCACTCAGATTCACACTACAGTTAAGAATGATCAAGTGGCTATCAATAGCTTTTCTCACCAGTGCACCAGCTGGTGACACAAAAGCAGCCATTGTTTATGTAGCGTTTGTCACAGGCAGCTCCAGCTTGGTCTGCGTCCTCACTGGTTGTAGCTTCACCTCTGACGCAAAAAAAAGCTTTCAAATTTCATGTCATATTCATCACAACACACTGGACAGGCGTAAATACAGACATGAATATATAACTATCTAGTGTCCATCTCCTCCGCCCATAGTGACCCTCCTCAGCAATCATTGTAACCGTCACGCCAAAATGAAGCGGAACATCACCTCCAGTGGCTTTTGTTGAGCCACTAAAAGTGTGTGTGAAGCTAAAAGTGAAATACTGTTGATGAGAAAAACTTGAAGAAAAACAAATGTGACTGTTTCATTTTTTTTTTGGTTTGTTTCCGTTTTTCATGATGATGTTGATTATTTAATAAAGTATTGAGTTGAAATCCAAATCTGGTCTTTTTCTCTTTTCATGTAGCTCTTACATCTGCGAGGCTCACACACTTAACCAAAACTGCCTTTGTTCTCCTCACAGTACACATGAAATACTCTCCGCCTGCAATCCCGCTAACTTAAGACTGGCAGTAAATTCATGTGGGACATAAAATAGCTTAATGCACAGCCACACAATAGCTCGGGCGCTGCAGATGGCCCTTTGGCTTCCTGTCAGAGGAGGGGGTTGCGCTCCATCTGAGCATGTCTCTGCAGTCAATCACCACCCTCTCCGCTCCGACCACAGGTGGAAACACTGTGATGCTGCCTCTGCTCAGCAACAACTCTTCTCGGTATGATACGAACCTTTGTGCAGCCCAGAAACATGAAAAGGTGGTGCTGCAGAGTTCAGAGGGCTTTGTTGTGAGAGCGTGCGTTAGTTTAAACTGAAAAAGAAAAGAGGAAATCAGGTTTTATGTGCACATTTAGTAGCGTCTGCCTCTGGCTGCCTCCCACTGTCACTGAGTGTTATCACATTTATACACATAAACACTGTGTATTTCAACTGTGCTCCTGTTATTCCTGCAGTCTTTAAATCTAATGTGTTTTGGCACAGTTAACTCTCAATGTTACTGTATGTCAGATTCATCTTGTCACAACAGTTTGTGCATTTCTAGTAACTAAGTACTTTTACTCAAGCACTGTACTTAAGAGCAAGGTACTTGTATTTTACTTGAATATTTCCAAAACAAATGTACCCTGGGATCTATATATATATATATATATATATATATATATATATATATATATATATATATATATATATAAGTCAACAGGCGATTTCCTTCTCTTTTAGCAAAATCCTAAATGATTGAGTTGTTTTTTTTCCCACCTGGACCTTTATGCTCTGCCATTTCTCTTGTTATCATCACGCTGTAACCTGTGATAGGCTGTTATGATACCATAATCACTGCACATTCACATTTATGTAGTTCTTTGTTGAGCCGCAAGAGGAACATAGGTTTACATTACGAAAGATTTATGACAGAATCACTTAAAGACACCAACTCCTGTGTGTGCATGGCAAGGGAGGAGAGGGAGACACACTGTGCTGCTGCCAGAGGAGCCGCTGAATGAGTTCCTTTTGCAGGGAGTATGCAACAGGCGGTAACTCGCTAAAAGAGTCTGAGAAGTCCAGGGCTGTTCATAAAACATTCAGGACACCCAGGCCTAATGACGTCACATTTTGTTCCACACTACTGAATTATTATTTATTATTATTATTATTATATTATTTCGCTTTCAGCCATGTTTGTTGTTGTCGTGTCCTAAGTCCTAATATTGCAAATATCATTATATGAATTTTTCTTATGATACTAAAAAATATACCAGTATTATTGTGAACAGGATGATATGGCACACCCCTAGTTCCAAAGAGGCAGTCCACAGTGGCAGGGAGCGAGGCGAAGCGACGGTGGAATGGCTAACGTTAGCTTACTGATTCTTGTCTCATTTACGGTGTGATAAACAGAGAGAGCAGCCAAGGTAAGGCTTTACAAATGAAATAAGATTAAATAAATTAATGTATAGGAAACACTGGGTTACTGTATGGGGCATGTGCGTATGTCTGTGGCCTTCAGATGGGAGGGGCTCAGCAGGGAGCTGCAGCAGGAGGATGTATTTTCAGTGTTTGTTTTTCTCCTTTCCCAGATTTCTGCCTCCCCCCATGCTTTAAATAACAATACCTATGTACTTTCAGCAAGGACTATTTCTTTCAGCACCAATTGAAAATACATTCATTCACTCTTCATACTGACTAAATGTTTTGAGTCTTTTGAAGAACAATTTTTGGTTGTGCTGCTCTGTATATAATTATCTGGTGTTTTAGAGAATGTGCTCAAGCAGATGAGAAAAGCTGTAATATCTGGATTCACACAGTTGTTAATAGTGTGATATACAAATCACAAGTCTGTAAAATCCCATCATAGAATAAAAAAGCAGTGTTTTCAGTTTAGCTTTTATCATTTAACAGATGTCTGCCATAAAACTAAGACTCAAAAATGACTTTTCAGTCAAAGCAGCTTACTTGGCGAGGCGCGATGTGTCTGTCTGCTCTCTCTGTCTGCTGGCATCAGAAAATGATTATTTAAATGCCATTTATAATCTGTCCACAATGCCGGAGTGAGAGGGTAGTGGGGTAAAAACCATATGGCGGTGGTTGGAGCCGGGGTCAGTGGCAGAGGCCGGGGACACCTCAGAGGGCAGAGAGGTGAGGGAGGTGAGGCCGATATGCTTTGATTAAATGAGATGAGGA
Source organism: Epinephelus lanceolatus (assembly GCF_041903045.1). Classification (NCBI taxonomy): domain Eukaryota; kingdom Metazoa; phylum Chordata; class Actinopteri; order Perciformes; family Serranidae; genus Epinephelus; species Epinephelus lanceolatus. Next base: position 27,950,278 of record NC_135749.1, read on the forward strand.
GGCATTGCTGCAGATGGCTGCCACAGACTGACTGAGTCCTTTCCAGCTTTTCTCTGTCCTGAGGACACAAATCACCCAGCGTTGTGCCTCCCAGTGTCACACTTCTATACTGGTTCACTGTGCTCCCAGTGGCTTTCTGAAAGCCTCGGCTGCTGTTCGCTGCCTTTTATAAGCCCTCTGGGAGCTAACATGCTCTAAAAAACCCCTCTGTCACAGCTTCCTATGGATGGTATCCACAGACATTATCAGTTCAAGCTGTGTTTCAAAACAAGCATCACTTTCCTAGTTCAGTATCACCACAAATTACTCCATATGTTAGCTTTATTATTTAAAATAACTCCTAAGAATCTGCAGCAATATTTGGCAGCACAACCTCTGACTTTTATAAGAACAGCTATGACCAAACTGAAGCCAATGCAGAACTACCAAAAAATGCAGTTCAACAAATGGCCACTTGAAGCTGGCTCCAAAATAGAGTCAGTTCCCAAAGACACCCATGTCAAAACGCCCAACTTCATAAAAATAAACATATTTACATCCTGGTACAAAAAACGGTTTTGGTCTCTATAGCTAATTTTCTCATTCATGATATCTGTATGGGGGTTCAATTTTCATATAACTCACCTGTTTACATTTTACTAAGGCTTAATCTTATACACATTTAATGGCGGGGCCAACTGAGTGACAGGTTGTCTGCGAGGCTTCGCCACATCTATGTGTCAGATCCATCCCTCGCTCCTCCACAGCTCCACCCTCTCATCCCAATATGGTCACTTCTGGCTCCAAGACACCAAGATGGTGACAACTAGTATGACGAACTTGATGTCCACAAACTAATTGGTGACATCATGGTAGTTATGTGCATTATTTTTCCAGTCTATGCCCAAAACCTACACACAAGTGCAAGTGCAAGAAAATGGCTAAAAACAGGGGTTCAAAGTTTTGAGTGCCACTTAAGGAGCCAGCATATGACTGAGGGCTAACCGAGCTAACAACACTAGTATTGACGACAGAACAGTTTCCGTGCAACCAGTAACTTTCAACAAGTTGACAGATGCTTGTTATGATATATGTTTACTCTACGAGCGACACAGCAACAGGCTAAAAGTCATTTTCAGTGGAAGCCAGTGACATTAAGCTACAGCCTGCTGCCAGACACTTTGCTGCATGACTGCCGTGAAGCGCTACAAATCAAAGTTGACCTGGTGTCAATTTTTTTCAGTGCTTCAATGATGCAGTGAAGCATCGACCAATTATATGTGTTTTGTTTCTAATGGAAACAACAATTACAATTCATGCCTGCCTGTTGGGTGGTCGTACAGTATCAGTGAAACAGTCAACGTTCACCAAATTCAAACCCTACACAATGCAAAGATGCTTTGCCACTGGAAACAAACGTGTTATTCACCTTTTCACTTGCACAGAATGGAAGTGAGTGGGAGGGGAATATTTGCCAAGTTGTTGGTTGTTAGTTGTGCTCATGCATGACCATGGCCCTATTTAGCTCAGTTAGCTGATGCTATGCTAGCTTTCTGTGTTTTGCAGTGAACATGGGGACGCATTGGGGCAGCAAAATGTGATATTAAGTGAGGCTCAGACTGTGATCAAAAGCATAGATATTGTTTTGACCAAATACAAACTTTAGTGGAGGTGCACTGTTGCAAGTAGCAGATAAACACAAACACCCATTATGACTAACTCCATAAGCAAGCACTTGAGCAACATTACAACTGTGACTCTACGATAATGTGGCTGGCCTGAGCCGACACTGTAGCTTTTGTCACTTGTAGTGTGAACACAGCATTAGGGAGGCAAGGCTTGATGCAGTAGCTGATGATTAAAATATAATACATGCATTTCATGTCACATTCAGGGGCAGGACAGAATTGGCTACTGGGCTGCAGGCTGCACTTTGAGGAACTGTGGCTTTAGCTGTGTTCATCTGCTTCAACATGAGCTGTGATCGTTAGCATGTCCAGCTACCTATCTTAGTACCCACAGTCGTAACTGTGTCAACAAGGCCAAGGAGCATTTCCATAAATAACTACCGTACATTAGTTTGTTGGGTTACTAGTTACATTACCAAAGTGATTGTAAACAGCATGTGCATATGTGAGATTGGGAAGACTGACAGGCGTAACAATTGAAAAACTACAGTAACAGCTACACTGTGACCTACATATACATGTTAAAGTTTACATTCAATTACTATCAATGTGGCACAGTTTCAACATTCAAACTTAAGATAAAAGGATTTCCTCGGGCTCAGTGCTGCCGCTGAGCTTTAAAAAGGAATAAAATCATTTGATATCGGGGTCAGTCTACACTGTGAGATTCTTTACAGATCAATGGTACAGTTTTAGGACCTTGGAGAGCTGTAGCCTGCTGGCACATCCTGACTGAGCGAACAGATGGTTCACTCAGCCATGCACCCATAAGTACTGGGCGAAGGACGCTGCCCGAGGGGACTCCAGAGGACTCTACAGGGATGTCACTTTCTGTGAAGAGCAATCAGAGGTCCCATTAAAGCTTCATAAAGTGCTAAAACTAATAAGCAATCTTATATCCGGCTAACAGCAGTACTGTGGTACTGTACTCAAGTAAAATGTTGAGCCACCTGTACTTTATTTTCATTTTATACTACTTTATACTTCTACTTCTTTCCCTTTCTACTCTACAACTACTTTTACTATTTTCTACAAATATGATGCATTGTTTTAGAAAGTAAGTACCCTGTCCAGAATAAAGTCGTTTAAGTTAGCTCCACCTTGATGTCCAGTTTGAAAACTGTCTGCCATAGAACATACTGTTTTTATGCTTCTTTTTTCATCAATTGGAAAACATACAAACAAATCATGTGTTTATTTGTGAGTTTTAGAGGTGCTGATAGGCTTATATTTTCTTTAGACAGAGTCAGACTCACTGTTTCCTGATTTCCAGTCTTTATGCTATGCTAAGCTAAGCTAAGCTAGCTGTAGCTTCATATTCATTTTTAAAATGTTGAATATGAAGCTACAGCCAGGACACGTTGGCTAAGCTTATTGACCTGCATGTCTTGGACTGTGAGAGGAAGCTGGAGTACCCAGAGAAAACCCACGCTGACACAGGGAGAACATGCAAACTCCACACAAAAGGGTTCCCCCAACCTGAGTATCAAACCAGGAACCCTCTTGCTGTGAGGCGACAATGCTAACCACTGCACAACTGCTCAAGGCTGTTAAAAAATATAAGAAAAAAAGAAATTGAGCTTCAGAGGTGCTGTCAAGCTAATTTTGTTATCTTTGGACAGAGCCAGGCTAGCTGTTTCCCCATTTCCAGTCTTCATGCTAAGCTAAGCTAAGCTAAGCTAACTAACTGCTAGCTGTAGCTTCATATTTAGCGTAGGTCACCAGACACGACAGGGGTATCTATCTTTTCATCTAACTTTCAGAAATGTATTTCCCCTAATGTCAAAATCAATTATCAACTTAAATCAATTATTGATTTAAGTTGCATTTTAACTTTTTCGTGTGATGGAGTATTTTCAGAGTGTGGTTTTGATGCTTTTACTTAAGTAGCCTAAATGGTCTGAACACTTCTTCCACAATAAAGTAACTGCTGGAAAGTGGTTTTACATGCTGTATCACAAAAAAATCAAGCTTGAGTGCTCTGGTTTCTCAAATATTTCCTGATCAGTAAGCATTCAAGCTGATGGCATGTTGATTCAGAGCGAGCCAAAGTAAAAAACCAATCTCTCCCCTCATGTTACTGTAATCTCCAGCATGTGACCTCCCCTCGGGCTGATGACGGAGGGATGCTGGAAAAACCTGCAGCGCTCACCAAACCAGTGGCCGGTCTGCCCTGAGAGGATTTAGAGGGAAAAACACAGCAGCTCTGGGACACATATTATATTCCCACTGGTAAATCCTCTCCAACTCATTACCAAATCCTCGCTGCAGGGCTGCTAATCTCTAAAGAGAGACGGACCAGGTGCCAGTCTTTTTGTAATGGAATTGCACGCCGCTTTAAGTGATTGCATCAACAATTGCCAGTCCCGATAAATTAGATTAGAAGGAACCAAGAAACTTCATCGTAACACAAAACAAACGGTGGATGAAAAGAATTGATTTACATGCGTCTACATTCAAACTACTCGACTGATTGCAATATTTGTGTCTGCTTTTCATCTACAGGCCTTTCACAGTGAGGAGGGATGTGATTGGAGCTGTCAGAGACAAAAATGATTGTGAAACATTATGTGGAAGAAAAAGCCTGGCAGCATGAAGCGGCTGCGAATGTGATGGGGAAACAATTCAGAGAATAATTGTTGCACTTGTGCGGATGGAAAAGCTGCCATCAAACTAAACCTATCACAGATTTTTTTTTTTTTTTTTTGTTAAACCGATGAATAAATGTTGTGCGTCTGTGAAAAAGATTCTGCTTTGATGAATCCAAATGTCCTCATTTGATCTGATGATTAACTGTCCATGATGGAGAGGATAGGCTTGAATTTGCATCAGTCTCACACTTAATTTATAAATCATGGCTTTCACATCGGTGATTAGGATTACACATTAACAAATATGTATATGCTATAATCTGTGTTTATGGTTGAATATGTAATGCAGGGGTGTCATCTGAGTGTTTAAACTGTAACTGGGAGGAGAGCTGTGTTGTCCAGTTTATCTTGAAGCAGCTGATGATCTCTACAGAGCCTCCACAGAAACAGATAAGAGGCCGAGGATGATATGTTGTTTGCGGCATTTAAATAAACAAATATCAGTCATTTGCTTGAGCACGTGTTCCCTCTGCAGCTGTGGCGATCACTCAGACTTCTGGTCAGTTGTATAACAAAAGACGCAAGCTCTCTCACCAAAACAGACTTGAAATTAGATTCACAATTAACTTTGTTTTGCCACTAAATACAATTTGTTGTCAAAATAGGGCAGCAGAGCAAAGGGGCTGAGATGTGCGGAGGACAGCTATTTCTGCCGCATGTTTACTTGCACTTTACTCTGACTAATGAGATTTCTAAAATAACCAAGCGCTCTGAAAGTGCTAGAGAATGAATGTGTTGCTGTACAGCTGCTGACTTGGGTCACCTAGTTACTAGAACCTGAAGGCGAAGAGCATTGTGGGTAATGCAGGCAGAGGAGATAAAAGGGTTCAAAAACATGTGTTTGCTTTGATTAGCTCATGTACTGGTTTTAGACCCACAAAATGCAAATGGAGAACAAATTGGTTACTTTGCCATGTGCACAGGTGTGTCATCCATCAAATACTCACCCCGTGTTACATTAAATTTGTGAAGAAAACTGTTTTTCTCGCATGCCTGCGGTGAACAAAGAATCCAAAAACTGAGAGAATTGTTGATTAATTGAAGTCATAGGGTCCGTGTTTAACAACAGCAAAATTATATCAAAAAGTCTATTTGCAAACACACAAACACACACAACTTGTGCAGTATAATCCAAGTCACATTTATCCAGTCCTATGCTCAGTACCTCATGAACAGACAGCCCTTTCTGATGGGGAACTGAACTGAAAATTAAAGTTATCTATGCTCTCTTTAAAGCCAGACTCTACTAACAAAAACAGCCATTTTACCTTGCTGAACATGGGAGCTGCTGGTCTACCACTGCCTTAGTCAAGTAGGTTGTTTGTGTAATTGTGTGACTTTGGTGAACCTGAACTAACTCTTTAATACACAAAAGTCACACAACAACACAAACTAACTGGCTGATTAAGGCAGTGGTAGACCAGGAGCTCCTGTGTTTGGCAAAGTAAAATCAAAGAGAATAGATAAGAGTCACTTTCTGCTCAGTTTTAAACATTACGGTTTTAGTGAAAATGCATGTGTTTGGGAGGTACTGAGCTGTGACCAGAGTAATAAGTAATACAACTTAAGTAATTAATATACAAATGGTCATTTGGAGGATGAAGAACTCCTTCAACTCTGATCATGTAATTTAACCAAAATCAGTCCTGCTTTAAAACAACACCCTGGGCAGCACTGATGGTGCCAATGAGAAATACCATCCAGGAAATCCTGTGAATCTCAGACGCCAAAACTCTGCACTTCATTTTCACACCAGAAACGTGCAGTCTTTTCTCAACCATGTTATTCAATAAGCTTGGCTCCTTTTGTTTCTATTTTCTCCAGTACTGTGACTCATTGATAAAAATGTAATCGAGGTTTGCGGGGTTAGGATTAAGTGTTCTCTTTGTTTTTTGGCTTACAAATATGGCATGACAGAAAATGTTTGGGATAAACTGTCTCAAAGTATCTAAAAAATCCAAAGTCCAACTGAATTGCAGTTTTATTCAGCTTTCATACAGGATCTGTCCTGGTGGCACACACAACCACGCATTTTAACTTCCTCCAGGTCGTTCACACGTTGATGTCACCTGTGGGTCATTCAGGTCACACTGAACTCATGTAAGCATGGTTACAAGAGTAAAGGTGTGAATTAGTGTCAAACTGCCTGAAGGGACGTCTCAGGATGGCTTGGTAAGTTGCTGATAAGTGCTGCTTCAGGCCCCTGATCTGGGTGACACTCACTCGACAAATCCAGTGACTCATTGTGCTTAGACTGTGTCACGGCCACTTCAAAGGAGAGAAGGGAAGTTGTGTATTAGGGGGCTTTCACATTATCGGCCCAAGCCCAGATCTGAGTACCCTTGATCCGAATGTCCGGCTTGTTTAATCAGTGACAGCGTGGGTATGGTTCATCGATTGGTGCCCAGGTTCACTAGAAATAGTGGTCTTGAGTACAGTTTGCATCTGGTGTGAAAACCAACTGTACAAAAGTAGGAAATGGACTGGCCATTAGGCAATTCTGGCACCACGAGGACACCACCAGTAATGTGGGGGACAAAATGTAGACAAAAACAAGACCTGCCTACTTGATGTTGGAACAGTCCATATAATTAGGGGTGAGCCTATATGGTCCCAAAGTTGTCAGTAGACTATCTATACTGTTAGGTAGGTGCAGGGGTACCAACAGTCGTCATGGATAAGAAAGGACAGAAAAGGCAAAAAGGAGGAACAGTAAACACATCTGAGCCCCCCGACTCCCCTAAAAATCACACTGGGGGTCAGTACAGACAAAAATTGCTAGGACTGAAATTTGTTTCCAGTCCAACTCTGGATGAGAGGGTTGATAGTGTAATGTCAAGGTGGACTCCATTGTATGGGCTTGGGATCTTGTGATTTGCGCACTTATTTTTTTACACTGTAGTAAACAGATGTCACCCCAATGACAATGCAAGTGTACTTGAATGAACACTGACCGATGGGGGAGTGGAGAGGAGGTGCAATCATACTCGGGCAATGTACAAATCAAACATACCTAATACATGAAAACTCCTAAAATTGGCATCAGTTTAAAGAATGCATTTAGCTGGTTTTAACTCTTAAAAACTCCAAATGACCTTTACAAATTAAATCTTAGGGACATTAGTTCAAAAACAAAGAAATTAAAAATTCTGCTATGCCAAAAATCAAAATAGCCGTTTCTCCATGTTAACAGATGGTTTTTGTTTGTATACACATATTTATGGTGGTATTCAAGTTATTGTTTAAGCCATTTAAATAAATTTATCTACATGTACTTAAACAATGTTGAAGGTCGTATTTGTCAACTGGTAAACTAGGAGCATGAAGACATTTCCTCTGTTGCAATAACTGCAATGTAACTTACATTATAGTCATTTGAGGGACACAGTTAGTGCTACAAATCAAGTGATCCGGCATTAAGTGCTGACATTGTGCATTTATTTTAAACAGACAAAGCTGAGCCAGTGTTCAGTGTCCTGAAACATGATTTTAACAGGCTCGTAAGCACCTGACAGAGACATATTTGTGTAAATGCAGACAGAAAATACAGACCGCAGCACAGAGGGACCGACAAATTTATATCTAATAACATGATGTACATTTGTTTTTGCAGTTACAGTTATTTTAAGTGGCAGGGTGTTGATTGAAAAGACGCAGCGCTGATCAGAAGTGTTAAAGTGATGCTCACAGGTGTGAATGCACTGTACAAAAACACAGCAGTGTCTCAGAGTTCGGGAGATGTAGCTGAGTGTGGTGTAAATTATACAGATACAATACAGTACACTCTGTCTCCACATTATGCAAATCACACACACCAAAAATAAACAGACTCATCATGCACACACATTCACAGAGGTATGGGGAATCACAGTCTCACTAACAGGTCAGTGTGGTGATGTGATGGAAACTGGCAGTGACGACAGAATTAAGTTTTCAGACAGGAAAAACATCCACCATTTGACAAAGGATTCACCAACATACTATAACAGCGGATGCTATTGTCTGTATCTAAAGTGGAAACAGACAACTTTTCCCCCCTAGCGTTTCCAAGAGGTATTATTGTTGGTGCCGCTGATGCAAAGATGACCGCATCGCTTTCTGTTTTCCTCAGAGCCTAGCAACTATTAACACAGGACACACTGCATTTTGTTTTCCATAGTTACTTTGATTGCTCCACCGTCCACCATTTCCACTGCTGGGGACTAAACAACTGCAAAAAACTTATGATGCTCTTGTAGAAAATGTTGATCGAGACTAGTGAATGAAATTCAAACTAGCAGTATGCTGTTATCAGATTAACCCTTTGAAACCTGCGCAAATTGGCTTGGTTTCTTTCAAAAACATGGGAAGAAGGCAATGAGCAACCAACGAGGAAATGACCACAAAAAATTGCAAGGAATTTGTAAAAAAAAGAAAAAAAAAAGAAAGAAAGAAATTAAAAACAAGAAAATTAGTTAAAGATAAATAAATAAAAAGACCTGAGATTTTTTAAATTCTGTAACATGATTTAAAATATATAATAATGATAATTATAAATGTAATTTTGCCCTAGCGTTTTTAAAATAATTTTCAATTCAATTTTCATTCCAATTTCAATTCTTTTCAATTCTTTCAATTTCTTGCAATTTGTGGGACATTTCTTACCAAGGTGCTCAATTCCTTTTTTTCCTCCATGTTTTTGAAAGAAGGTGCACTAATTTGCTCAGAGTTCAAAGGTTCAAATACTTGTGAAAGGCGTCTGAAAGCAGCACAAGAAAAGTAACGTCGCTCCAGGTTTCAAAGGGTTAAACAGCTGTCACATTTTAAACAATGATTTGTATTAGTGTGTATGTAGCGTCCTCATAGTGACTGCCCTCTAGCAGTTAGCAAGAGAAGACATTTGTGAAACATGATAATCGATCATTCTATGTGTTGATTTCATTTTTTATGTGGCGGATCATCTATAGGTCACCTGCTATTTTGCATCTGATGCTCCAGACAAGACCAGTGCAAGAGTTGATGTAACGGAGGTCTTGTTTGTTGAAGGCGCTCTGCTTTAATATAAGTTAAAGACTCTTCTGTGCTGTTGTGTGCATGCCAGAATACTCTCTCCAGGCCTGCTCAATAAAGAAGAACTTGACTGAAGCATCAGTCTGTGTTCCCTGATCCCTTCATTTTACCACAGTAAACACTCCACCTGCATCACTGCAAACTTCAACAGCGGGAAGATTTTCCACACTCTTTAGTAACCAGGGATAGCTAATAAAAGCTACAGTGGAAAACAAAGTGCTATCCTCTACCTGTTACAATAGTTGATGCATTTCCTTTGCGTTGTAATTCGAGCCTTTAGTTTCCAGAGAGATTGTACCCAGTGGTAGATGGAATTGTGAAAGCAAGGAACCAATTGTCATCATTCTACAGCCATTGCATTAGTCAGTCAACATTTGCTTCATAATGATGAGTTAAAACAAAAAAAAGACTATTGACTAGACTACTATCACTTTGAAATGACCTTAGTTCAAAGTAAAGTCCTGTGCAGCACTGTTTATTAATCCCGCTCCTGGCCTGCTCCTGGTGGAGTTCTGACCATTGCCAACCGTTCCCACTGTTTGCGTCTGCTCCCTTAACCCAGGCGGCTTGGTAAGGGTCGATTCACATATGTACAACATACAACAGTCAGTTATGGTTGGTGGGGGTTTAATGTGATAACGTATGTATTATTGCAACTGCACAAATACAAATGTCTATCACATTCTCCAGAAAATGGTTATTGTTATTTCTTTTATAATCTGTCATAGAATGGGCCGGTAAAGAGACAGACTTGTTGTATTGGGACCCTCAGTTTATATTTTGACTGTCCGCCCCAGTGAGACGTGTTGGTTCCCATGGGACGCCAATACCAATGCAGTCCTCCAATTCAAAGAAGGACCCAAAAGCAAAACACTAGGCCGGCAGGTTAAAGGAACAAAGAAATGTACTTGACAACAAACAGGCAAGCAATAAAAACTAAGGAAGGAATCAAAGTACAAATCTAAAAACACATAGACTAAATGGAGAACAAACCAGAATGATACAAGGAACACAGACAAGGTATTTGGACCATACAAACTCACAGCTGACAGAGGGAAACCACACACACTAAATACACAAGGGAAGGAGGGTGATAATGAGGGACAGGTGAAACACATCAGGGTGGGGCACACAGTCACAACATAAAACAGAAAACACCGAGCATGAATGAATAACTCAATCAAACGAAGGCAAAACGTGACATCAGGAGCAAAAAGCAGGACAGACCATGACATAGCCTGCTCCTCTTCTCTGCTGGAGGCTTTGCCACTACTAGAATATACCACCTAAATCTCTGACAGAACTATTGGTGCTTGAGATGCATTGTGGGTAATGTAAGAACCAGGAAGAAGACAAGTTCTACTCATGAATTATGTTATTATTTTCCTCGCAGTGATCCACAGGGTGCTCGTTAGTGTTTTATGTGATGCAAGGCTGAATCACATTGTAACATGCTTAATGTTGTCAAATGGTTACTTATTTGTTTAGAAAAAAACATGTTTGGGTTAAAAGTTTGTTGTGTTAACACACTGTTACGTAAACTGAGCGACATTATGTAGAGTTCTCAATGTGCCAAATTACAACCTGAACCAAACTGACCTTGTGAGTTGAAGCCCAAACCCAGGCCGTCAGAGATCATCAGGCCCGAGCCCGACAACTCCCAATCCCCCCAGAAAGCACTACTTAGCTCCTCATGCACGGGACACATCGGCTCCAGCGTATCTACAGCAGACAATGGACCAGTTTTGGTGGATCATCTACTCTCCACACTGTACTTCCTTGCCAGCGAAGCTTCCTGCTCCAACCAGGAGGAAGAACAGAGAGCCCAGCACTGAGCCTAGCTGCCCCCTCAGCTGAGACAGAGCTGCTCACAGAGCACTTTGTTTTTAATATTTGTTATGAATAAAAGTTCGTATTTGTAATTCATTTATTTAAAAAAAATGGGGGGGACCACAGCCCGAGCCCTAACTGACCCAGCACACATATTTGGCCCGAACCTGATGCGACCTGTCAAGCTTTTCGGGACCACACAGGACACGAACTGTGGTCTCCTGGGTGAAAGTCCGGTTTGTTTGACCCTCCCCTCCCTACCTCCTCGCCTACATGGACTTTCTTGCTCCTTGTACTCTGTCAGTTGCTCTCAGCATCCAGGATTATCATGGATGGGTTTACACTGAAGTTAGCTGAAAGCCGCTGAGAAGTGTGACAAAGCATTCCAGCAGAGGAGAATTAAAACTGGACATGTCTAGTCTAAATATAATTTCCCAGACAGGTGTCTCAAAACATGAGAAAATAATGAAAAACATATCTATCTGCACGCTGCACAGCACGATGGATATGTAAGAAAATGTGATGGTTTTGTGACATTTCTCTGACAATCTATTTGCACTGAACATCTTTGCACATCAGATGTTTTGAACTCCTGTAAGATGATGTCTGCAGAGTCGTTGTGTTTGTGTGTTTATCAACCCAGTTGATCTGATCCAGAGGACACCGAAGGGACAAGAGAGGAAACAGCCCTCACGTCACTGAGTCCAGTTTTCTCTACTGCTGTTTGAACATCTCTTCCTGCAGGGTGGAGAAGTGTAAAAAACAAACACCAGGACATTAACTGATGCTGTAAATTGACTGTATTTGTACAGGAAATCCTCTCAATCACAGAGCAACACTGACAGGCTCCTGACCTCTCTCATTCATATTCTTACTTCTTCAGTCTTCCATTAAATCCCCAGACCACATTTGAGAAACACATTTTAATCATTGTATAATGTCGACTTGACTACAGCACACTGTCTATTCATGTGGCAAAGCATTAGGGAGAAATTAACACACAGAGAGCTCACTTAAGTAAATCTTGAATAATTTATTTTCTTTCTTCTTGTTTCTCGTTTTCCTCTTTATTACTTCTGACATGGAATAATTGCCACAGTCTGCCTTTTGAGGCAACAGCACAAAAAATAGTTCTTATTTCATTACAATTCAACTCAGTATACAAAAATATATCTGGGATATTTTCTCTTGGTTGTTTTGGTGCATTATGATGTGCAATTTGTCATTCAAAAAGTGCATTTACTTCTGTTTTTGTTCCATCTTGTCTTTAAAAAATATCTTCAAAAATCCTCAGTATTTTATGTAACATCAAAAGCAAAGACAGACTCATAGATGTGTGTTTGGCAGTTGTGTCCTGAGTCTATCCAACAACAAAATTATCTCCTAACTTCTCTATTCAATACTTTCGTAATTGTCTAGTAAACATCGTCCTCCTGCAGCTCAGGATTCAGAAAGCAGTATCCGCTCTTAACACTTAAAAACCTTTGTGAAAATATTTCAACAATCTTTAACAATAAACAACTGTTTTTCAAGGCAAAATTAAGAGACAAGTTCCCACAAGGCAGAGCACTCAGGTCCTGAGGTCAAGCTGTCGGTGTTTGAGTCGGACAACTGTTAATTAGTGGGGATGAGCAGGATGAAACCATCTCGGCTCTTCTTAAAATCTACGTTGGTCTGGCCTGGCTTGGTTTCTACGGTGACGCTCTTTGGTTTTCCCCGCATATGAAGCTGCACAGCTGAAGGGCAAACCTTCACTGGGAAATGGACTTTTCTTATACTGAAAGAGAAAAAGACAAACACACATTTTTTGTATTATTATACTTGATCAGAAGTTTATTCCTGCAACCTCTGAACTTTGCTTTCTCCAATAAATACCTTTCTATTCCTCTTACCTTACAGCTGTAGTTGGTAACTTTTATGAAAATAACTTTTTATCATAGTTCATCATAGTTTCATCATAGTCTGTAAAAAAAAATAATTTGGTAGAATTGACCGCAGCTAAAGGAAAACAACCAATCAGAGATGAGGAGTAACACAGCTGTCATTCGTGTCAATCGCTCTGTTAACTGTAGTCCAACTGTCAAACTAGGCAACGCTGATCAAATATGAATCAAGATTCTGTCACTGCATTGCCCATTACTCATGTATTCAGAAACATATTTTAGTGTACTGTTTGGCGGTAAACTGAGAGAGTTTGCGACCACCATGTTGGTTTTATTGGTACCATCCACAGCTTTTCACGATTGAAATGGAAATAATTTGTACCAAACTGAACTGAATTGGACTGCTTGGTGGAAACATGGTCTTAGTTCCTCTTCAGCTCTGATTGGTTGTCTGAACCTGATTTTTTTCCGGATTATCTGTCTCATTTTCTTTTGTGTGAATATAGTGACAGTTTTAGCAAATATGACGAACAATTTTTTTTAAGTTACCAACTACAGTTCTAAACCTCACGTTATTTCCTAACCCCAAACTAACACCAGGACCCCATGCACGTGAGAATTTGTCATGTTTCAAAAATATGTAATTTATGTCAATGACATCAATGCACTGATGGAGGACATGGATTACAGTGCTTGAATATAGGAACCTATGTTTGAATTTTTTGTTGAAATGTGCTTCAGAAATTTTAGACATTTACAAAAGTTTGGTACATTTTTGGAAAATTCACCCACCAACGTCGTTAGATGTTGATATGTGGTTGAATTTAGGATGACCAAAATTAAATGTCAGGGCAACATCTAATGCCAGCAGCAATTTGATGTAAAATAACAACACTGAAGCGGGATTTATAGTTGTGCGGCAGACCCTACACCATAGCCTGTGCACATGGCCTCCACCGATGTAAGCATTTATACTCGTGCAGTGGTGTGTCTGTGTCACTCTGCAGTTACACCTCCAAAATGCTAGTCAGCAGTGGAGGTTCCTATGAAGTGCTGTAAAGTTTAGTTGATTCAAAACACACAGTAAACATGGCTTAATAGAGACAATTTCAAAGACAAGTACACAAATTGGCTTCACTATAACTCGCAGCATTCACAGACAAACATTTGTCTTTATCTGGACACATTTTCCCCACAAATATGACATGCTAATGTTATTAGCACAAGCCTATGGCATTTTACAATGTATAAATTAGCCTAGCAGCTAGTGACCTTTTTTCTGTTCTCATATTAAACCAGGGACAACAGCAACATTTAACAAAGGTAACAGTACATAATTTTGCTCTATTCCAACTCACAAGGTTCACTGACAAAACAACTGTACCGTACTAAACACATTTCCAAACAAATACATCATGCTAACGTTAATAGCACAAGTCCATAGCATTTTACATTTAAATATCGTCAACCCGATTTTCATTCTAACCAAAATTTAACGGGAACTGCCCATTGGTCCGACAGCCCATTGGTCCGACATCCCTTTGTTCTGACCATATTAAACCCATTGTTCCGAAGTCCATTCTGAAATCATCATGATGTCCTGTGGTTAAGGTCTGGTTAGGTTTAGGCACAAAAACCACTTGGTTAGGGTCAGGAAAGGATCATGGTGTGGGTTAAAATGAAAAAGAAAGTGACAAACACATAAGCCGTGAGCCTGCTCTGCCTTAAGCATTTCCCAGCTGACCCAGAGCCGGTCGCGGCGCACCATACGCCCGCCGCGAGCCGTTCAGCACCGCGGACAGTCGGATTAATGGGCTGTCGGACCAATGACATGGACCCAATTTAACATCCTTCCAGCATGAGTCCAACATCTTTCTGATGTCATACTGACGTCTGGTTTCAGCTGTAAGTGTTCCTACTTTTAAATGAAAACATGCTATGACACAAAGAAGCTTTACACTGACATTCAAGTATTTCATGCAAAACAAAGCATTTCAGGTAGATATTTTAAAGCAACAAAAGATAGCAAACAAAACATCACAGCAACATATAAACGCTGCAGGTCTAAAAATGCAGTTCAACATCTGTAGGTCTAATAAAAATAACATACAGGTTTAAAAAATACTTACTATAATTATTTTTTATTCCCTTTATCTAGTTTATTACAGAGAAGTTTAGCACTGAACCAAAGTACTGCCAAAGTGAAGCAAACCGTGTTTCTTCAGGCACCCAAACTGCCTGCCAACATCTAGTTGAAATCAAAACATCACAAGACACTGTGTTGTTTACTATGATATTAATCATCCGTCATGTTGTGTGTCAATGGTAAAAACTGACAGTTGTGTGTGAATGCATGAACCCATCTCTGATGCTCCACACAGAGGTGAAGATCCACACAATCACAACCTGTCTCTTTTTAGCAGCCTTGTTATTGATCACTTGACACTTCCCCCATGTTGTTGGATGATTTCCACTGACCGCAGTCACATCCAGGGTGCAGGTGCTTTGGTGTCACACACCCACAGTCCCTCTGCTGACAGCTGGGACGAGGAAGTGTGGCTTTGCTGGCTCGACAGGCCGGTCGCTGCACAGTCAGCTGAAGATGATCCACTGTGAAGTCGCTGCTTCCTCTCAGCCCCCGGGGGATCCTGCAGCCTCAGCCCGGCCACGGCGACCCCCACAAACACAAGCTGGCCTGGCACATGGCTCAGGCTCTGCGATGTGCATACAAAGAGCCTCAGACTGTATGCACCTACATCACACCCTGAGGCCCTGCAGAATACGAGTGCTTCAGTGATATTTCCATTTCTCCTGTGAATGTATTCAGAATGTTGTTTGTCTATTCGCAGACGCACTTTGTATGAACCCAACTTGAAGCTTTAAAAAAAGCAGAAGAAAAACAATATTTGCCAACCAGCTATTTGTGGACGCCTTTGAATGCTGATAATGTGACTGATAAGAAGAGCTGGCTCATGCATACAGTATAGGCCACCTTGGCATCTGTCTGCTTCCTTTGGCAAGAACAACTGAACGACCGTCCTATCCTCCACAGACTGAAGGGTCCTCCTCAAAAACTCTGGCTGAAAATCAGATGAAGTCCCACCTTTGAAAGGTGAACTTAATTTAAGCAGATTACATAATATTTTAGCTGTTATGCAACAGTGCTGGCAGTCAGGTTTAGTACAGTAGATTCACACACCAGGTGAGAGCATCACACACACTAAAATCTGAGCATAGAGACAGACCTAAAACACCACACTCTAAGCATCTGAATAATGATACTGCTCAGTAATAAACTGAATTCTAACAGTGCAGTCACATGTTTGTTAATGTGACAGTGAAGCACTTACTCACTCCATGGAGTATAAACTGTATGTAAAACAGCTTATTGGTGCAAAAGTTAGTTTGGTACATTATTTGTTTATCAATCCATTTTTAAACTGGCAACTGTGTGTTGTGATACCTCATAAATACTATCGTTTATAGTAAAACTACTCGGACAAAATCTCTGGTTATGGTCTAAACGATACAATTTTAAACAAAGTTTAACAAGATTTACTCGCCTAATGGAAAATTTACATACATTTGGTGCCTGGTGGGTGTTAATTTTGGACTTCAATTGTGTGAAGTGCAGTAAAATTTGATTGATTCAATTAACACACCTAAAACATGGCTTGATAGTGACAATAGTGACAATATTAAACAAAAGAACAAAATTCAACTCCATTTTAACTAACAAGGTTCAGCTTCACAGACGAAACAACCATCTTTCGTTAGACATGTTCCCCCCCAAAAAGACATCATGCTAACATTATCAGCATAAGCGTGTTACATTTTACATTGCATAAATTAGCCTAGCTGCTAGCGGTCTTTTCCTCTACTCACATGAAGCAAAGGTAACCTAACAAAATTCAGCTCCTGTGTAACCCATGAGACTCACTGTCAAAGCTAGTGTCTGTTACAAAACATGCCATTTCCTAGGGCTGGGCGATAAATCGATTTTATCGATTAATTCGAATTTGCAGTTTAGGCCGATTTGTTTTAATGAAAATTGAGTTTCTATTTAAAATCCGCCACCGCCGCTCCACGCTGGTCTCCGGTAGTTCAGAATGGGCTCACCCCTCCCCATGGCATGGCTTTTGTGTACACACCTGTGTCTGTGTTTGTGTGCTCACCTGTGTGTGTGTGTGTGTGTGTGTGCGCGCGCATCAGGGCCGAACTCTGCTGTGCGTGACACAGAGAGCAGAGGAGGATTTTAGACGCGCACCGTGTAGGGACATAAATGACATGCCGTTGTGTAAATAAGATGAATAAGTGTTACCAACGCCAGGCTGGCAGACCCCTGAACCGTAGTAAAAGGACCTCCGAAGACCATTAGCTCCTTTAGCTTGTGTTAGCTCGTTGTGGCAACAACACATAAACAACGGGACTTCGTCACTGTGGCTGCTCGATGTAAACAACATAGCACATGCCTCACTTTCTTCCTGGGCGCATCCATCTGACGTCACACACCACACCCGGCGCACTAGTGTCTCATACCTCCTACATCAACTACACACATACACAGCTCCACACACACACACACACACACACACAAGCCACACGGGAACTGCCCATTGGTCCGACAGCCCATTGTTCCAACCATATTAAACCCATTGTTCCGAAGTCCGTTCCGAAATCATCATGATGCCCTGTGGTTAAGGTCTGGTTAGGTTTAGGCACAAAAACCACTTGGTTAGGGTCAGGAAAAGATCATGGTGTGGGTTAAAATGAAAAAGAAAGTGACAAACACATAAGCCGTGAGCCTGCTCCACCTCAAGCCTTTCCCAGCTGACCCAGAGCCGGTCGCGGCGCACCATCAAGGTAGAAATACGCCCACCAGGAGCCGTTCAGCACCGCGGATCGTCGGACTAATGGGATGTTGGATCAATGGGCTGTCGGACCAATGACATGGACCCAAGTCACACACATCAGGCTCAGCCTGTAACATAAGGCTATTTAATTTGTTTAATAAAAGGACAAGGTATAGACCTGTTCTATAGGAAAGGTAACCTTAAATGACTTCTGTTGTGATCCAATATAATGGTAGGGGAAACACTGCCATATGATAAGAAAGGGGTCCAGTGGAAAGCGATCACAGATGCAGTCACAATGTATATTGCAAGAGATATGGTGCCCATATACAGGCTACTGTGGAAAAGCTGGGGTTTATTCACATGCTGAAAGTTTTGGACCCCAGGTATGTGCTGCCAGGCCGCAAATATATATATTTTTTAACTAGGAGGGGAAAAAATCGATTTAAATCGTGAATCGGATTTTTTGTGAAAAAATCAGAGATTTTTTTTTAGGCCATATCGCCCAGCCCTACCTTTTCCACATACACAACATGCTAACGTCATTAGCATAGGCCTATGGTATTTCTCATTACATAAAGTAGCTTCCTGATAGCAGACTTTCCTCTATTCATATGAGGCAAGGATAAATCACACACAAGACTTCAAATGCTATTTTGTGGGGGTGATATTGTATATATCCTACAAAAATGCACACACAACAGTTGGTATGTATACAAACTGTATACATACCACACAAATACCACACAAATTAGCATGGTACAAATTACATTATGTACTTAATGCAAAGTCACGTAACTTAGGGTTAGGCCAGTGATCTCAAACAGTTGGCTAAAGTCCTGTTCTCTTAGTAAAGACAACATCTTCAAATATTTTAAGTAAATGAACTTAATAACAATCACGTAAACGACATGGAGAGCATAGCATTTTGCTACATTTGATTAAATCTAACTTTTACCTGCATGCTCACAGTCTCTTTCAAAGCTAGTCTACACATACATGATGGAGTTTTTGTTGAACTGGATGCAAAGAGATGAAACTGATGTTTTTCTGATCTAAGTCTTGGTAAGACAGCAAAAGAGCAAATCACCCAGACCTGGGACAGCTCTGTCACAAAGGTTATACAAGGTCGTCATGGGTGTAATCCTCCCTTATATACATATGCAATCAGGAGAGAATGACATGCAAAGTGTGACTCAAGCCTGGTACATCTGATCCACAAATACAGTCAGACGTGTTTGATGGTAGAATGCGTCACAAAAGCCTCGTTAAATCTGTTCCTCCATCCTCCGTCTTTCCCACTTCCTACTGGGCATTTGGTAATTATATGTGACACATGACCAGCATGAAAGCAGGTAATGTGAATAGAGAGAGACAGAAAGAAATGTTCTCATAAACTACATAAAAATAACCAAACATTAACCAAGCTTGAAATTCAAAGCCATCACTTTAAACTGCCATGTTATTTGATTTCCTGGTGCTAAAAGACTTTGGACATGTTTCCAAATCTGTGTCACTGTTCATCATAAGTCACTCCAACAGGTGTGGCCTTGCTCTCTTTTTTCCACTTGGCCCCTCGTCAGCCTCAAACCTCACCTCGCTGAACCCCCTAAACCAGCTGTCCTGCCCCGCCACAGCAGGGACAGGCCAGACACGGAAACCCACTGACCTCCACAGGGTTTTGATTTTGTGTGTGATACTGATCTCATCCTACCAGCTACCACAAGTGAAACCTGACACCAGCAGTGTGTTTGGAGGAAGGCCTCTGTGGTGCAGCCATGTGCAGCTTTCTGCTGCTGAAGACTGTGGAGGCTGAGACCGTCCACGATTAAATATAGCCGGCTGTCACTCTTCATGCGCGCGCTTCTGTTCAAATACAGCTGGGCGATAAATAAGAGCTGTTATTGTGTAAAATGGAAGTTGTGTTTGATCACTGCAGAATTTGTGCTCAGTGTACAGCAACCAAAAGGTTTTGGCAATGATGAGTTTTTTCCAAGACTGTCCTTGCTTCAAATGCTCAAAAATCTTTCCCAGTAATTGTGCAAATCTAAAAGATAAAGATGGAGTTGAGATGTTGTTACAGTGCTGCCAAACCTCTCAGGGAGGAGGCTAGGTTGGAGGTTACCGGACATTGCGGTTTGCATCCACCCAACAAAAACATGGCTTCTCTTAGCCATGACCATGATCGTTTCCTGACCTTAACCAAGTAGTTGTAGTTGCCTAGCTGACAGAAATCCCACCTTAACATTTGAGGCAGCTCACGTGAAAACAGCACTGACAAACAACCTGTTTTTTTCCCTTGTAGGTTTAAAGAGTTGTTGGTTTTTCCAACCATCTTTCCGTCATAGCTGCTAACGCCATTTTTGAGGTTTGGGGGGACTTGTTAGGGTTAAACTGCAAACAATTATGAAGCTTGATTCTTTTATTTCCACTGGAGATTTTAAACTGTCATTTTAAAAATATTTTTTCTATGTAGTCCAGTATAAAAAAAAGTTATCTTAATCTAACACACTAAATAAAGGATCTAGACACCAACTGCTGTGCTTTAAAGCTAACTGTCAGTATTTAAAGTCCGCCTCTACTCAAAGGGTGTTTCTTTCCTGTTTATGTACTCAAAATTGTCTGACCTTGACTCAACTGACTTGCATCTGTGCAAAGTTTGTTACTACAGAGGTCACTGTCTAATATAGGAAACACATATTGGCAGTGGAACAGACTTTGACACAACACTGGCGAAAAAAATCCTAAAACCCCCAGCCCAGAGTGGACTTGTCAGCATAGAGAGCAGAGTTAGCATTAGCACAGTGAAAGTTTTGACACCAAACATGGTAGTGTGTGCAGTTTATGGATGTTAACCAGACCCTGAAGCTTCCTTCCACTATCTACTGAAACCCCATCGTAGCAGATATAATTGTGTGTTTCAAAACCATTAACATAAGATACTTACTACACCTAATATTCTGATGCGTCTGGTAGTTGCAGATTTTAAAGCACAACAGACTCCTCATCTGAGTCTGACTGAGGCTCAAACACATATGTCTGAATCTTTCAGATGTTTTCTGTGACGCTAACGCTAGCCATCTTGATGTACACTGCTCTTTCACCAGTCAACCTTGCAATAGTAGCACTAATCACCACACTTTGTTTTAGGACTGTGCCAGTGCTGGAGAAATCGGGAAGCGAAACCTAGCTCCAGCAGCGGTGTTGAGCGGGATCCGGAATCCAGAACTTTTTCTGTGGGAAAATTATGTTTTTTCCACTTTAAATCTTGTCTAGAGTGGGGCGTCGATGGCTTAGTGGTAGAGCAGGCGCCCCATGTACAAGGCTGTTGCCGCAGCGGCCCAGGTTCAACTCCAGCCTGTGGCCCTTTGCTGCATGTCACTCCCTCTCTCTCTCCCCCCTTCACACTTGTCTGTCCTATCAAATAAAGGCTATGAAATGCCCCAAAAAAATATCTAAAAAAAAAAAAAAAAACATGTCTAGAGGGGGACTTTAAGGTTCCCTGTGGTTGCTGTTCATATCATGTTTTTTATCACTTGGCTCTGCAGAAACATTTAGAGTGTAGGTGTCAGCATGACTTCTCATTAATCTTCTCATTCAACTCTTACAAGCATATTTCCTAAAATGTCGAACTTCTCCTTTAATACAAAAAGGCAGCAGCCCTCTCACATTCACCTGTAGCTTTCATCCATCAGAGCCCCTCCCCTCCATCTCACAGCCCCCCTTCATTCCATCCCACCTGACTCGACACCCACTCTTCAACACAAGCCTGCAAATTTACCCTTGCAATCTTAATTAGCACTTCCTCAGCTGCCTGGCAACCATCACTGGGGCAACAGCAGCATCTGCAGCCCCAGCAGCGGGGGCAACGAGACCACTCGAGGTCTCTGGCATAAGGTGGCGGGGAGCAGACCATATCGGGGTCCACTTTGGCGTCATGGTGTTCACCATCCATTAAAATTACCATCACCATCATCAGAAACAGTGGGCCTATCTCAACCAGCTGCACCCTGCGTCTTGAGTCTCTTCAGGGGGCATTCTGGGAAAAAAAAATGAGTCATAGTGTAACAACAGTGGAGCTAATGCATGTAGAGTGGTTTCTCTAAATGGTGCAAATATGTTTTAAAATTCAACACTGTGGTCTGAAATGGTATGACTCACAAATGTGTGTCATTGAGTGTGATGTACTTCAATAATAGCACTGGCTTCAATCATTTCCTCAGTGCTGATTAATTCTTGGGACCATCAACACATTTCTGAGATAAGAGCAAATCAGTTTAACAGCGAGGTAGCTCACAGAGGGAGAGCTGAGCGTCTCATCAAATCGGTTCGTGAGGGAAGACGCTCGATTGCTATCAGGGGTTTATATGCAGCAGGAGCTTCAGACATGTTAGTGATGGCTTTGTAACACATCATATTAGTCAAAACATCAGCTAAGAGACAACACCAGGACAAACAAGCGCCTCTTGACATAAAGACTGATTCTTTTAACAGATGAATTACCGTGTCGTACTCGACATTACAGTGAGGCCGTTGTGAAGAATGAAAATGTTGCTTAGGAATCCATTTGTTGCACTCTGAGGTCGATTTAAAGGCAGCACGTGTGCGTGCTGTTTGAATCCACAAAGAGGGCCTTTTGATGCTGCTGCAGTTTTGAGGTCAGCAGCCGCCTCTGTGAGAGTGCGCCCAAGAGGCTTTGAGATGCTCAAACAGAAAGTCCCAGAGATTTAACAACCAAGCCACCAGTCAGAACCTCTTTAAAAAATATCTGCTCCTCCACAGACGAGCGTCTTTGATGTAAACTTGTGACAATGAGCTCATCGGGAAAATATGATGTTCACTGTCTCTGAGTCTTTCACTAAACCACCCATCCCATCATCCTGTTAAATCCTGTCTCTTCATCATATCACCGTTATGTCTGCCTGGATCTTCCTGGGGAATCCATTTAATGTGCATCAACATAATGAATCAGTGCACATGGGTCTTTTATTCAACTAGACAGCATGGTTTAACAGACAACATCATTCTATCTGTTAAAATTGCATTTAGGTCATAAAATCAGGAAGTGTGTTTACTGATTTGTTGAAATATGAGTTCAAACTGCAGCAGAGCATTTTAAAACTTTACATTAAAAAGAAACTTTGTTTTTTCCAACCAGGACTCGTCTTTCTAAAGTTTTTGTGTCTCAGTGACTAATGGAGACAACAGATTTGGAAACTGTTCCAGTAATTAGAAAGCACTGTAGCTGGCAGGCATGAAACAGGCTGCTGTGTGACCACTCGAGGCATGTTCGTCCAAGTGCTTGTTTTGCCACTGACAGGCTCATATTGTGATTATAAGTGTCAAAGAAATAAAACTTTTGTTGGTTTTACTGTCTATATCTGTGCGATGTTGATGCAAGAGACACTCTTCTGTCTTAACATAATTCTGTCTTAACATTTTTAAGACTTTTAAAAGATTGATCAAAGACATTTAATACCAATCAACGCCTTGTGAATGCCTAACGACTCCAATGCCTCCAAAGACTTTTTAAGGATTTGCAGGAACCCTGTGTGAGAATTCAATTTTGTTTTACGAGTGCATTCTTAAACCCAATTCAGAAGGGATTTTTATCTCTATAACCTATGCTGGCCAGTGATTTTTCAACCTCAATGCTATCAATAACTATAGCCCTAACTAGCTACTGTTGCTCTTTTAGCTAACTCACTGATTATCCTGTAATTTAAGTCCAGTCCAGAGAGATACTTTCACAATTCACAGTGCATCTTTGAGCTTCATCACCTCAGAGCGGTGTAATAACTGAGGAACAGAGAGATTTTGCTTCATGTATGAAAGCTGTTACAGATTTCAGTCCTAACTGTAAAAGCAGCCTAATCCACTTAAAGAAAAACAAGTTTAAGTGGTTTTAATCTGTCTGTGTTGATGAAATTTCAGCTAAATAATTACCTTAAACATGATACTAATATTCAGTACAATACTAAGTATTATAGTGTAATGAAAGTCACGTTTTTCCCGCACAGCTTTTGTAATATGCCAGCAGCTAAAATGACATCCATGAGCATGACTTTTATTATTTACTACCCACTTCCTCTGTAGTATTAATCCTGTGTGAATGAGGCCTTTGTAAGTCACTTATTTATTCACAGACAGCGAGGATGCAGTTCTTTGTGTTGGTATGAAGAGGAAATGAGCTATAAAAGTTTATGGGGACTGTCTAGTGTTAGAGATATATTTGACTGGATATTATATAAATCAATGACCATAAAACGACTGTTGTTCCCTTTTCAACCATTTTGAGTCCATTTACTTGTTTTTAGGAAAGTGTAGATGGTCCAGCTCTTCATACACCAACACAAAGTACTGCATCCTCACTGTTACATTGGTTTCTCCACCTCCCCAGTCTCCTTGTCTTTAGGATTTAAGGCGACAGAGGGGAAGCTGTTTCCAACATGGCGATAGGGGTATGAGACGGTTGCCACCCACGTGTATGCGTGCAGATTTTGCTCTGCCGTGCTGAGTTCACTGTGTTGAACCTCTGGCGGTTGCTGCTTGGCTGTGGCTGATTCAATAGCAGGCATCACGATAGCAGAAATAAGACAAGATGGGGGAGCTGATGATGTTGGTGTCTGAATACCTGGAGTTACAGCTGTAGCAAGTTATGAGAACAACCAGAAGAAACATCTTTGCTAGTTTCAGTGATTTCCATTGTCTTGCTACAGTACACAGCTACAAGCTAGCTTCTGCCAGTGTTCACCAAAGCACCGTCCTAGTATCGCAGTGATGGGCCATAACAGCAGCAACTGCTTTTAAAAACACTTTGATTTTTGGGGTAACCCCTTTCAGGTTGGCGGTTTGCTGGTGAAAACGGCTTTAGATTTAAATTTTACAATAAGTGTTCATCGTGTGTCTCTGGGATTTGGTTTGTGAGCTCGGAGACGATGTGTGTCAAGCTTGGCCAGATGAGTGGGAGGACACTACCAAATGACCAAACTAAAATGTGTCTTGTCATTGCAATAACCTCAAAACAAGCATCTCCACTGAACTTCTACAGACTTGAATTACAGTTGGAGTAGAAAATCAGGACCAAATTGTTCAGGAGGTTCCAAGGACTGAGGGATGTCATATGCTGTAAAGCCCTCTGAGGCAAATTGTGATTTGTGATATTGGGCTTTATAAATAAAACTGAATTGAAATGAATTGAATGAAGAGACAGAAAACCCTACAAACTGCAAAACTAAAGAACTGCTTGCACTGTATTTTTGAAGCAGTTGCCTGCAGTTTGGGTGCAGTTAAAGAGCAGATGCACACTGCGACAGTAACGAAAAGGATCACTATAAAAGAGATGCTGTGCTGATTAGAGGTGTTTCAGTATTTATTGCAGCATTATCTGATCTGGTAAGCGACAATATTTACCTAATATTCAGAATCATGCAAAAATTAAATTCATGTTCATCTCATTGAAAGAAGGGTCTTTTAGTCGAACACACAATTTATTTAGAAAAATATACAGCTTCTTAAATGTGTCAGACCTTACTATGTGACCGAAATATTACTAATGTAGGCATGAAAACTGTGAATCATCTTATTTAATACAGGCATTTGGCCACAACATGAAAGACAGACACACATACAAAAAAAAAACAAAAAAAACCCACTGGTGCTAAATTTGGTTCCAGCTCTACTTACAGATGCTGAACACTAATATGCTTATATGTCATGGAAATGTATGTGTTAGGATAAAAATGTATTTAAATTATTCACATATGTGCTGATGGCAGTCAGTCACACACTGCAGACCGACTGTAATCAACAGATTCAGGATAAATCAGTGAACCACATGACCTGCCAGCTGTATGAGAAGAAAATAGGTCAGTGTTAATATACTACTATTACTACTACTGTTTGCGTCCACCTGGGTTAAAAGCTGTTGTCATAGTTACTCTCAGTGGAGGAGGAAGTACTGAGACCCTTTACTTACTTGTAC
This sequence comes from Epinephelus lanceolatus, assembly GCF_041903045.1. NCBI lineage: Eukaryota > Metazoa > Chordata > Actinopteri > Perciformes > Serranidae > Epinephelus > Epinephelus lanceolatus. The sequence continues at coordinate 27,976,195 of NC_135749.1, forward strand.
TAAAACCTCATTGCAAAAAATGACAATAAAGATGATATTTAGGAGAAAGTATGTAAGTATAATCAGGAAAATGTACTTAAAGTAACAAAAGTAAAAGTACCCAATGCACAAAATAGTTCCCTGTGACTGTTACATTATTTTATACATTATCATTAGATTATTTTTACTCATGCTTTCGTAAACGACTGATTTTACCATCAGTCTACGCCTACTGGAAGTACTTGCCACTGACACTCTCTGAAAATGTTATGGAAAGGATCCTTACAAAGACAAACCTTTTTGTTTAAGAGCAAGATTCTTTTTGTTTCATCAGAAAAAGCCCCAAAATTGCAGTCATTTAAATGAACAGTATTTTTTTTTCTCTGCTTTTTTTCTAATCTATCTTGGCGAATTAAAAATGTATTTCAACCAAACCAGAGACGGTGATTGTTGGGACAGTGTAATGATGAGCCAAGACAGTTTTTGTGAGATTTATTGTGTATCTGTCAACTGAATGACGTGATATGATAAAATTACTGTTTATTTAAACGGAGCCTGGTAGCGACAGCGATTTCAGGGCTGTTTCTGGTTCAACAGAAAGGATCTTAGACACTTACATTAATAATCTGAGCCTGTCAGTGGCAAAAACAAGCACTTTTATTGGGCGTAAAGTCAGGGTGTGTAACTGCACCACAATTGCCATCACCAAACCCACCAGGCTCAGTTTAAAAAGACGGTGACTCCATTTAAATAAACATTGTAAAACATTGGTTGAGAGAAACAGCTGACAGTTGGCTCGTTGAAATAAATCCTTATTTCACCCAGTTAGATGTTAAAATATGCTTGAGTCTGGAGAAGTTGGTGGATAGTGATTTTGTAGCAGTTTCTGGGTAACTCTTTACTCTTTAACAAAAAGAACCATCTCTGTAGGGATTCTTTCGATAATACTGCCAGGAACTCAAATAATTTGAGTCTGTAAGTGGTAAAAAAAAATATATATATATATCAACAATACCTTGTTGAAAAATACCAAACCTACCCTTTTAGGTACAATACTTGAGTAAATGTACTTAGTTACATTCCATCACTTTTGATAAAAACTGCACCAGCTGTGATCCTAAGGGCCTGTTTATACGGTTCTGTATATTTCTGAAAACGAGTTTTTATCTTTGCGTTTGCACCTATCACTTACACGTAACCGCCGTTTCTGTCCACGAAAACTGAGATTTTCAAAAACAGCTTCCAAAGTGAAAGTTTTTTAAAAAAAAATATCCATTTCTCAGTCAGTCAGTTAGTAAGTACGTCAGTGATCAGTATAAATCCACTCATGTGCAAACTGCAAACATGGCTGGAGGAGGCGAAGCTGACCTTTTCCCACTGGCGAAAAGGACAAAGTCAGTGGTGTGGGAACATTTTGACTATCAGAAGAACCCCCAGAGCCAAGACGAATGGTGTTTGACATGTGGCATATCGCCACCTACTGGCATGGAAAGCTGCCGTTTTTGCGTTTTCATGTAAACAGGGATATCGTTGTCACAACTGATCGTGTAAACCCCAAATTTTTTTATACGGGATAAATAAAAATCCATTTTTATTTGTATCGGTATTCATGTAAACAAGGCCTAAGTCATGTATAAAACCAAAACTAGAACCAGATCAGAAGCTGTGCAGTCCAAAAAACATACAAGGAAAAAGACAAAACAAGGGACAGGAAGTGTGCGGAGGGGACGAGCTGACCGAGGAGAGTTCAGAGCACAGGCTGCCTCTCCGGCCGGGAGACGAACACATTTAGGACAGCCACTGAGGGAGAAAAAACTGGGGAGGCAGGGAAAGAGATGAGGCTATTTCAGGCTTTGGATGACGCCTTTCACGACCTAAAAAGAGAATTTAGAATAGAGAGGGCCTTCACTAACTGACAAACTGTTGACGTCCAACAAGATCAAACAACAAGTCAACAAGTCCTTCAACTCCACTAACAGGTCACTGTGTGTCTCTGGTCATTAAAGCCACATCACAAGACTATTCACGTATGCTTTGAGGTTAATCAAATCATGTTTTTTTTTCTCCTCCTCATTTTCTTCCCTCTTCCTCGGGAAGGGAGGGGGTGACCCAGAAGATTGCTATTAATGCAACACCGTTCCAGGTCTTTCCATATTCATAACCAAAAGTGCTGATTTAGAAAATGCAGGAGAAGGAGAGAGAAGCTAGGAGAAGGAAGAGATGAGAGTAAATGAAAACAAATAAAAGGCGAGAGGAGCAGAGTAGCTGTTTTGCCCACAAGCTAATGAAGTGGCATTTTATAAAATGTGAGGTGTGAGCTGGTCACCTACAATCACATCTGATTGAATAAATTCATGTATACACCCTCGGGGGCAGCAGGAGTCATCAAAAGATATTTTAATGATTTACAGGAGGAGAAGAGTTTTTTTTTTTTACATAATTAGAGTGTCACTTTCAATTTATTATTGTGTGCACAAGGGGGAAAAATGGATCCCTGTGAAATGCTCCATCTAACCCACTGCATGCCGCGTTACTTAACTTGCTGTCATCACCACCATTCATCTGATTGGACAATGGGAAAAAACTCAGGGAAAAACTTGGGGAATCACAAGACAAGAAATACTTGTTAAATTTCTTATGGTTCTTGACATTTATTTGACTTGGCCAAGAAATTGCAAAACAATGAATGTAAAGGCGAGGAACAGGATAAGAACTTGTATTTGTACTGTACGCGTAAACTTCTACATGTGTATTTCGTTTCAGAGCTTCTTCTTTTCAATGGCATAAACTAAGTGCTGCAATTTTTGGTGAAGCATCACAGCTGATAAAGAAACTTCTCTTCCATCCACAGGGAGTTTCTGTGATCAATAAGATAATAAAATCCCCAAATTGCCTTTTAAGTAAAGAATCCTCCTCAATCTTTTAAGGCCGGGCAGATCATACCCTAAATCCTGCATTTAGCCCACTCATACTCCCCCAGCTGTCCCAGCAGATGGTCCACGAGTCCAACCCCCCTCCAACACACACACACATGCACACAGTAAACAGGCACATACCGGCACACACACACCTCATTCATGCCGACAGCTCAGACCCAGGTGACAGGAAGAGAAAGCAGGAGAGAGACGGGGATGAGAGGATGAGGGAACACACAGGAAAGAGAAGAGAGGGGAGGATGAGCTCTGCTGAGGGAACAAGAGACGGATGTGACATGACAGAAAACCAGACAGCTTGTCTTCGCTCGTCCTCGTCGACAACAGAGAGCAGCTTTGAAGTCAGATTTTACCTTGCGCGTCTAATGCTGCTCTCTCTCTAACCCAGTTTTGTACAACTCACTGTGCCACCAACTCTCACACACTCACAGATCCACTCTCTCGTGTCTGATATCCAATCATGAGAGAAAAACACAATCGTTCCATTGACTGTTTCCTCCCCTGACCAATCTCCAAACCTCATAAACTAAAAATGACATGCGCGTGATTCTCAAAGTCTGGGATCTCATTTCCTGACAGAAGGAAGCACAAGAGGAGTGTGTTTGTGTGTTGTCATCCTCCTCCCTCCCTCCTCTCCCCCCTTGCACATGCTCACACACTTACACAGCTCACCCCTGACTTTGTCTCATGAGTAGAGGTCACGACCCCCTCCATTCACTGCAGATGGTGGCACAAAGACAGGCGGAGAGCTGAAACTGACTCCTGATGGTCGACTTTCCTCTGTGACACCCGCCGCACCCTGACAGGAGCCACACAGCTGCTGCATAGACCCCAGTGATGCAGATATCACCCCCACCCCACCAAAAACAAAATAACCCAGACCAAAAGTCTAAGACTCGTTAAATCCACAAAAGCCTCACCAGGGATCTGGGATCAGCTGGCTGAACATACAGAAAGAGTCACAAAAGTGGGAGCACACACGCTCATGCGGCTGCCGTCTGCCCAGCCTGTGCGCTGCATAAACAAAACAAGTGACTAAACATAAGAAGTAACACCACACTGATGTGAGTGAGCTGACAGCTCATTAGATGTTTCATCTCTACATGACACCAGAAATCACATAAAAACAAAAAACTGGCTCTTAACTGTGAGTAAGGCTCATGTTTTTGGATATTCACTGATATATAACAGAGTTTTTTTAAAACAGGCAGATCAGTTTCACCCTACCCTCGCTGATAAAACTGGGCTGAGCAAAATTTTCGAAACACCTTTTGGTGTAATGCAGTACAACTCCACAGCATTACAAAAATACAACTTATAGCCTCATAAAGTTGTTTCAAAACACCTCCTTAAAACAGTCTCAACAAAACCTTTAAGGGGGTACATTTTTTTGCATTTTGTATTACACCGATTCCTAAATGGACGCGATGCAAACGAGTAAACATCAGATTGTTTTTGTTGTTCCCTATTAAGATGTCCTTACATGCACTGTTTGAAAAACCGCTTGCCCTGGCTCTGTTTTTGCAAATCTATGCACACCTCCAATCTATTTTTAGAGCAACAGCAAATCGTTCCTTAGGGTCGCTCAGGACTTGATAAGCTCGCTGAATGTTGTTGCCACTTGTGGATTATTTGGACACTTTTTTGCCCTCTGTCCGGCAGAGTTACTTTGCTTGGTGTGTGTTAGGAAGAGGTGTAAGACTCCATTGAGTGTAGCTAGGTGTACCTAATAAACTGGCACCTGGGTGTATGTCACCACTATGGCTGTAACTGTTTATTTGCACTATCTGACAATTATCTGCCAAACAATTAATCTAGATAATAATCTGCAGATTACTGTATAATGTAAATAACTGCTAGCTGCAGCCCTACCAATAAATAAACTAAAGTGTTTACTGTGCCAGAGGCAGGCTATTTTTAAAATCCAGCTGTCATGAGATTTGGAACAGATTTTAAAGGAGCACTACATAATATTCCAAGCATTAATATAGCAACAAACAATTATTTGCTATGTAAAGATATAGTAGAGTAATGGCATCCTGAGCAGATAATAAAGCAATGCTCCCTGTGTGTGTGTGTGTGTGTGTGTGTGTGTGTGTGTTTTGTAATATGAGCTTCTCTGTTTTTTGTTGTGATAGACGGTCTGGCCCAGTGTGCATGTCAGTGCAAGCGAGTCCCTGTGTTTGTATCCCACTTGCTCGCTAATCACTGCTGTCTGTACTGCGCTCGTACGTTGGTTGCTGCTAATATCAAGATGGCGTTGTAGCAGAAGCATAGCGCTCACCCTCCAGTTCTAACACCAGTTGCTCTGTCAGCACTGTTGTCACTGTTAGCACTGTTAGCTACTAGCCACCAGCTCAGCCACCACCTTAAGACTTCATATCAGGCACATTGTATATAGATGTACATATGTGTGTGGGCCTGTCTCGTTTCTACCCCTTAAATCTTCCACTTGATATTGAGTGCCCTCGTTTGTGAGATAAACCTTGATGAGGGAAGTGAGAAATATTAGGGTAGAGATCTTCTCCTAAGAAATGGGACACCACTTCATGCAAATCGGCGTGGCCGACATGCAGGCATACGTCACACGGAGTAGCGATGCAATGAAAATGCCGGATCCAGCGCTTGTGTTGTGGCGTGTGCTGTGTTTATTCTTCTCCGTCTGATGATCTTCTGATCGATTTTGTTCGGGTAAGTCAATTTGTTTAAATATTTTGACGCTGTGTTCAACCATACATAGGTAGCAGCCATTTTAAAGAACTCAACTGGCTTCCAGTTGAAGCGAGAGTCACTTTATCTAGGCTGTGTATGGTACATAAGATCATTTATGGTGCTGTCCCTGCTTTTTTAATAAATTATTTTCAACATGTTAGGGAAGTACACAGTATCTCTACAAGAGCCGGTGTTGCTGATGTGCACTTGTATAAGTTTAACTCTCTTATCCTTAAGGGATCCTTTTCTTACATTGGGGCTTTTCAATGGAACGGCTTGGATTTGGTTATTAAATTAGCCTCCAATTTAAGACGGTTCAAATTTCTTACAAAAGCCTGGCTTTTGGAAAAGGTTCCTATGTGAAAATTGCCTCAGCTCTTGAAGACGTATCTGTCTCAAATATGATTGTTCCCTTCGTTTCTTTATTGTGACCATGGTTGTGTATGTTTTTGTATGGTTTTATTGATGTAGCTTTAACCGCTGCACATGTGGGTTGCCACCTTGTATGTATGAGGACCACAATGGAAATATGTCCTGGACTTTATTGTGTTTTTATCCTCGATTGTGTTAGCCAACGTGCATGGGTAATATGTACTCTTGTGTTTTATGCAATCTAATAAACCTAAACTAAACTAAACCGAGTTGCTGATGAGTTAACGCTAGTCCAACCATCTGTTGTTTGTATAGCCTACATTCCGATTGTACAGTAACAAAATGTTTTCCAAAACTTGCCGACGTTGCTGACATCGCAAGGTGTTCTGAGAAATTTCATCTTCCACTTTGTTGAAAGTGTGGGTCGGGGCTCCCTTGGAATCTAGGGCGGGTTTTAAGTGTTGGAAACCACTTCCACTACCTCAGTTCTGTTTTGGGACACCACTAGCCTAAACGTGAACGCGCACAACCAAGTGCAAGTGGGTATTCCTAGGGGAAGTGTGGGTATTGGGACAGGCCCAAGGTGTGTTAAGTGACCATGAATGTGTGAATGTAAGCTATATTGATTTAAATATAGACTCTTAGAGGACAGGCCTTGAACTACAAAGAGATCCAAATAAACATACTGAGATGCTTTAATTTGTAATCATATGACCTAAGTTTGTAATTTTGTATCATACGTAGTGGCTGAAAGCCTCAGAAACACCAAGTAAGTGGACCTTGTTTTCAAGAATGAACCTTTTCAAAGTCCGAACTATGAAGACATCTATAGTCTTAAACATATAAGCATAAGCACAATGAATTTTCACCAGACCAGCACCACTCTGTGTTTGTAATTTTCCATCATTCATTGTAGTCCTGGCAGGATTTGGAGGATTTAATACTTTGGGAGACCCATCAGCGCAGACTGGGTGCTGTCTCAGCGGGCCCTACTTATAACAACACACCCACACTAACACATACACACACCCACACACACACGCACACACATACACACACCACTACCAAAACAGTCTGCTGTGTGTGAAAACTTGTGCCATTCAAATGAAGTCTGGCAGAGATGAATGGGGGTGGATGTGAATCAGGTTTATAAACAGCGATGACAAATCAGGTTCCGAGTGATAAATGTGATAAATGTCAGCGTGACTGATTCATTTCACAGCAGTTATTCAGAGTGGGGCGCAGACACCGACAACTACGACAGTGATAAATGCCAAGAGTATGATTTGCGTAATTGTTGTGCTGTATTAATAGACTTCGTTTCAGCCGGGGTCTTTGACCGTTAACTCTGAGGCTGCCGCCATGTTGTTTATTCGTGTGACACGGAGACACAGGAAGGCTGCATGTTTTCCCACCAAGCAATCACTTCACAATCACTAATTAATTTCTCCTCTCTGCTGAAAGTTTGCTAATGAGTGAAATCAGCTGCCATAGTTTTTGGTACTAATGAAAACCTGACAACAAACAAACAAATAAATAATCAGCATGAGTAAAAAAGTTCCAAACTAATTTGTTTTCTTTTTCCATAAAGGAAATATCTGCATGTTCCCATAGTGCTTCTGAAACTTGATGAGCTGACCTGAAAGAAATACAAAGCCAGCCCAAAACCTAAAACTTGTAACTAAACATTTTTGTAACAGTTTCAGTGTGTTTCAGATTTGGATTTGTGACACATCAAATTGCTTCAACCTGATTATTTCTTGTTAGGAAGGAATCATTTTTGTTGTGGTTGAGCTTGAGACTGGATAGCACTTTCCAGTTTTCCTACCTTAATGGACAAAGCGCTTCCAACAATTGCCTCTCACTGACAAACTCACATACCAATGGTGACGGAGCTACCATTCAAGACACTGGCCTGGCCACTGGGAGCAGTTTGTGGTTCAGTAACTTGCTCAGGGTCACATCGACATGTGGGTGCTGCAACTAATGGACAACCCGCTCTGTTAATAATGCTGACAGCTGTTTTCTCTGAATGCTCATGGTACCAAATTGTTGGGGAAAAATACTTGTGTCTTGGTCCAGATTGAGCTTTTGAAGAAACTAAACTTGGAATCTAGTATTCAGCTTTAGCATTTGTAGTTACATCATCCCAGGTGGGGAGCACTGAGGGACGTCTTTATAAACAGAAATCATGAGTCACAGTGTGGAATGTCCCTGAAACTATGGAGCATCTCGGGCTTTTGAAGGCCGCATTACAAAGAAATTAAGAAGCCACAGGATGAAGTCAGTGAGGTTTTCCTGGTGAGGAAACACTGTCTGGTTATGTGAACTGACCGTGTGAAGTGGTCCACCAACGCTCCCACCAGCTCGCCCACTCGGTCCTGGTTGGTGCATAGCTCCCCTCGCTGCAGACACAGCAGGACGTCATCCTGGGAGGTCGTGTGTAGCGCCACCATTTGGTCGACCCCGCTGGTCACACTCAGTCCTGTTAACTGTGGAGAGGAAACAAAATTACAAAGTGAGACACGGACACAACACCAACTCTGACTAAGAGTGCATCCACAGTAAAAGATGTACGTGTGTTTGGGAAGTCACTGTTAAACAGCCTCCATTCTTTATGCAAGTAATAGAAAGAGTAAAACTGACATTTATATCTTGTTCTCTCTTGTTTTTGTGTTTGTTGACCTTTTTTCTGTGTTGTTTCAGCAGGAACAATCAGTCTCTTCAAGCATTGTTGGTGACAGTTTTAAAATAATATCTGTTGAAGTGTTCAGACATGGCGGCTCTTACTGCTTGTACCTTTACTTTTGATACTTAAAGGACATTCTGCTAATAATATGTCTGTACTTCTGCTTAACTCTGAATGCAGTGAAGAGGAAAGTATTGTTTAAAAGTTGCATTGCTGCTTTTAGTTTAGTAGGAGACCTGACTATAGGCTGACTGACAGATACGCAGTGTCACACTTGAGCACTGAAAATTCATTTATGCAACAATGTCAGAGATTATCACATCAACGTATAATACCTGTAAATTTAATACAGCACAGTACGGTATATCCTGGATCAAAAATCACGCCATGAATGAAGTCAGTGGATTATTTCTGCTCAGAGTATGAAGGGTGAGAGAAAATCTGCCTGCAGTGCACGTGTGCAGTGGGGGAAAGTCATGAGTTGTGACCCAGTTGGAATAATGTACAGATTTACTGAGCCCAGTGGGGGAGGAAGTATTCAGATATTTCACTGGAGTAAAAGTAGCAACAGTACAGTTTAAAAATACTTGATTACAGGTAAGTCCTACATTAAAGATCTCACTTAAGTAAAAGCACAAGTTTTAGAGTCAAAGTATACTTAAAGTACCAAAAGTAGAAGTTGTCATTATGCAGAATGACTTATTTCAGAATAATGTATATTATATTACTGGATTCTAATAATTCATACATTAATGTGTTCCTCACTTTATATATGAGAGAGAAGGGAGAGTGAGGTGTGTCACAGATTTTAGAGATGGGAATGGGAGACGGAGTGGATTAAGCCTCTTATGGTTCCCAGCACACACAGGTTAATCCGGCAGGGACGACAGTGTGTCAGGGACGACAGTGTGTCAAGGCCAAACTGTGGTACAACCTGTCTCTTCAGTGTTCAGCCAGTTATTGTATTTCCAAAAAAATGTGATAAACAAACATAATTCTTAATTATTTCTTATAATTTCCTAATAAAATAATGTTACGGAAAAAATGTGTGGTATTTATTGATCGTTAGGACATTTTTTCATGTTATATAAAGCTGTATATCTATGAATAATTATTTTCATTATTAATTAATTCAAGCTAACTGGTTTTTCAGAGTACAGGGTGACATCTTTAAGTAACAAACAAACAAAACAAAAAAAAAAATTACATGAAAAGGGAACCAAATAAAATCCTCACATTTGAGAAGCTAAAACTGGCATTTTTTTTTTTTTTTTTTTTTTTTGGATAAATTACTCATATAGCTGCAAAGTGGGAGCAACCACTGGATCTGAATGTGTTTTTCCCATAGACTGTATAAAAAAAATGGACATAGCTTCTTTGACATCGTCCATTGGTTTGTGGACTGCTGTTTTAAAGCCTTGAGTGTGGCCATTAAGGTGTCCAAGAGGGTGGAGCTGTGGTGGGGCGAGGGGTGGATCTGACTCATAGACTGTAGCGACACCTTTGCAGAGAGCCTGTCACTCAAAGTGGAACTGCTCTTAATTATGCGTAATTTTTTAAACCTTCATTTATATAGAGCGTCACCCCCCCTATAGTTGTCATGAGCTGTGCTGTGCATTTTAACATGGGTGAGGACTGACTGGTTTCTGCAGCCAGCCTCAAGTGGCCATTAGAGAAACTGCAGTTTTTGGCACCTCCATGTTGCCTTCATCTCTCAGCCCTGGTTGCTGCTTGGATTTTCTCCATTCTTTATTCCCATTTCAGTTTTTTATGTGAAAAAAATCCTCAATGTTGCTTACTACAATGTTGACTACTCAACTACTTCTTGGCAATAGTTGATGCAGCAATAATGAATGCCCTCAGACGCCAGCTTTTCTCTGAGTAATCTCTGAAATAATGCAGTGAATAAAAGGGAATAAAAGCAAAATGCAAAACACTTTGTTATTGCAGTTGGGAACAAAATGTTGCTGACTTTACCAAACATTGACCCAGACTCATAAAGTAAATTAGTTCATGCTGCAGATTGTATTTTTCAACAGTGTTGTTTTTTAGCCTCCGCCCACCATTAGTGGCACACGTCATTATGAGCTCTGTGACTAGACGTGGTAAACTGTGATCGCAGTTAGCTGCTCACTTTACATGTCAGTGTACATGCTGACTTTTTATGAAAGAATCACACATTTTCTGATACAGTTGTTCATTTACTGCAAACAGATGAGTGAGTGATCTAACTATGAGTCACATAACACTTTCTATGGGATAGATTTTTACTTCAGGCACCAGAGGCATGGAATAGCTCCTTCCTGCATGTGATCAATCAATTATCAAAATCAGGAAAACGTGTCACAGTTATGCATGTAGCTGATGTTTCATCATGTTGTTCCATCAGTTTGTGACCTAAGCGACACTTTAGCCTTCAGTGGTCAGACATAATGATTCTGTACCGAAGAGTCTGGCGACATGATGTGAAGACAGAGCTGCACTGCTTCTTCTCTATTCTCTGTTTCTGACCTGGATAAGACTCATATCCTTCACTCTGAGCAGCAGAGCTTAATGGCATCAGCTATCTTTAGCTACTTCGCTGCTGCATAATGATGGTTTTTAACCCTCTGGCATGTTGAGTGCTCTTTCTCTCTGTCTCGCTCTCTATAACCACTGCTGGATGTCCAGCTGTGCTGACTCATTGTGTGTTATGTAGGTGTTGGTGGTCTTTACACAAACCCTCAGTAAAATTACACTGCACATACAGCGGAGAACAGATCTGTACCATCTGATCACTGTTTTATTTGAACATCCAGTCTAACCCTGTTTATCTGAAACTTTATGATCCATCTCATTCTTTGCAGTCACAAACAGCTGACAGAGAAATTATATTAAAATAACAGGAAGTGAGTCTGAGATGTTTCAATATGACAAAAAAAATACCAAATGACAACTCAATGTCATGAAGTCGACATCAGCACATGAATATTTCATAATGTAAAGTACCAGCGATAAGTTCACAAAAAGTCCCCAAAAATTCCTCCCACTGTAACAAATTGCAATTCTCTGTTTTTAACAGTGGAAACTATCACAGCATAAATCAAACTGTATCCTCTGCATAGAAAACAGAAAACATGTTTTTATTAGCTTTAGCTTCAGTCCTTTAGCACCATAATGTGTATATCGCCATTCCCATTCTTATTTTCTGCATATTTTTGCAGGGTTCTCATTTTAAAATCAGATAGAAACATGTAAAGATCAGCTACAGTGCCAGACAAAAGGAAATGACCAAAATACCAAGCCGTTGCCCAGCTGGCCAACAATGTTGTTGATATTTGGTTGAACTTCTTTTGTGACGTCAGGTGACCAAATTCAACGTCAGGACATCTAATGCCAAAGTCAATTTGATGAAGAATACTGACGAGAGATGAAGATAATATGTTTCTGTTTTAAGTTGTGTTGTTAAGTAACCACAATCCAACGTCTTCCAAACATCTCATACCTAAATCATCTTGAGGTAGAATAGCAACCTTAGGTCATAATGTGAGGAGACCAAAACACAACGTCTGCAAAACATTGTAATGTTAACATCCATGCGACGCAACATTATAAGTCATTAGACATTTAAAATATCATTAACCTTATTTTTCCAACCAAAATGTATCGTCTCTTCAGCATAAGAGTCCAATGTCTTTCTGATGTCATATTGACATCCAATGCCAGCTGGGTAAATGTGGCAATTATTTGTTTTTTTAAACAAAGTTATTGATCTACATATAAATCCTGAGCTAAAACTTGACGACTGACTTAAAGTCCCCTGCCTTTGCACTGTCTGCAAAATAACTAGTGGTGATGCCCAGGCAAAAGGCATTTCACTTAGTACAGTAAGCCCAATACTGTATGATAATTATGACCTAGATAGAATCCAGTGATACATCATGAAACTATCCACTTATTTTGAAATAACAAAGAATAAATAAGTCAATTTGTAGGTTTTTAAAAACCTGCTTACTTTATTTTGATTGTCATTTGATGGTACATTACCGACTCACATCATTAGGACCAAATTACTGTTTTTCCTAACCCTCAAAATTGCAAGTTGTAACACAAAACAGTAACTTCATGGTGGGGAAACAAAGAACCTTAAGTAAAGTTACAGGATTGTCTTGGTTTCTTCAGACCTTTCCATAGTTAAGGCAGTCTAAAATAAGAGACAGAGTTTTCAGCCAACTGACAGGGTTATCGTCAGGTAATTAGATAATGCTAGCTACTTGTAGCTGAGAAAATCTGTCTCCAACATATTTCAGCCAACAAAATTTCAATGATAAAAAGAGTTTAAAAAGTTTCGATGGTGCTTATGTGCCATGCAAAAGGCCCTCTACTTTTTGTCCGGCTGCTGTTAAACTCTTAATTCAAGTCCCTGCTATCTATACGTCTCCCCCCAACTTCCTGTTCAGAAACATCAAACTATGGAAAAAAAAAATCATGATCTCAAAGCTATTTCAAGGGAGCATCAAGATTAAATAAAGCTGTCATCTCCTCTCTCTTCACTTTTAGCCTGCCGTCCTTCAGAGCTGACGGCCCTGTGAGATTCCTGATCCAGTTTCTCACATCGGGCTTTGAAATGAGCCAGGTTCACTGTAGACGGCCGAAAACCTAAAGCTAAGTGTATATGTCACAGCACGACCACAGCCTCACATACCAACCACAACACCTTACGTAAACCTACATATCTGCACACGTACTGACTGATCAACACACCCTCTCTAAAACAGGTCATAAGCCCCTCTGAGTCAGACAGAGATGGTGTTCTCTCACTTACTGATGGATGGCACTGACCCAGGTCAGCCATGATAGAAGATGTGTGTGTGTGTGTGTGTGTTTGTGGAGTGAATAGAGGAAGTGCACAATTGAGAGGACAGAGTAAGAAATAAAGGACAGCTGGGATAAAGTACAAGAGGTCTGACCCACATTCCTGCTGGCTGTGAGGAAGTGGAGCGCTCCTTGGTTCTGTACTGTGTGCATCGGTGTCCTTGTTTATGTCTCAGTCTAAGGTTCTCTAAGTGTTTATTTTAGGAATAAGGTTAGAATACGGTTTTGGTTAAAGAGGCACCCTTTTCAACCAAGAAGTTCCAGAGTAACTAATGTGGGGACTAAATGTTCCTCTTGCACATTCCTGATAGTGTTTTCACTGCATCTGAAGAACCGCAAAGATTATACAAATTAGATGGCTGATTAAAAAATGGCAGCGGCTTGTGAAGCACAATTTTTTCACATTAGTACACAGCACAGTGATTCTGTTGTACAGTATGACTGATGTTTGAGTTGTGATTGATAAATAACTGAAAAGGAGAAGCGCCTGTCGCCACGGTAAATTATCTGCTGAGTATTTGGTTTATTTATTTTTGTTGTACAAAAACATGTCCATCATGAAACTATCAGCAAATAAAGTTATAGTTCATTCAAAGATTGTAGTTTTGTCGACCACTGCTCTGCCTTTCTCTCATTCACAAAAAGAGTCAATAAGCCAAAAACCAAAATCTGGCTTTAACATTAATAAACATCAAAAAAAATTTAGGACAAGAGCACTTCCTTGTGAAGTCTGAAGTCTGGAGTCTGGTGGGTTTGGCGATAGGGATTTTGGGACTGTTTCTCATTAAACAAAAAGGATCTTACTCTATAACAAAAGGTCTATCTGTGTAGAGCTATTTTCCATAATGTTGTCAGACACTAAGAATACTCCATTTGTCACGTAGACACAAAAACATGAAGGGTCCAGGTTGAAGAATTCCAAAGTTACCCTTTAAAGCTCCTGAACATTTTGAAAGTAGTTCCCCTGTCGGAGCAGGGACGTTTTGCCACCTGAAACTATCTTACAGGAACTAAATATAGTTCCCTGTTCCTCTGGTCAAAACACAGGTTCAGGTCCCAACTTCCTGAAAAGATTCTTGGGTCTCGTGGGACGGTTAATTCAGTGAAGACTGATAGAGTTTGAAAGATGTGGTAGTTTATCAGGTAGGAAAAAAACTGCCACCACAGAAAGATGCTATGAGGGAAGTGTAAGATCCAGTGCTTTTTGGGGCTAACCTACATTAGAGACCAAATGTAAAAAATATTTTGGTATTTGCTGATTTAAATTTGATTATCCTTTTAATCATCTGTCTTTTTAAAGTTGAGTAAAAAATGCTAGTAGTGACGTTACCACCACGCTACTGGGAATGCAGTTAAATTAGTAACGTCACTACTGCCCAACACCATAAAGTTCTTTTTCTTCTTCTTATCCGACCAAACTCTCATTGGTTGGACAGTCGCAGGTGTTACTTTAATAAGGCCATGTGTCCACCACAGCGTTTCTTTTCCCAGCTGGAAATGGCAAATGTTGTTGTTCAGCACCTCTGTGACTGTTTGTCTTTATGGTATTTGTCCCACCCCTTCACCACTGTGATTGGACAGTTAGTGACAGTGATGAGTGCAGAGCTTTACCCAAAGTTTAACATTTTCCAAATCTCATTTTTCATCGGAAAACGGACAAATAATCACAGAAGAAATTCAGTGTCGTATTTATGATTATGGATTTATCTTACTAAGTCTCCAAAAAGATGCAATCACACCAGAGCTAATGTTAGCTTGGATGGCTAACATTAGCTTCTGGGCTAAAATTAGTAAGTCTTTCTCTCACATGCATATGGCAGTGCCCCCAGAGTTACCTTCTACAGTGTCCACTAGTATGTTAGATTTTTATCATCAGTCCTTTTCATTGTTTAGGAGTGAGATGGACTCATGCAGGCAGCTCAGGTGGAAAAACATTACTGTGCACAGTTTATTTTTGGATAACATCACATTGGAGATCACATTTATGTTTCACTTGAGGCATTCCACTTGCCTGAACAAAGAGTTAACTTGCCCTGGGCGAGTGTTAATGCCGAGCCCTGTGACAGGAACAAAATGCTTTGGTGGACAAACAACACTACCAGGTAGAATGCACTCAGTGCACTGTGGCTGATTGACTTAATCTAGAGATAATGTGCATTTTTTTTCCTCCATCAAACAATTGATTGGTTGAAGATTAGGTACAATTTAAGTCGACCATGATTTTTGTTTTTGTTTTTAATACAGTCCTACACTTTAGGAACCTTTTTTTGTCCATAGCATTAGTGTCACCTAGTCCTCCACTGCAATGACCATGATGGGGATGTGACTCTATGTTTACACTGCTAGTTGACAAATTAATGTTGAGAAGGATAAACCACACTGCTCTCAGTGAATAAAGAAAGTGTAACCTTAATTCAGCACTGTGGGTTGTATGCTGCATGTGTTTTTAATAGTATTTAGAGGACTGAGGCGCTCAATAGCTTTAGATTAAGGCTGTGCAACAGTGCATCAATGTGTGAGAGTGTGCATGCATCTCCCGTGTGAGTACTTACAGTGTCTAAGGGAAGCCTCTTCAAAACCTTGTACTGTTTCTTTGGCTCTAATTTGTAGACGCACTTGTCTGTGATGAGCACGGCACGGTCTGTGCTTTTGTTGAATCTGTTCACCTGAGAGAGCAGAGGGAGGAGAGAGAGAGAGGAAGATCTGTAGCATTTCTATTTTCTGTGAAGAGCCTTTTCTTGCCACTTGTAGGATCTTTTGGGTTATCATGACTCTCGATTCAGAGAGGTTTTCCTTGTGGAACGCACGCAACAAAACAAAAAAGGCAAATTCAGATAAAAAGACAAAGGCTCTCGTGGGTCTGTCAGTGTTGGAGGTTGTTTTATTTCACTTTATCAAAGCCTGCATATCTTCAGAAGTACTTTGGCTAAAGCTGCACCCAGAATTTAGTGGAAGCCCTCTCTCTACAATCCCTGATAAGGAAAATATGGCCATTATTATCCACAGGGAGATGATAAGGGCAGGTTCATCATGAGGTGAAATAATAAGCAGGGCCTAACTGACTCCATTTAGTGAAATCACAACGAGCAAGCAAAGGAAATCTTAAAGGTTAAGAACTCTGTAGGAGAGAATTCATAGCTCAGTTCCTTTTGTGATTAATCCTCTGATCATTATTTCTTATCTCATTTCTGAGAGGGTTGTATTCACCGCTGGAACACGAAAACTTGAAAGACGAGCCGACACAAAAGAAAGAGAATGAGGGGGTGGAAAGGAGAACACAGCAAGTGAGAAAAACATCCCAAAGGAAGCAACAAAAGAAAGAAACTCCTTGTATAAAACAGACATTTTCATTTCAGCGTGTTCTTTTCCCACATACTGTACCTTCCGACAGAAGCCAGAGAAGAGGACCTGACTGTACTCGTCTTTGTTCCTCAGCTCCTTGGAAGCACGCATGAAGCTGGAGCTGGTCTGAGGGCAGTCTCGCACCTGCACAAATGAAAGACCCCGTGTCATTTCCAAGAAGCCACCAGCCACAGTACGGTGGTATAGGAATGTGTCTCGTTGTGGGTTGTATAAAACTCTGGGTGACCTCTCTCAGTCCCTTTCAAGCCTTTTTTATCGCTTTAATTCCATAAGCAGCAGATCAAAAGCTTGTGGCCTTGGGCTGCTGTTACCAGACACGGTGTTTGACGTGCCATTAGAGAGGAAGCATGGCGGTTGATACTGGAGTTAAACTGCCTGATGAGAAATACAGTCGGGGGCTGCTAATCTAAAACCATGTCACCGTCTGCCTCCTATAGAGCCGTCACAATAATGTCTCCGCTGCTATGAGACAAAGAACTGCTTTGCATTCACTAAATGGGCATTCAGCAAAATTCTTATTAAAATATTCAGTAGATGTAAGGATGTATGCATACTGAATTAACCAAAGCATATGGCCAAAAGTATGTGGACATCTCTTGTCCTTGTGTTTCCATTACCAGGTTCAAGTTGTGTCAAATCAGGCCTGAGATGGACAATCTCTGAGGCCAAAGCGTGCCAAACAGGTTGCAGAGGCATCAATTGGGCCTTGTCATCATTTAAAAACACAAATACATAAACCATCAGAGGAATCCTGAATATGTCGTATACAGATGGTGAAAAAATAATTAAATTCACTGTGCCGCTCAATGGCTACAGGCAGCTACCGGCAGCTTTTAAAATGGAATGTTTCCTTGCATGTTACTCAATGTGTGAGTTAATGTTGTGAATATGTTACCACCCATTAAAGGGAAACGTCTGTGTTTATTAACCTGGACCCTATTTTCCCATGTTTTTGTGTCAAACTGATTAAAGGGAACAACAGTTTTTTAAATCACTCCAGTATTGAGAGAGACTGCTGCAGCAAAAGAGGTGAAACAAGCTGCAGGCATTTGTGCACCATCAATTTATGTCCACTAAAAGTGCCTGTTTTTGCCACTGACAGGCTCAGATTACTATAATTTTATGATAACATTATGGAAAGGATCCTACAGACAAATAAAATGTTTTGATGATCAGGTCTGTTTGTTCTGGCGACCAAGTCTCACTCATGGAGAAGTCTTGTTTGAAATCTAATAAGACGTATTTTTTTTCAGGAAACGTGGGAACATTAGTGAGAGTTGGAGAGAGGAGTTTATGTTTATGTTTATGTTTATTTTATTTAAGAAGGGACAGTGCACATTAATTAACATGACCACTTAAGTCACGTAAATGTGCCAGATTTAGCCATACAGGCTAATTTTCATCTGCAGTCCCTGGCAGGTTGATGGTATATACATATATATATGAACAGGCATTAAAATAACGTACAGAAGCACAAAAGCACAGTGTGGGGAAGACTTTATTGTGTTGGAGTACAGACAGTGTAGCTCAGTGTTATCTGAAATATTTTCAGTGTCTTGGCTGAGCTGATTTGAACAAACAGACCAGATCGGTGAAAGGTGTATAGAACGTTTCATTTCTTTGTAGGATCCTTTCTAAAATAACAATGTGAGCCTGTCAGTGGCAAAAACAAGCACTTTTAATGGGCATAAATTGAAGGTGCACAGTTGCCCATTGGTTTAATATTGCAGCCTGTTTCACTGCTTCAGCTGCAGCAGTCTTGCTCAGGCTAAATGTCAATTAGACAACTGACCATTTCAATTGATTTCACTGTCTCTCTTGCACAACACATGCTCCAGTGATGTCTGGATCTTAAAAAATCTTTAAAATTTTTTTAAATGAATTACAACAGGAACATACAAATTGTGACTATTCTATTTCCTCACTTGGAGCAAAAAAGTGGTGAGTGTCATTCCAGGGTTCTCCAGCAGCACTACGCCCACAGTATGCTTCTGAGACACTGCAAGCAATCTAGTGGAGATGGGCATCTAGCATATGTTGGTGCAGTGCTGGGACCACAATAATACCAGCAGGTAGGGCTGCCACGATTAGTCGACTAATCGATGACTAATCGACTATTAAAATAATCGGTGACTATTTTAGTAGTCGACTAATCGGTTTGAGTCATTTTTCATAGAAAAGTACTATAAAGTACCCCAAAATACTCTTACTGCAGGTTCTTACGTTCAGATATTGGCAGCTTTACACACTCTCCCGTGACAGTGAACTAAAACCTTTGGCGTGAGTATGAAACAAGACATTAGATGACGTAATTTTGGGGTTTGGGCAAGAAAGACCGACATTTTTCAACATTTTAACACATTTTTCGATGAAATGATTAGTCGACTAAACGAAGAAATAATCGACAGATTAGTCGACAATGAAAATAATCGTTAGTGGCAGCCCTACCAGCAGGCAGACAGAAAAATGTTCCACTGGTTCACAAGCACATCAGTAAAAGACACCTTCAAGCGTGTAGTCAGCTCCATAAAGTAATGGTTTTAAGAGTTGGGTAAGGATGCACTCAACTGGTCTGCACATCGATCCCCATCCAACACCTTTGGGCTGAACTTGTTACAGCAGAATGACCATGTTTCTAGAATCAATTAGATGTTTAAAAATGATACCACATATCTCGGATGTCTTAAGCAGAATTGGCTTTTGTTATTCCGATGGAAATATGCTGAAAAGGTAAGGCTTCCTCACGGAGCTCAGGATGGCACCCCACGCAGAAAGGTTATCAAATAATTTAATCATAACGCACTTCTGGACTTTCCAAATTTTATTGGACTTTATCAATTTCTGATGATACAAAGAGTCTGGGCAATGCAGACGCAGTGTTAGCAATGATTGTGGATGGGGGGAAAATGGATGTAAATAGCTATTCCAAGAAAGATCTCGGCTTTGATTTCTAGGATGAGCCTGAATTTGAAATAATGAAGCAAACTTCCTGAATCTTGTGATCTTGTTGAGCATTTTTGAGAAGACATGACATACACTAATACGTCTAACTTTTCTTTTTACCGTCTGTACCTAAAGACTTGCACTAAAGTAACGTCAGTCACATACAAGTCATGATTCAGGCTGACTGCATGCCGGATTACATGCACTTATCTATAGGTCTTTGTGGAATTAACCACAATCTCGTGAAGCTGGAGCCCTGAAGGAGGGCAGCAAGTCACGGGCCGTCTGACAAACTAACGAGGGGAGTGACTCAGTCATGCTCACGCTCCCTGAAGGCGTCTTTCAAGCCTTCGGCCACCAAACAAGCTCAGATTAGCTGTTAAATGAGCCGACTGTGGGATTCATTAAAGAAGGGCTGTGTTCACAGGCACCATCCTTCTTTAGTCACACTGTGAGGCTCTGCGTCACATGCACCATATACATTCACAACAGCAGATGCTGTGATCCAAAACACTGCTGCTTATTCAAGTCTTGTTTACTGCGATACATTCAAGTGAAAAAATCCAATGGATTTTCCCACTTATTTTCAGATAAGACAAAAGCATTTTGTTGTGTTGGTTTACAGTAAATGAGGTCCTCTTGTGGCGAGGAATGCTTAGAAAACACTTCTGGGAGAAAACACAAAACTTCTGTTGATTTTACATCAGAGTCCATGAGAGCAAAAACTATTAGAAATAGAAGATTAAACTACAAAGTGTCCGCACTGCACTGTGGGTTTATTATTTTGCTATCTTTTTGCCCAAGCTTCAAAGCAAACCAAATTTCCCACAACAATCACAAATGAAACTGTGGATGTGTTATGAAAGCTAAAAAGCTGCTTTACATCATTAATAATTTTAAAAATACCATCTTGTTAGGGGTATGTTTGTGTGGTGCACTTAAAAAGGGGGCACAGAAATATGGTTGATGATGAACAACAACAGAAAATAAGACCTGTTTAATTTTGGAAAAGTGGAAAAAGGACAAGTAACAGTACCAGCTTTTTTCCACAGCTATATTCATCACAGGGAACTTGCTCTGGTGACTTTAGTATTAAACTCTGGTCACGTGATAACGTGGTCGTATATCAAGGATATAAGTCATCTGTCCCAGGTCATGTGATGATGCCTGATAAGGTTCCATTTACTGAGGAGGGTCATGGGTTACAATCGAAAGCACCAGAACCATTTTATACATTTGTTTGTTTACGTTTGTTTTAGTTGTTTTAACCTGACTTTTAAAGCCTAATCTGAGTGCTGCATACACATCACATCTGCTGCATTGCTTCAACTTATGTGACAACATTTGCACTGTCCCAGTTGGATAAAATAAAGGCCCTATTCACACACGAGTAGTATTACCTGCAGACCTCTAGTAATTTGTAAGAATTACAGTAGTGGACTGTGATCTTAATCCTGTGTAAATCTGCCATGTCCATAATTTGTCAAGTAAATATTCCACCTCAAAATACCAAAACACAGAGGTCTTGTGATTAGTCCAGTGCAAATTGGCTTGGAGTCGTATATATTTATTGATTTTGTAAGATTTTTTGTTTTCTCCACACCTTTTCTGCCTTCTTCTCAGTCAAGAATTATGGAGGCTGAAGCTCAGCGTAAGTTCAATCAGGAAGACTTTCTTTGCACTCATCCATTCACAATTCTCTCCCTCCCCCTCCCACTGCTTCCTCTAATCAGCTGACTATGGGTGTTCACTCTTCTAGTTATCCAATCAAGCTTTGCCACGATCTCTCTCAGCCAATCAGGATGCCACTGCAAAATTTAAAATCTGCTCTCTCTTCTGCTGCTGCCTCCACCCCGTTCACCTCCAGCCATCGTATCCAGAGTCCAGGACAAGCTCAACAAAGGCTCATTCCACTACTCATCAGCACTTTTCCATCTATTCTTTTTACTATTAAAAAACGACTCTCTCCTGATTGAAATGAAGGTTTTGGCAGCATTTTGGGTGCAGGGAGCTCATCTCGCTATGACATCATATCCAGGGGATAATGTCAGTAAATCTGAGTAAAATACAGAATAGCTTATCCTATGACAAATGTGCCGCACGATACACAGACGTGAGGAGATCATTTCTAAATCACATGAGGTCCCCTGGTAATACTAGTCCTGTGCAGATAGGGCTTATGACGTACATAAATTAGAACTGAAACAATTGGCAGAGGAAGTTGATCTGCAAACATTTTGGACTGGTTAATCATGATTTGACATTTTTAAGCAGAAGTAACACAATTTCAGTGGTTGCAGCTCTTAAAATGTGACTTTTTGCTGTTTTTTGTGATCATAAACTTAATATATGCGGATTTTGAACTGCTGCTCAGAAAAAACAAGCTGTTTTGAGCACATTAACCTGGGCTTTGGGAAATTGTAATGAGCATTTTTCACTTTTACTACATTTAATTCATAATAAAAATGATGGGAGTTGCAAATAAATAAATGAGTAAAAGGGTGAACTTTGAATACTTCTACACAGATATGTCTTCCCATGGTAAAGAATAAAACTTCAGTTTGTTTTATGTGTGGCAAATATCGGGAATAATCATGGACAACTTTCCCATGATGTGTGGTAAATTACAGATCTTTGTGTTTTGTTCATGTGCAGTTCTTACATTGGACAGGTAGTCCCTCTCCCAGGCTCTGCTGACTCCCCAGTCTTTCCTCTCTCCGCTCAAAGCAGTCAGAGCCGCAACTTTGGCTCGAACCTCCAGCATGTCAGACGGAGGGATGTTCTTCACAATCTGCCTCGCCCACCACCTGACAACAATGGATGGGAACAAGACAGCATGTCACGTGGGCGGAATAATACATCAAAAGGTGCAAGAGAAAACACATCCTTGTTGTTCCAAAACTCCCTCACTCACTCAGAAACTCATTCAAGTTATTTTACAGTCGCTGAGAATTTATGTTGAAATTTGGCAGAAATAATGATCAATAATCAAACTTATTTCAATGCAAATCAGTGTTTTAGAGCTAAATTAAAAGATCAACACCACTCTCATGTCGGTGTGTTCCTATGAAGCTGCAGCCAGCAGTGCTCACAACTTTAAAGTTTAAAGTTTCTTGTTTATTTCATCTGTACTATAACCTAAGTGTAAACGGCTCGCTGTGCGTTTGAGGGCCATAATATGATGCATTTCCTGTCCAAGCACAGTGATGTGCTAGAGTCTCAAGACGTAGCTTTGGACAGAGCCAGAAGTTGCTTCCCTGTTTGAAGTTTTTACTCTAAGCTAAGCTAACTGGCGGCTGGCTGTAGTCTCAAACTATTCCTTTAAGGGGTTAAAGTTTCATTTTGTTTCCTTATTCAAAACAGATTTGTGATTATTGTCCAAAGTAAAATATGGTTATAAACTAAAGCCTGATTTATGGTAGGGCGCTCGACACTTCGATGAATGTTTCTCGCCAGAAATGACGTATGTTTGACAGTGTATCGTCTCGTCCATGTCCCACATTAGTTGGACCAAAACATATTCACCCTGTAGCTCCCTTGTTTAGTTCCTTTTCTTGTGCTCACATTGTCTTCTCATTAGCAGTAAGTTTACAACCTCTTTCTTTTTCTTTTAACCCACTGATTTCATCAAATCCCTCCATCATCAAAATGCAAAAGTAAACAAAGAAGCACACATTTAGATGCAAAATAAAATAGCTTTCAGAGGGACATATATATCGATTAGGATATTGGAGGATATCATCTGGTTACCATACATTGAAAACAGCTCTTTAATTTCTGTCGACGACACTCATCATAAGTGTTGAGCTTCCCGTCATAAATCAGGCTATTTTACATAAATACTAATATTAATATGGGGTATGAGATCTTACCGGCGATGCAGCATGACTGTGTTGTTGTGAAACTGGGACAGAGCTGCAGGCGGGGTCGGCCACTCCACACTCTTTCCGTAGTCAGCCATGGTTCGCACGTTAGCGAACCTCCTCTCCACCTCCCAGAAGTGGGCCTTCACCTTGTAGCGCTTATAGCAGCCCATAATGGTGTAGATGGCCCTCATTCTTCGGCACCTCATGCGAGCCAAAGCCCCACGCCACACCTGGGAGTTAAAAAAAAGAGGGATGTGTTAAAGACAGAAAGGAAGAGAGGGGAAACTAGAGAGTCCCACTGAGCTGAACTTGTGCTCCAGTTAAAGAACCAGACTTCTCCGCAGAGTCATCAAAGTAGGTCAGGGAACAGAGAAAGGAGCAGGGTGTTTCATTGAGCAAGTGCAGTAATTGACTGTAATGTAACTGTGCTCTGGATCTCATTAATTATCCCAATTATTGTTACAGGAAATTAGGATTCAGGCTGGCAGATGAATTCCAGTCAAACATAACCAGGAGCCACATATTCATGAGGCTGAGGCAAACTCCAGTCTCAACTCTGAAACCCAGAGGCCTGGGTTTGAAACTGGAGAAGATAAAGTTGCAGGTGATTAACGGAGCTCACGTGATCCAAGCTGCGCCTGGCGTTAAATTAGGTCTCTGTGTCAAGTAACTGGACTGTCAGATCAATACATCCTTAGACACAGTACATGCACAACTTTAAAAACAGCTGAAGAGATGTGATGTTTCAAATCGTGCTGAGGCTGTGGATGAATACCAAGAGTGCAGATGATGACGACACCGATGGCAAACAATATAGTGATACTAATATGGCTGACCTTCTGCAGGAAGAGCACCAGGATGGGAATGAGGGCCGCTCTCTCCTGCTCCAGAGTGTAGAGGGACCGCGGCGTTCTGACAAACAGCTTAGTGTGTCCGTACGCCACATCGTCCTGGAAACCATGCTGGTTTACGATGGCTTCCACAGCCTCTCTGTCCGAGGCCATCAGGTGGTTCGGCCAGGTGTACTCGCACGTCATTTTATACCTGAAAGTTACAGAGGAAATCAGGGCTTACAGCATGGAGACAAGGGTGCAGCTCAGGACTTCTTTCTGTATATACAAAAGTGAAATTGTTACTATAACTGGGTTGCTTTTTAATTTACCTTTACCTTTTATTTTTATATGGAGGATGGAAAATGACTTAAGTATAAATAAATGAATAAATTAACGTGTAAATAAATACAAGAATTAATAAATATGTAAATAAATGCATAGATAAATGAACAAATAAATAAAGGTTGAAAAAATATGTAAAATAAATACTTAAATGCATAAATAAAAAAAGTTTAATTAAATAGGACATAAAAAATAAAAATCTTAAATGTATGTCCTTTAATACACCTACATGTATTTATTATCTTTTTTTTTTTTTATTCATTTTTATTCACTGATTGATTTTTGTATTTATTTACTTATCTATTTACTCCTGTATTTTTGGTATACATTAATTTAATTTCTCATTATCTCATTATTATTACTCATTATCTCTTTATTTCTAATTATTCCTGTATTTATTTATTTTATGTACTCATTTATTTCTGTATTTATTCATTTATTTGTTTATTTATTTATTTCATGTACTCATTTATTTTCATATTTATTTGTTTATTTATTTATTTTGATACTTATGTCATTTTTTCCCCCTCCATACTTTTAGCCAGTTTTTTTTTTTTTAAAGGGTCACTCCACCAATTTTACATGTTATGGTGAATTTCTTAGTCACAGGGACGTCTACTCAGCTTGTGACGCTGGGAGTTGTATAATGTCCTCTTTGGGTCTGGAGAAGATCTGTGAAGTTTATATTAAGACTGCATGCAGCGTTGTTCTCCAATTTTAAATGTAACTTATCGTTAACTTTTAGGTTAACAGTTTTAAATAAAATTCCATCTTAGTAGCAAGGAGCACTGGATAGTTTGGTATATTTTACACTGCTGTGTCACACTGAGCTGCTTAAGTAATACAAAAAGACACAAGTTTTTCTCAACTTCCTCAGACAGATATCTACAAAAAGATGAGCTGAAACACAGAGGAAGTCTTGCTTCATAGAGCCTCATATTCTCTTACCGCTGTAGGACGCGAGCGTAATGCTGCCTGTAGGCAAAGCCCGCTCTGCGCACCATCACATTCTCCATCAGGCCCAGGTAGGCCACCTGGTGCTGGCACCGGGCGTCATCAAACAACACCGGAGACTTCATCTCGTTGGGCTTTATGCAACGCACGTAGTAAGGCTCCTGAAAGACAGAAGAGATGTAGGTAACTCATCAGCTGACATTGTTCCAGTGTTGTTGCTGCAGGACTGAGAAGTGAGATCATTTTATTTACTGTAAATTATTTTTCTGGTATCACATCATCGCATTGCTCTAACTGACTTGTGCATCAGTATACAGAAACATAGACAGTAATACTGCAAGAAATCAAAGGATGACATTAAACACAATAAAAGTACCACCGTAGCATGACACAACGTTGCTCCAACACTTGACATGATTCAGTGTTTGTATGATTGAGGCAATATTTTTTCATAACACTCTTGTTTTATCACCTGCACAAACTTTGATTTTTGTCATGTTTTAATCATTGTTTTCATCACTGCTGTGTTCATCACTGTGCGAGTAAATAAACCATACTCAGCTTGTAAACGATGACAGAGCCCCAGCCAAGCTGTAAAACTGGCAATCTGAGTTCACTGACCTTAATCAGACTTGCAGAGTATTCCAACAGATGCTACAGTGAGCAGCTGAGCCTCATAACACATCCAGCACATCTACTTATTAACAGCACATTAAACTGCACATTTCAACTTTGAAGACGATAAAGCCTCCAGTGTGAAGCTACAGCCGGACGCGTGCACCTTGACAGGGATCTCTAAGGGACACGTTCATCCTGTCAAAGAACAGAGACTGCTGTGTTTTCACTCTCTGTCCATGAAAGATGAACAAGGCGGAACAAAGTGAACACTTTCTGCTCCCCAACACTGTCGTCCATCATATCAATGATGCATGTGCATGTGTGCCCCTTGTTTCAACGTAGCTGAGCAACGTTTTCTTGAGATTCAAGAAAAGAGTCAGTTAATGGGGGCTGGAAGCAAATGGGGTGGGCAGAGTGGGCACAGGTGCTTCTGTTCGGCAGCTGAAGAAAACATCCGCTCTTCCAACGTGACCTGAAGGTTGCCAGGGGAGTTTCCTTTCATTTTACCTCAGCCACACCAAGACGAGATGCTACAACAGCCTGACAGCAGGCCGTCCCAAAATAACAGCAGGAAATGTCAGACTTCAGTCAGTGAGATGAGGCCAGGAGAGGTGAGCAGAACATTCTGTGGTCCAACACCACCTCCCCCTCACCACCCTATCAACTCCACACACACACAGCCAGACGGGATGAGGACAAGCGACCTACAAAAACTGTTACTCTCTGACACCAAAAAGAGCACATTGCTATGTATACATGTTCCTGCTGGACGGCTGCATACTGCCTCCAGCGCCATACTTTGTTATGCTTGGTGAAGAGCCGTCCTCCCAAAAGAGACATCGCACAGACACATTGGCAGCCTCAGAATAGCCTGTGACTCATACAGGCTTTACAGGGACCAGAACAGGCAAACTGGTGCAGAGCATCTTCCAGATGACAACAGAGGAGTAAACTGGAGAAAGATCTATGTTGGTGCTAAATACTCCAACATGAAAATATGATTACAAAATCAAACCTCCGGTGGCTTTGGTTTGACACCAATTCTGCCCTACAAACCCAAAACACAGTAACTACATATTTGGTCAAAACAGTGCTCTGACTTGTAGTCAGAGTCTGTCTTAGCGTATGAAAAATTGAACACAGTAATGTATCATTTAACTAACTAACATTTAACTGCAAAGCAGGGCTACAAATCAGGTCAAACAACAGTAAAGTGAGGCCAACTCAGCAAAACAAGACAGCTATCACAAGTGTTAGCTAGCTAACAGGTAGAGATAGTCACAGTTAGCCAAAAGCTAAAATGAAATTTACTTATCTATTTACATCCAAATTTTTCCCAGCTCTTTTCTGTAATTGAAAAATATCTATTTGATAAATCCTCACTTTATTATTGTAATAAATGAGGCAGTAGCTAAATATAATTCTGATAGAAAAACCTTCGACCTTTGACCAATGACAATCAAAATCTAATTAGTTCACACTTGACTTAACCCCCCGGAGTCGATGGACACGCCAGTGCGTCCAAATCACATGACCGATTTAAGATGACATAGCAGCAAGACGCAGCTTTGCTGAGTCTCCGTTTCAAATTGTGTTGAAAGTGCGAACTTCAAACTATATACCATTTTTAAATTGTGTTGATAGGCCAAGTAAAACCAGAGTTTTGATAAGCTACGCCCTGCTTTTTCCTGAATACTGTCATCACATTTGGTGCAGGAAGAAAAACAGGCTATTCTAAGGAAAGTGCTTGCAAGCAAAAAACACACATGACACCACCTTTCCTATTGGTGGTTTTTTAGTGTGATTTTAGGTCCAATGTAACTGTAAAGTCACACACGTGAGGTTGTGCTGAAAAGATGACACCAAACAAGGCAAGGTAAACAGTTTTTAAGGTGAAATTTAAAGGTATTCAAAAGTAGCCAAAAACGGCCAATTATACCCATGACCCCAGAGGGTTAAAGTGGATGTTTGCACCAAATTTGAGGAAATTCCCTCAAATCGTTCTTGAGATATATTCACAAAAATGGGACGTACATATCGTAGGCACGGAGGCATAAAAAGAGAGAGATATTTCATTTTTTGTGAACTATAGATTGTAAATAATCAAAATCTTTATTTTCTTTAAGAGACACAACATTTTGTTAATATTTTATGATGATGTTAGATTATTATCATGTACATTCTATGGCATCTTGACGACAGTACCACTTCTCTATTTGTTCTGCAGTTTTCAATCCAACCTAAAAACCTTTTCTCAAAACTTACTGCTCTCTGCCTTTGCACCGCTGCTTGGCTTTACTTCATATGTGTCAGAATTGGGTATCTTTAATCCATCTAAAAAGTACAAATGCCAACCACAGCTTCCTCCAGGGGTTAACGGGAAAAGAACAGGAAGTCATTTTTAAGCTGAAACCACTGACCTTGCAGCTCAGTTTATCCACCAAGGCCACAATGGAGTTCTTGAAGAGGGTGGCTGCAGTCAGAGGTCGCTTGGTGACCTCTGTGATACTCAGCTGACCATCTGGCCACATCTCCTTCAGGACTGGGTTGGCACTATGAGAAAGAGAAGGGAGCAGGAAAAGGGGGGCAGAGAGTGAAGAGAGGGTGTCAGTAACTGGGCTAGCAGAGGAGTGATGTGCATGAAACTCATTTATACACTTAACCCAGTTACTGAACTGTCAAGAGCATCATGATGTTTGGCACCTGTTGTACATGAGACGCTTGAAATCTTGGAAAAGCAGGTCCTTGTTTTTGTCCAGAAAGCCTTCGACAGAATATCTGTAATAGATGTAGAACCAGAAAGTGAGAATAATCGAGAGTAATTGTAAAACAAAGTGGCTCAAAAGAAGGAGCACTTAGAGTGAGGAGGTGTGTCAGAAAAATAATTTAAATGACAAGAAAGTAACACAATTTAAACAGTAAGCATCTGCCACTAAAAGGGTCACTATCACTACCCATTTAACAGACTCCATTCTCTGCTCCAAATGATTCACGGCCTTCAGGCTAGAGGATTAGAACAACAGTCATGCCGCTCAGACGATTTACAAATTAGGAACATGGTCAGATTCCCCCCACGGCTCACGTTTTGGAGAAGAGAAAAAAAAACTGTCTACAAACTAATCTGTCTGCCTGTTTTTAAACTGCTCAGTTGGTTTTGTTGAGGCATCAGCGGGAGGTCACGGGCGCACTGTGCGGCACGGTTACATAAGCCGTCCAGCCTCGGGGTGAGAGCCTGCTGTAGTGTAAGTGTTGCCTCACACGAACCTCTCCCTCTCCTCTTTCATTTACAGTGTCACAAAAACTTACACAGTGTGGATGATTCGCTTAAAAAACGCACACTGCATTTAAAAGCCTGCTTAGGTCTCAAGTATTATCAGATAAATGTACTTAAAAGGTCAAAAAAGTACCAGTTCCACAGAAAATGGCCACTGTGGGTAATGTATTATCTTATATTTCTATAGTTTTACTTTCTCAGACAGTTATTAACTAAAACCATGTAAGACACTGAGAGAGGGACTCACTCTCATAAGGTCACTCACCAGTGATTTGGAAATCACTGGCTTACAATCATAAACTGTACACAATAATGGATGGAGCTACCATGACATCACCCACTGGTTTGTGGACTGCCATTTTAAAGCCTGAAGTTTGGCCACAAGTGACCATATTTGGACGAGAGGTTTGCGCTGTGAAGGAGTGAGGGGTGGAGCTGACTGAGAAGCCGAGGACACTAGCCACAGACAGCCTGTCACTCAAGTGGCCTCGCCCTTAAATATGAATAACATTAAGCCTCGATAAAATGTAAACAGGTGAGTTATATAAAAATTCATCCCCCTACAGTTGTCCTTTAACATTGGCATGATACGCAGCAGGTTGCTCTGCGTCAGAGGGAAACGCAGCGGGACAAGGACGAAAGTTAAGTCGGCAAAAGTCTGAGTAGGGCAGGTGGGATTGGTGGTGGATGGGTTCAACAAACACCGACTTTCACCCGAGAGAGCAGTGTTCGCATCCTGTAAGATTCTAAAGCCAAACTTTTCCTAAACCTAACGATGTGTTTGACATAGTTCGTTATTTTGAAAGAGATTGTATGTAAACGTTAAATTTCCTGTGAAAACAGAAGTGTATCTTGAGAGAAGACAATGCATGCAACAGGCAGAACTTGACACAGCGTCCCAGAACGTCAACAACCAACGCACCTTGCACGTTGTATGTGGACATGGAAAGTCCATGACAATGTGTGACGATGTCGGCATGAGAACGTGTTGATATATCAGTGGTGGAGGAAGTATTCAGATCTTTCACCTAAAGTTCTAGTGTTTAGGGTCAGAAATGAAATATAATATTGCTAACTTAATAGTTTTATTAGTTTACAATCACCTGAAATAAGAATCGTTGTGCTTTTGTTGCCTTAGATGAGCAGTTTCTACCTACATACAGAGTGTTAACATCTACATACAGAGCCGGTCCTTTTCCACGGAGTCCACCATGTTTCTACAGTAGCCCTGCACAAGCTAAAGCTAAACACACTGGCTCTAGATAGGGCCATTTGTATTTTCACGACAGCCTCTGTAGTTCTCCTATACATCTGACACACAAGAGAGGTCTCAATTGGTTGAAATCTGCAACCTCACCAGCAGATGCCACTAAATCTTGCACACTGGACCTTCAAGTAAAGTACCAATGGTATAGTACCAATGTAGAAAAATCCATTACAAGTAAAAGACCTGCATAAGAAATTCTACTATGCAGACAAAATGTACTTAAGTATTACATTAAAAGTACTGAAATCACTAGAATCAGTTCATTAAAAAGATTCGTTCACCAAATCGTTGTGCTTGGCGGGAGGAGCGCTGACTGTGTACTGCGTAGTCCGACTCACTGAACTGATACACAGCTGAGCTGCTGCTGCGTCTGCCCTCCGCTGGTGAGTCTCATTACTGGCCAGCCTAACGTTTTAAGTTTATCTGGAAGCTAAGTCTGTTAAAACAATGGGGAGGTGTGTGATTGTGTTCATGTGGCTTGACTCCTGGCTACATTAGCTGTTGGCTTGGAGAAAACGGTCTGTATGAAAATGTATCGCTGAGAAGAAATGATTTGAATCACTCAGGGATCGGGGTTACGTCGTTCACTGAGTGATTCGTTCACCGAGTGATTCGTCACGCAGTAGGCAGTCCCTCCCTGCACCCTGGCTGCCTCATGACTCGTGAGTGATTCATTGTTTGCATGGACCGAATTGGCAGTTCCACTCCCAGCCTGCACGCTTGCTGCTGAGCTCAACTGAACTGAGGAATGAACGAATCAGTTCCAGAAATGATTCAGTTCAGTACGTTCACTCAACAGATTCGTTCTTTTGAAAGATTCGTTTGCGAACGACACAACACTAGTACTGTAAGTAGCATAGTTACTGTTGCAGCTGGTAAAGATGGAGCTAGTTTTAATACTAGCTTTAACAGCTTTATATACAACCTAGGGGTTATGCTCCTTCCAAAAGGTCACAGAATAAATGTAGGAGGCAATAAGATGATTAATAAGAAAAAAACATGCATTTTATGTGCTTTTTGGGGAAATAAATCATTTTACCGCTTTATTTAACTAAGATCATGTGTGAATTTTAGAGTGGAAATCACTCTTTGGTGGAACTGCTTGCAACTCATGGTCATGAGCCAAAAAGGTTGGAAAACACTGGCTTAAACTGCATTTATATTATATTTTTTATGTAAAATCTAAATCCACAACATGCCTATAGCTGTCAGATAAATGCAGTGAAGTAATAATTGTACCATGATACACTCATTGTATCTGTCACAATAACTACTTTTGTTGGATGGTGACAGCAAAATGTGTCACCATGATTTCTTTTCTGTTCATTTGGCTTAGGCAATGTGAAAAAACGCTTAGGCGCTTGTATTCAAGTGTTATACTGGCAGGAAAAAACCTGCTGTTTATTCTGGCATCATGTTGACTAAAATGTAGGGGGCATTCGTTTGTAAACAAACAGGCACGTAAACACAAGTGCAATATCGTATAATATACAGACATGACCTCAGTCATTTTTGCTGATATTAATAAGTCAATAACGTAATTATTGCAATAGGAATTTAGTGAAGTAAAAAGTACA
This sequence comes from Epinephelus lanceolatus, assembly GCF_041903045.1. NCBI lineage: Eukaryota > Metazoa > Chordata > Actinopteri > Perciformes > Serranidae > Epinephelus > Epinephelus lanceolatus. The sequence continues at coordinate 28,008,771 of NC_135749.1, forward strand.
ATATTTGCAGTGAGGTCAAAGTAAAATATTCCTGTCTGAAATGTAAGGGTGTAGAGGTATAAAGAAGGATGAAATGGAAATACCTACAGTACCTCAAAACTATACTTAAACAGCACTTGAGTAAATGCACGTCCACCACAGTAGTTCACACTGCACACACACACACACACACACACACACATATTACTTTTACATATTTCCTCTGCATTCCTCTTCAGCAAACACACACACACACAAACAAAACCACAGGCGCACAGCATGTCACATGTCATGTGCATGGCCCTGTCTGCGATTGTGTCCTCGGCTGTCACATCTGGAGGCAAAGAAGCGGAGGCTAGCTACGACAGATGTGTCCCCTTGGCTCATGGGTGGCGAAATCACCTGACCAAATCCCGGGAAGCTTGCCGGAGAGAGACAGAGTGTGAAAGGAGAAGGGAGAGCAGTCAGGACAACACAATAACAAGCCACAGCGCTCATTTACAAGGACAGGACAAGACAGGACAGGACAGCCCTGGGAGAGGACGGACAAGAGAGGACATACCGAGATAAAGGCAGGGGATCTCCAGAGACAGGAGGATGATTTAGAAGAGAGTGTATTAAAGTATGAAGGTCAAGGATGGTGCAAGGAGAGGGCTGCATTACACAAGGTTAGACAGAGCTCACACTGAGAGAGCCATGCAACAAAGATGTGAGATTTCTTGCAATATAAAGTTGCGCACTATGGGAATATGATACATCTCATGGCTGCTCAAAGTGCTGCATGTGCAGGCTGAAATACTGCAGGGAATTAAAATGTGGATGGCAAAGAGAGTCAGGTGAGGGTTGCAGTGCAGAGGGAGGAGAAAAGAGAGGAAACAGGAAAGAGAAGGAGGAGGGAGCAAAGTAGGTCAAAGCTTGTGATAGTGGTGGTGTGGTGAGGGTGGAGGCGGGAGGGGGTGGGGGCAGTGGGTGGCGAGGATGAGGATATATTTAGCCAGAGAAGACTCAGATGTGGTGGGATGGGACAGGGATGATGGGTGGGGGGGTCACTGCCACCAGGAAGCAATATACAAGGGGTGACAGCTCAGCTGGAGCGACCCCGATGTGAGGCAGGGTGACATGGACATGCAGTGACAGGGACAGCCATCTGTCATCACCACTGCAGGTCTGTCATCCATGTTCTTATCCAGCCTGTCTTGTTAACGCTGACAGGAAAGTCCATTTACTCAAGTACAGTAAATATATGTCTTTCTGTATAACATTAAATATTCATCACTAAACCAAAAAGTAGTTTTGCATACAGATTTAACATGTAGAACACATGAAGAGCTTTTAAAATATGACGCATTGTGAAAAATCAAATTACCGAACCGTTTACATTTAGAGTTGAAACAGTTTGATAATCATCACAAAATAACCTGGAACTCTTTACTGATTATTACTTTGAGGGAATACTTCACTCTCCAAATGACCGCTTGTATACTGAATTTGTCAAGGACAGTGTTTTTCTCACATGCCTCCTCAGTGAAGTAAGAATCCAAAAACTAAGAAAAGTCCTGATGAATTATGGTCACCTTATCAAATGTTAAGATTTTCTGAATAATTTGAGGGGTTTTGATGGTGTCACTTTGGGTAATTGTAATGAGCATTTCCCACTATTTCCTGAGTTTATACAAGCTGGAAAATTAATGGACTGAGCAAGAAGCGGACTAATCCACAATGAAAATATTCATTAGTTACAGTCCTCTGAGGAACAGTTTCAAATTAGCATCAGCTGATAAATAAATGATGTTATTTTTAAGTTGTGTTGTTGGAAAACAAAAATCCAAAGTCTTCAAAATGTCTCATGCATATTGACATAGAATAACATTTAGTCAAAGGGTATGCAGAACAAAACCCAATGGTTACAAAACGTCATAATGTTAACACCCACACAATGTGAAACTGGATCTGAATCCTACTAAATGTTGACAAGGGAGGGGCATTTAGGAAGAGAAAACACACTGTCCATGAGAGCTGTGTTGAGCTTCAGAGAGGGATGAAATTACTCTGTGTTTCAATGTGTGTTCGACATCATGTTAGCCTGGATTTCCCCAAGTCAAAGACCCACGATAAACCCTACTCCAGTTCTCCTTGATTACTGCTGCTGCTACATCTCGTGGAGCCAAAATTGTCTCATCAGCTGGCTCCATCCCTCCCTGCCCTCCTCCTCCTCCTTCTTTCGTGTTCCCTTGACATATTAATGTCCTTCCCCTCTCGAGATTGAGGGCAGTACACGTGAGCAGTGGGGATCTTCTGAAACCAAAGCCATGACGGGTGACTTGCTGGCCAGGGGCCTCATCTGGCCACTGTGACGTTTAAATTCACTGGGCACGTTAAGGAAGTGGAGCAGTGATGGGAAGGGAAACAGGACAAACTGTTTGATCTCTAGTCTGTGAATCTTAAACCAAACAACCACTAACAAATACAAAAATGACTGTACTTTCAGAATAAGATAAGAGCTAAAAATCTCTAATGTGCAAATATTCCTTTTATAACATTACCTTTGATTAAAGATGTAATCATACTATAAATTCTATTCTAATGGCTCTGAACATTTTGTGTTTGAATCTGGTCCAGGACCTTTTTGCAAGTCACCAACCCTTCCCTACTTGTCTCTACTGTGATTTTCTCAAAAAGATCTCTATAAATTAGGACTAAAAGAGGAGGGATGATTTAAAACAAGTGACAAATACACACGTTCATGCTGTTATTGTTAAGAGCAGCACCTTATCTGTTATGTGAACTCTGACAACAATATGACAATTTACATTTTAATTAGGTAAATATCTATCTATATCTATCTATGACTTAAAGGGTAACTTCCGTGTTTCAACCTGGCCCCTATTTTACACATGTTTTGTGTCTAAGTGATTCATGGGAACAATTAAAACATGGAAAAATAGGGTGCTGGTAGAAGGAAAATGAAGTTATCCTTTAACGTGTGATACCTGTCGGAAAATAATACAACCTAGGGAATCTAGGCATCACCAGCCATCAAATAAAGGTAAAACAGACAACTAAGTATCAAATACTGAATTTTAAAATGATAATATGATCTGTGAAGTCAACACAGATGAGAGCATCTCCTCTCCCTGCCTCCACTATGTCACATGTGTTGTTCATGCCTATGGTTGTGTCTGTGCACCTGGCTGTGCAGGTTAGTAAATGTACTTTATGTATGTGAGTGAGGAGTCCTCATGTGTTATCATGTGAGTGGATTGTACAGCACATATGTAGCTGTCAATTCACATGTGTTATGTGGATAACGTCCTGCACTTGTTGGAATGTATGGCCAACATTCAGTAACTACAATTTCCATTTCTATACGTAACAATCTCTTAGTGTACGGTGCATGTAGATCTTCTGTCCTGTAAATTTAACACTAAATTTGTGTTGGATATTTGCAACCTCTGGGAATATATCATAAGATCACAGTTCAGATACAAATCAATGGTTTTCACACCATTAACAACACCACTGGAATGCCTCTATGAATTCACCCACTGCTGCCGGTGTCATAAACTGACCTCTCTTAATAGGATTATTTGGCTTACACTTCTGAACTCTGCACTACACCCTGTCAATTTTTCACCACAGACCGGCCGTGGGGGGCCGGAGCAGATGACTGCGACAAAGTAAACGTGTGAGCGACTCACGTGACGTCTCCCGCATAGTGGCGAATACGGAAGTGTTTCTTGAAGTCCATGGTTTTGTCCGTGGGGGTGAGCTGGAAATGAGGAGGAGAAGCTGTGAGTGCAGAGCCAACTGTATGAAATATTAAATACAATATATTACAAACATTTACAGTGTGCAGATGTCGGGTTTAAGAGGAGGCCCCTGTTGTTTGAAGAGCAAATGATGATGAGTCTGAAGGCAAAACAATGGAGAAACTGTGCTCTCTACTGAATGCAGCACAAAACTGCACCTGTGTTTAAGGACTTCTTAAAATCAGTGTAGAGTGACTCTTTGTTCATGCTTCCTAATTTTAAGACAGCAAAACATTTGAGAACAAATGAAAATATTATATATTTTTAACATCCTCATAGATTTTTGTTCTCTCTGTCCTGATCACATTACCCCTAAAAAATGACTTTACATTTTAGCTGTTAGAGAAGCTGTATGCAACATTCTTAACATTAATATAGCAGCACACAAATATTTTAGATATACAGGAGTAATGGTGTTCTGATGAAGTCATACTCCCTCTGTGTGTGATATACTCTGAGCTTCTCCGTTCTTTGTTGTGGTAGACGGCCCGGCCAAGTCTGCATGTTAGTGCTAGTGAGTTCCTGTGTGTCCCAGTGGCTAGCTAATCATCACTACTCTGTACTGCACATATGGCGGTTACTGCTGATAATACTGCTCCTACAAAGTGAAGCCAAAACATCTTGATCGCCCCCTGGTGGCTGGCTGCAGTACAGGCCATAAACCCCATCCCCTCCTTCAAGCAGAAGAGACATGGGCCAAACTAAAAACTCAAAGTACACATCAAATAACATTTTCCGAAAGATGATTTCTGTCATTTTAGGTAGTTGTTATCATGCTGATGTGTGTCTATGTGTTTGTTTTTCTGTTACTAGTTAAGAAGTTATTTGATGTTAAAAAGGGGGACTGATTTATTCTACCTGCCCACAATTACAAGCGCAAAACATCTCATCCTTTAGATTCCAAACAATAAACTCTTTCACTTTTGCATTTCTACCCTACAAGAGAAAATATAAATGCTGCAACTTTAGCTGGACAATATGATTTCCTCATTTGTGTTTTTTTAGAAACTGAGAAGGATATGTCAAAACATACCATCACTTCCTACCTACCAAGTGAAGTTATAACCACATTTTCAAAGATCTCCTTTTACAGATCATTGCAGTTTCATGTTGAGTAGCAGATCCCTGCCTAATAATGTGGATAGGTCCTCTGATTATCTGTATGAGAAGGAGAGATTAAGGCTGACAGATGATGGTTCTGATCTGTTCTCACCTTGCGGGAGGTGTAGTGGGGGTGCTGGGCCAGTTTGGTGTCCATGCTCTCCAGGCAGACCGTGTCAGTGACTTTGCCTACAGTGAGGCAAGCTTCGTCCAAAATGGAGATGATGCCTTTGTGAGGCTGCTCCACAAGGTCCACAATGATCTGGTTGTTGAAGTAATCAATCTGTGTAAAAGCAATATGATTCAGTTCAGTGTGAAAAAATGCTGTGATTTTTATCAATCATGTGAATGCATGTACGGCATGTGTGGTTTTGTTCAAGTGCATGCTTCTGCATTTACAAACTTGTGTGTGTGTGTCACATCTGCACCAAATGTTTCTGCCACTTTCATAAGCAAGTTTTTCATACTGGCAAACCCATTTTAAGATAAAACTACAATTACTGCCTTGTGGTTGTATGCCTCCGTCAACCAGTCAAGTTACAGTTTACATCCATGTCTGTCCAGACTCATATGTTTCCATGACAATAGACAACGCTTTAAATAAGGACGTTACTGCAAAGGAGCTACCAATTCTAAAGCATGGATGCTTCACACACATCTTCGACGTGACAGCACAGAAGATCCATATAATCATCACAGTTTCAAGGTGGACACAAAAGATTAGTGTCACTAATTCAGTATCTGATCAAATGTCTCCCCTTCTGTTCCTGAGATATGACGTTGAGTAATGGCCATGAAAAGTGTTTTTGCAGAACATTATGATGTCCCGGTGACATTAACCTTTGACTTTTTGGATATACAATGACATCACTTCATCATTTGATTTTACGTTATCAGACATTTGTGTTAAATTTTGTCATAATTTGAGCATGAATTTCTAAGTCATGGCCAAAAAATGTGTTTTGTGGGGTCACAGTGACAATGACCTTTGATCTATGACCACTAAAATCTAATCAGTCTATTCCTGAGTCCAAATAGGTGTTCCCTCGAAGTGTTCCTGAGATACATACTAAATTGGGATTGGCCATAGCTGTCGTCCACGCCGAGGCATTTTAAAATGTTATTTATCTCTATGGAAAGTGTTGTGTAGCAGTTTTTGTACAAAGTGGGACAGAGTGCAACTAAGACAAAATATAAACAGGAAAAATTATCAGTAAGGTGCGATAACCACATGTACACAATGCAAAACAATAATCCCTAAGTGTGTGAGGCCGCTCAAAACACTTGAATAATGTTAGAGAAAATGTACATTAATATTCACTACCCTGACCTCAAACTGATGTATAACTACAATGTACAAACATCAGGCTATGTCCTGCACAGCGACTGAACGTCAACTGCAAATGCAGAACAGCAGAGCATAAAATGCTCTTCAAACATGGCACCTCATGCTTGTGTGGTTGTTTGTGTGTGTTTCTCACATGTTGCCAGGTGATGCCCTCTCTCTGGTATTCATCTTGCTCCTGTCTGAGGATCAGCTCGATGAACAGCTGCTGCAGCTTCTCGTTGCAGTAATTGATGCAGAACTGTTCGAAGCTGGCCGACAATAGAGGAACAAACACTTGGGCAACAGTATCAACAATGATCAATTCTTTTCCACTTAAATGAGGAGATATATTTCACAACAGAATGACACCAACCTGTTGTTGTCAAAGATCTCAAAGCCGTAGATGTCCAGCACACCGATGACTGTGTTCTTCCCATGAAGCAATGGGTTGTAGTCTTTAACTTCGATGACGCTGTTGATGCGGTTTACAATCCAGCCAAAAAGTCTCTCATATAGAGCCTACAGCAGAGAGAGTGTTTGTTTTTAACAGAGCCGGAGATTAAAACAATGTGAAAACTGTGAAAATTAGATTAAAGCAGAGCACGTCACAGTGGTAATGTTAACATAATTTTCTTATCCTAGGGAAGCCGTGAAACCATTAATCTGTAAACGGCATAAACCACATCCTGATAAGCTACTTTGTCAAAAGACATTGGGCTGTGTGATTTGTAAATGAACACAGGAAGCAAGTAAACAGCACCTTGGCAAAAGCGTCCCGTCCGAAGCAAGCGTCCTGCTCCGTGTGTCCCTTCTCGATGACCTCGCCTCCCCCGGTGGCCACGGTGCGGTACAGCAGGCTCTTACTGACACTGTCCGCATCTGTGTCCGTCAGCTCAGAGATCTGGTTAACGGCTTCAAGTCCTACGATCTGAACGCTCTCACCATCACTCTCAAATTGCATGTTACCCTGAAAACAGACCAGAGGCATGATCTCATCAGTGTTGGTGATCTCATGAATCACAGATTACTCTACATGTAAAAACAATCAGTTCAATCCCAGAATATCTGCATTAACTTTTTCTATTTTTAACAATCCATTTAACTCACCAACAGAAGAATGGAGGCCAGGATCTGATAAATTGAATTAATTTCCTCTTTAGAGAAGCCAATCACGTCCAGGGCACTCATCACTGCTTTGTGGCTTGAGCGGTCGTTGTTGGAGGTCTTAAGAAAAAAAGGATTTCGGATTATTATCATCAGCTCAGAGGGAACAATCTGGATTTTTGCAATTCATGCCTCCGAAAGTACAATGATTTATATCAAATTTTCTATTTTGCAGTTTGTTTAATTTCATATCGACAGCTGTTTTTGTAAAATAGCTCATGTTGTCTGTAATAAAACTGAAAAGTGACAAACTCACGGTAGTTGCAGCTCCCTCTTTGGTATAGGTATAAAGAGCAGGATCGTTCTGTAGATGACATGACTCCAGCATCTCATCTGAGCCTCCACGCAGTAACTGTGTCAAATATACATCAAACATCAAGTTCAGACCAAGAGAGTTACTTGAAAGTGGGCAGAGCTGGGCAGTAAATGATTTCAGGGAGTAATATGGTGCATATATTTACTAGCAGCATGGATTAGAATTTACCTGGTAAAATGAGTGGAAGTTCCTCTCCCCGTCTTGCTGATGGACCACCCTGGACTTAAACAGGAAAACAGATTATGGTAGAGAACCAAACATTCATCCTCAGACACTTACACAATTATTCTGTGATGACCAATTTATTCCAGGAGGTCTTTTTTAAAATCAAGTGCTGCTTGTTGTATCACTTCCTGCATTGTCCTTACTTTAGTTTTTCTCTAAATTACTCTTTAAAAACCCCAAGAGGAAGGGTGTTACCTTTACTCAACTTAAGGTAGAGCAAATTCTTATAAAGCAGATCGTTAAAGTTCTTGCTTTGATTCAAATATGTTGTAATACTCTACAAACACACAGCTGTGACCACATTACAATTTCAGTATCACTGTGCCAATTGTCATATGGGGCGCAAAGCTAAAGAGGGCAACTGCCAACTGAAGCCCAATTCTTTATCACCAGCCAGAGTGAGGACAGTAACAAGTTGTGCATTCAGTGAATGCACAAGAAAACCACATAGATGCCATGAAAGAAACAAACATGAGGATTTATGTTTGAACAGCACGGAGAGGAAACCCACTGTGTCCTGTCGCTTTGTTAGAGAAATACCTGTTGCTGCCGCCCAATCCACCGGCCTTTTATCTCCATCCAAACTGTTAATGCTAAAACTTTATCTAGCCTGCACATGTTTATTTGTAGCCTATTATACTCACTTTTCTCTTGCCACTGTGTCAGTTGCTTGTGATTTTATTTTTGTTTCAGCATAACATTAGCTTGGTTACTCACCAACAACACGTGTTTTACAGAGTGCTGCAGGAATTAGTCCTAAAACCCAGAGAATAAGTTAGTATTTTAGCACTTCTAGTTCCCTCAAGTCACTGGGTTTTTTTAATGGGTTTTTGGTGAGAATACCCAGGATTAAGTCTGTGGTTAACACAAGCTTAAGAAACTTTCACGTTTTGTTCTACAACAAAAAATATTTCAGTATATACCCAACCTATGAATTTTGAGGCTTTTACGTGTCTTACAAAGGCTGATTGCTAACAAGTAGCTAAATGATGCCAAACACGGCTTTACAGCCTCATTGTGCTGGTGGGGTGGTTCATTTATAGCCTGACGTTAGTTTTTTACCCCTGGTGATTGCATTTATGCTTCAAAATTCTACTACTTTGTGAAGATTATCTTGCTGAACAAAATGCAAGTTCGTAGAAATCAGATGTGTAAGTTTTTGAGGGAACAAAAGACAAATAAGAAAGCTACAAAGGGAGTAAAGCAAGTTTTGTACTGCAAAAGAAAAAGTGAAAGTAACACGCACATTAATGTGTCACAGATAGATTTTTCCCTGGATGGCTGCTGAACTTTGGTGACAAATTGTACATCTAAAAAAAGGTCGTTGCTCTTTGATCCTAAGAGATTGATGCCAAACCCTTACAAATAGTGTTGATGTTGTTGACGGCTGAAAATGTATCTGATCTCTCTCTGTACTGTGGCTGCACTCAAAATGTCTAAAAGTAACACAATGCAGTAAAGGATGGATCACACATATATCTGAAGACATGAGAGAAATCCATGACTAAGCAACAAAATCACCGCCATGTGTTTTTCCAACAGTGTTTTAAGACAAACACTGACTAGTTGTGACATCACAGCAGCACCACTTTACTGCTGATGCAGAAGCAAGACAGCATAGAAACAGTGTGGTTATTCCCACCTTCTGAAAATGAATCATGGCACCATCATTCACACTAGCTCTGAGTGCCAGACAGATCTTTAACAGGGCGGATAAATACAGCAGCATCAAGTACCCCCAGGTGAGCCATTCATTAACGGGCGGCAGCGGCAGCACATTGGCTTCACAGATACATCTATTCATGGATGTTCCCTGACACCTTTTTGTCATCACCTCATGAAACATTCATGTTCAAGAGAGAAGACGTAATCTAAAAACTAAATGAGCAGAACTTTTCTTTCAGAGGTTGGCACATCATGTCCCAAAAGAGTGTATAACTAGTTCATTATTGTGTTTCATGGAGCCGTGAAGGTCTCCTGTCTGCACTCAAAGCCTCTCCATCATCCTGCCCACCATGCCCTCACCTTCTCCAGCAGGTAGTTGTTGATGTGTCCTCCAGTGGGGTCCCCGTTGAAGTTGAAGTTGATGTCCATGTACTTGCCGAAGCGGCTGGAATTGTCGTTGCGATTTGTCTTGGCGTTCCCAAAGGCCTCAAGCACACAGTTGGATTTGAGCAGCACATTCTTCACGCTGATTTATCACATTGTGGAAACCATTGATGGAGACGTGAGAAACGGCCACCAGGGAGGTGAAAATAGAGGAGTAGGAAAAAAGACAGTGAGATGATTTATGTTACATCATGTTCTCATGATCCAATTATTTACTTGTATTGGATTTGAGGAAAAGAACCAATCTGGAGCATTTCAGTTTACAGCACTGCCTTAATAAGTCCTCTTGCCATGAATAAAGGTGCTATAATGTCACCGAAAGCACCACTCACCTCTCGACCTCTGCCCGCTGGCTTGGGTTTGTGATTGCTGCAATGTACTGCATAATGTATTTACTAGCTTCTGTTTTTCCGGCCCCACTTTCACCTGAAACCCAAAACACACAGATTACACAACACAAATAAATTAGTATTACAGCTGCATTATATGGAAATATTCACAAACTTTATTTAGACCATCATGGAAACCAAAAATAAAAACTAAAACCAAATTTTTAGTTAGCAAATGTTTACAGTGAGTATTAGGCTAATGATAAGGAGTTATTATCCAGAGAGACATAAAAATATGTATATAAAAATGAGCCAGCAATTAGGTGAATAAACATCATGTAAATATAAAGAAAACACATTTGACTCTTAGCTGTGATGTGCAATACGTAGCTAACATTAGCTAGCACAAGTTCAATAACACTGCTGGCCCAATAATCCAAGTTATAACCCCAGTAAAGTGTCAGAAAACGCATACAATATAAACAACAATTTTCTAAACATTCAGAGATTAACATGAACATTCAGACAGATACCTGTATGATAGGAGAGCACCTGGAGGGTATCACGCTAATATCTCCATCACAGGTTAATAAACTGAAATGGCTAACCATACTGTGGATACAAAAACGCACCTACTCTGTAGCGGTGTTGTTCTGAGTGCTACACGTCAGTCAAGAGTAAAATATGTCGACAACTAACTTAGCTATCTTATTTTGTAAAGTTATAAACACTCACGCTTCCCTGAAGATGACTTCCTGATGCCATTTATCCTCAGCTAACACTAGCTTTGAGATTAGCCTGATGCTAACATATCATTGCTAATGTTGCTAAATCATGCTAAATGTTAGCATGTGTAGCCATTAACAAATTACAGGCCTTAAAAGAAGACAGCTGAAACTAATGGACACCCAGAGATGAAACAATTGATTGATTGATTGATTGATTGATTGATTGATTGTAGTAAAATTTAGTAGTTTTTTAGTTGTAAATTTACAGTAAAATGATTGTCAATAATTTTGATAAGCCTATTGTTTAGCACTTTTCTAAACAAAGTTACAAAGTAATAAAATAGTAAAGCAGTATTAATAAAACGTTTTTATTTTATTTAAAAAAAATATTTTTACTTGTTTGTGAGAACTGAATCAAAAGATATCGCATTCTGCAAGCGTCATATTCTTAGTTGTGGGGCTGTAGGAGTTCAAATAAGTTTTTAAGTGAAAATTTCTGAACTTTCAGCCTCTCAAATGTGAATATTAAATGTATTCATTTATCAATTTTTGTCTTCTGTAGCCTGGATATCTTTGAGTTTGAGAAAACAATACATTGTAAAGATGTCCGCTTGGTCTCAAGGTATTTTTCGCTGTTATTTCACAGACCAAACCATTAATTTGACAAGTCAAGAAAATGGATTCATTGATAGTTAAAGTTGACCTGGGCTGATGGTTGCTGAGCCAAGTCTGACAATGTAAAACAGAGTCCAGCAAGCTGAGATTCACAGCCAAAGTACAGAAAATGAACTCATGATTTAACAACATAGCTTCTCATCTGGTGCCACACACAGGCCAAACCTCAGCGTTAAACAGATGTAAGGACCTAACAATAGTGATGATGTTGCTTGTGGCAGCATGGATTTTTAAAACTATTAGTGTAGCTAAATATTTAGTTTAATGAAACTATCAATTTGTTGTGCTGGCAATGAATGCATCAGATATAAACATAATGCTGCATTGAATCATTCCACAAACAAGAATTAAGAATGTATTGTCTGTGATCAGGTTTGAAGTTAAAGTGCGGGAAGTCTATATTTAAAACTGTGCAACAGCCTCACACACAGCACAGAGTTCATCTTAGCAGGACTGCGTCTCATTGGGTGAAGAGTGCAAAAGACACAGACCTGATATGACGATGCAGGTATCTTTGGCCCGTCTTTTCATAGCCTTATAGGCAGCATCAGACACTGCATACAGGTGAGGAGGGTTCTCATACAGCTCGCGACCCCGGTACGCATCAATGGTGTCTTTGCCATAAATGTCCATCTGTCTGTACGGGTTAACGGAGACGACTACTTCTCCGATGTAGGTGTAGATACGGCCCTTCTCAAACCTGTCCAAACAACAGAAGATACAAACATATACAAACACAAGTATTTTTATTTACTTAAACACTCATTTAAGAGGGCAAAGTGACGTTTAGAACCATTTCCCACACGACGTTTCACACCACCCATGAAAAAACCCTCGAGATATGAGTTCCGTGCAACAATATGGTGATATGTAATTTCCTGACAGGAAGTGACACAAGTGTGTGTACACTGAGAGCAGGAAATGAAACCTGTGGTTCAAAGGGCGTCACAGCTTTGTATAACCTCTTGTGGGTTTGTTGAGCTGGGAGAGGTAAGATTGACTCATTGTGTCATGAGGGTTGATGGAGGAAAAATGAAATTTCTTTGTATACTATAAAAGGTGGTCTGGGACTGGACACATAAGCTATGTCACAGTTAAGGGGCTGATCCTTCGAGGTCCATATTTGTAGTTCCAATACATCCTAACAGGACAAGGTTGGTGCAAAGCTGAAACATGGCCTTGTTCCTGAATTTGAGAGACACAACTTGTGTACTGGTCAGCTCTTACTAGATCGTTCATGTGGTTCTTGTTACCCAGTAAAGTTGGGAAATATCATATGACCACAGACTTTTTAACAGGTCATCAGTCATAACAACATGTCAATAAGTCTTAAAATATGATGCATGGTGTTGCTCAGACTCAACAGTATGTAAAGTAGTTGGCTTTTACCTGTTAACTTGGAATTAACAGTCAGTAAGAGGCCATTTTTAATTTACTTTTTACTTAAAGGGGGACTACGCCCATTTTCAAAATTCATACATGTCTTTCCTATGGTCTAAGACAGTCCAAAAATGAAAGTAAAAATGAACAACTCTCTCCCAAAAGCTTGGAAGTGATAAAACTAAAAGTTGTAACATCATCATAAAGTCTGGAGCTGCTCCACAGACAATGAAAAGTGACAGATGTTTTAGATGACACTGAGAGCACCCAGGGGAATGTTCTGGGTATATGGGTACATTTTCTGTTTCACAACTGAGAACACTACAATAAAATGAAGCTAATTTAGGAATAAGAAACAAAACAAACATTCTGTGGGTTCACAAAATCAGGCCTCCATTCATTGTCTACAGAGCAGCTTCAGACTTTATAACCTATGACATCACAAATTTGAGACTTCCTCCTCTGGTTTCTGGGTTTGAGAGAGAGTAGCTCATGATCCCAAATACTGATGAACTTTCCTCAGCCATGGAAATAACATATTGGAAGGTGGTGTTCCCCTCTAAGTAAAAGAATATTGACTTTGTGGAAATGTGACACTGTGAAGTCATTCTGATTTGACCACTGGTATTAACATGTAGTTGGCCATTTACATTAAGGCCACTTCCCTTATTGATAAACTTAGAATGTCTTCATTATTCAACTTGAATAGGAACATCTGAAAGCACCGTTAGTTTTGGTTTGTGGGAAACTAGACTTTGTCATTTAGAAAGCAAAAGCTGTTTCAGCCTCAAGTTTAAATTGAGAGTTGAAGGACCCTGCCTCTGAAGTGAGACACACCTAGAGATGATTATGGCTGCATCTGAGGTCATGTTTACACGAAAACGATCCACTGAAAACAGAATCGTTTCTCATTTTTGTTTTGAAAAAAGTTCTGCATTTAGACAACAACGTCTTGATAACAATCGCCGTGCACACGGATCCACAAAAATGACCAAAAACGCTGCAGTATACATGCCAGGCCAGTAGTTGGCGGTGTGACGCTTACGCTTCCTTCTACAGAGCGGCGATGTATAAACAAAGAAAATGGCGACCGCACGAACGTTTGTCTGGACGGACGACGAGGTGGCGTTGCTATAGTAAATCTACACTATGATGGGGAAGCGTTGATGAATTCAATAGAGTGAGTAGCACAAGCAGAGCTCAGGAGTCCGCCATTGTTGTGATGGTCGACTTTCTCGCGTATGCCTAGTGACTGGAAGCGTAATGCGCATGTGCGAAAAGTCTCTGTTTTCAGAGGAACTGCATATTGCAAGTTTAAATGACAACGGAGATGGTGCCATTTCCAAAAAATTGCACTCTGGAACCCGGTTTCAAAACGTTGCGTTTTCAGGCACCCAAAACACAGCTGTCATGTAAACGATCGGCCAAAACTTAACTAAAGTTTACCGTTTTCAGTTGAAATTGTTGTCGTATAAACGGGACCTGAGTCACTGAGAAGGTTGTGGATATGTTTTTTGTTATTGTGACCAGCAGCTCTTCAGGTTGTTCTGTTGGTCATAAAAAAATTCTACACCTCTTTAGCTGCCACAGTTTTTGCCCTCAAAGGCTGATATTTGGCATGAAGTCCAAGTGTTTGGGTGTGTGTGTGAAGGTGTCTGTGTTCATGCCAGCTGGCTAAAAGGAAGGGGGGGGGGGGGGGGGGGTGCGCAGTGAGAGTGGCCTTTAACAAAAATGTGCATAATCTACTAATGGATTTACAGGGGTGCTGGTGGTTCATGTAACGCACACACAAATAGACAAAGAGACAGACATACAAACACACACCATTTTGCCAAATCCACCTTCACAACTCATGAACCGGTTGTCATCACTAGACTAGTGGCAAGTGTTTGTGAGGCTGTGTGCGAGTGAATGCATCAACATGTGGATGCATGTATTTGCGTGGTCACAGCTATTGTGATTTCACACTTGTTTCACAAATATTGCTTGAGAACAGCAAATTATAGGTTTCCTCTGTGTAACAGTTGGGTTTGGTGCCAAAAAAAAAATAGAGAAGTCACCCCTGTCTCCTTCCTGGTAATATACTGACCAATCAGGTAACAGGTGACTGAGTCCATGTGAGACTACATCTTATGTGAGCTAGAGGGAACAGCTTGTTGTTGCTTTAAAGGTATCAGTTTAACACTTAAAGTGGTGTCTTGGTAATGAAAACAGTTTCACAAGTCTTGATCTCTGGTAGTTTTAGAGTTAAGGCAACAAGTGTGCGAGACTCAATAAAAGGATCACCACCAACATGGATAGATTCCTGAACAGCCCCACCAGGCACAGGCACATGCACAGGCACAGTTAACACACACTGACCAGAAAGAGATACAAAAATACCACAAAGAGATGCAAATGAACTGCAAAGAGACAAAGTAAATACAAGAGGGACAAAACAACCACAAAGAGACACAAAACGACCAAAAAAGACATAAAATTACCTCAAAGACGCAGAAAAAAAACTACAAAAAGGGGCAATACAACCAAAAAGAGACAAAGTGATTGCAACGAGACACAAAACAATCTAAAACTACCTAAAAAAAAACTAACAAAGGAGATACAAAAGGACAATGAAAAGACCCAGATTGTCTACAACAAAAAAAAGTGGCAAAAGTGTGTGTTTCCAGTTCTGTGTAGGAGAGGTTGTGGCGCCTTTAACATGTCTGTGCCCGGGGACCTATTGTCTCATAAACTGCCCATGACTACCAAGGTGTCTTTGTCCATCAACCCTCATGAAAATCTGTCCAGTTTTCAAGATATCTTGCTGACGGAGAACCCAACATAGGATAAAAAATAGCAGTGTTGATTAGCAACGTTATCCGAACAAGTGAAGACAAACAGTGCAAATACAAAAATAGAAATGCAAACACCTGATCTCACAGGTAGAAATAAAAAACACAGAGCAGATCATTAAAGTAGCACATACCAGCAAAAACTTGAGTGCCTGTTTCTGCTCTGCCACCAGACAAGTCTGATCAAGCTGTGTGATGAAACTCTACATACATTATTCACACACCAAAATAGGCAGACAGACGCCAAGAAGTGTAACTATGTGAAAAATGTTAATTTAGATCCACCTGCTGCGCACACGTCAACAGAAAGTGTGAATTCTAGAGAAATGTAGAGCTTATTTAATATAACTTGACATTTTGGTGTCTGGCTGTGCTGCCAGGGAAAACTGTGTGATTTTTCACATTTTGAACTGAGAACATGAAGCCCCTGCGAAAGACACCAAGGAAGTGAGAATGGACACTGTCTGGACTCAGAGACAATTTCAAAATCCCCAAAGCTTTACACCAGGGATGAGCAGAAAGGTCACAGAAGAAAATAAAAGTTACATTAACTTGAACAGGTTTGGTGAGACCAGCTGTGTTTTCTGGTAATGTTCCATGTGCTTCATTGGCTTCACATGACAGGCGGTGTGATGTCGTGCCGTGATGATCACATTAACCACAGGTTTATATCTGAACCCCGAGGGTGAGCGGGAAAGGTAGAAGTGACTCATGCTTGTCTCTTTTTTGTCTTTATGTCCTCTGTTACTTGAGAGATGTTGTCAAGATAATGTCAACTTGATAATGTAGGGGTACTATGACAAAGTCTTTTTTGTTTTTGTAGGCTTGTGTCAGAGACAGTTGAGTATAACAATGTATATCTTTATCTTACTTATCCAACACTAATTTTAACATAGATATTAAAGAACATGCAGTTTTCCTTCATGTAAGAGGGATGTATGAATCGTTACCCGCTGCATCTCTGACACCCAGCTGCCTCCCCTCCCTTCCTCCTCTCTAACAGTATCTCAGGCCTCTTACCTCAACTTCAGATTCTCCATAAACTGCTCCATCGTCACCTCATCCAGCAGAACAAAGTCTGACTTCCCAAACTCCAGGCCCTCCAGCTCCGCCATCCCTGTCTGTGTTCACCAAACACACTAAAAATAAAAGGACGGACAAGACGCAGAGGAACAGAAAGCAGCTCAAGGAAGAAGAAAGAGAAGTATGGTCGACTTCTGGGGCCCGGTAGTGCAGACAGTGTGTGTGTGCTGTGGGCGTGGCGAGCTCTCTGGTGGTGGATTCTAGGGTGTGCTTAGTCGAGTCACAGAGGGCTGTGGTCTACAAGCTACAGCACGTCATCCTGTCAGTCAGCCTGAAACCTCATGCAGATCTGTATAAATAGCAGGAGGCTATCTTTAAGAGCTCATACCACTTCTGCATCCTCCTCCATCGCTCTCTTCCTGTCACAAGGCCTTCAAATATCTAAACAGACCGTGACTCTCACTGTAAGGCTTCACTATTTACTCTGCTTTTGTGTATCTTTTCTCCCCTGAAACAGGAACCCACATCTGACATACTGCCAGACAAGGGCAGTTAACCTTGCAAATTTGGGGGTAGAAAATGGCCTTTATCTCCTGGGAAGGATCGTGGCATTTCCTTTCTTAACTTTGCATTGGCAGAGCAATGTGTCCCTCAGGGGTTTCTCTAAACCAGAGGTTCCCAACTCCCAGCTGAGCCGAGCTGCAACGTGAGAAACTTGTGCTTTCGGACGCTGGAGCTAAAAGGTTTCGTCGTACAGTTTGTCATGTAGGACAAATGTAAGTGTGGGTGTATGTGATAAAGTTCAGAATGTGTGCTGACTAATGCAGTTGATTTCAAAACCACTTGACCTTTTTCTTGAAATCAAGAACCTTTTCACAAATTTTTCAAGGTAGTTTTTCCTCCACAGGAACACTGGTAAAAATTTGGGGTCTTGAGTTACAAGACAATTACTATGGAAGGACATAAGACAAAACTAAATGAAGCTATCCTGTGATTAAGGGTCGTGTATAGACATTACCTCATTTGTAAGGGGTCAAAAGGAGTCAGTTTTCTTCTGTGTAGTTGATTACAATTGCAGAGATATTTAAAATCAGCAAAATTTGTTAATTACTGTTGTCTTTTCAGCCATAACTTTTACAATTAAAGATGCACCGATCAGCCAAAACATTAAAACCACTGACAGGTGAAGTGAATAACACTGATCATTGCGTTACAATGCAATGTTCTGTTGGGAAATCTTGGGTCCTGACATTTGTGTGGATGCCACACCAGTGCAGACCATGCAACCTCCATTATGGCAATTGCACTCCCCAGTAGCTGTGGTCCCTCCAGCAAGACAATGCACCATGCCACACCACAGAAACTGCTCAGGAATGGTCCGAGGAATATGACAAAGAGCTCAAGGCATCAACCTGGCCTCCAAATTCCCCGAATCCCAGTCTGATCAAACATCTTTGGGACATGCTGGTACCCCACCTCACATTGTACAGGACTCAAAAGATCTGATGGTAATGCCCCAATGCCAGACACCAAAGGACACCCTCCAGAGGTCCAGTGTCCATGCCTTGACAGGTCAGAGCCAAGTCTGGTCTAAGGAGCACCCACCATGGATTGGAGGTACCCCTGGGGTACCAGCACGTCCCTCAAATGTTCGAACAGGTTGGGATCTGGGGTATTTGAGGTCTCACCACATTCCTCGGGTCATTCCTGAGCAGTTGTTGTGGTGTGGCATGGTGCATTCTCCTGCTGGGGGGTCAATGCCATTGACAAGTGCCGCTGCCATGAGGGGATTTACTTGGTCTCCAATGGTGTTCGCCTGGGTGGAGCACCTCAAGTAGCATCTACATGAATGCCAAGACCCAAGGTTTCCCAGCAGAACATTGCACTGTAACAAGACGATCAGTGTTATTCACTTCACCCACCATTGGTTTTAATGTTTTGGCTGATCTATGTATAACGAATAACGTGAAAGTCTCTTCAGCTTGTGTTAACCACAGACCTTATTTCAAGCATCTAACCAACAACCTATTCAAAAAATCCATCAACTTTGAGATGAGGGAACTGGGAGTGGTAAAATGCTAACTCATTTCCGGGTTGTAGGGCTAATTCTTGGGGCACTAGGGAAAATGGAGAAAGAAAAACCTGAACAATTAATAACAAAGATCAACTTTACCTATGTTTCCTGTGTTGCTGTGCATGCTACTGCAAGCCAAACCCCACTCAACATGTTCTGTTATTTCCTCGCTATTTGACTAATCTTCATTTAATTTGCCTTATCTTTCACAGTTGTGAAGGTAGTGGGATAGAAAACACAAACATGATGCAAAAGCCTTATTCATGCATCAATCATCAAATACATTCAGCCTCATGAATAAACTGTTTTGGTCATAGTTTTAGCATTTCCTCTGCCCCTGCATCTGTATTAGAGGTGTTCAGTTTATGAACAAATCTTTATCAGACAAATATTTGATCTGAGCTGAATGAAGATATTTGAATCAGCAGAGTGATTCATTAGGGTCCATCTCTAATCTGTATACCTCTCAGCATTGTGTGAAGGTCAAGATGCACTGATGTGATGAACTTGACCTTTTGTCCCTCACAGTCAGCTGCTGGCAGTTTGCCAATGCAACATGTTACAGCAGTGTGTGTTTATCTTTCCAAACACAGGCTGAATGACACAGCTCAGCTCATGAGTCAGATGTTTTTTTTTCCATGACGAGCGAAGTCCACGGCTGTATTGTCTGTTTCATGAATAGAGTCTGTGATAAGGATGAGCAGCCACTTTGTATGGAAACCCTTAAAAATGTTTAAGTTGTGTGTTTACACAGCCTACATGCATTTTTTAAATTAAATCCTTACTAACGCTGGATGATACTCTTACTTGTTGAGGTCAGTCCTTTCTCTTTAAATGTAAAGGCTTGGTTCACCCAAATTACAAAAAGATAAACTTTTTTTTTATTTACACACAGTGGAATATAGCCATGAATGCTGTATTTGTCCAGGTTTTGAAATATCTTGAAAGTGAATGGAATTTTTATTTGTGGCGCTCAAAAACACATTAGACAGTCAAAGAAATTATTTGGTACATTTTGTCAGGTTTGTGTATTTCAGTTACATAAAAATTCCATTCAATTGAGTCAAGTAACTCTAACATAAAACCAAAAAATATGTGTTATAAAATCTAATAAAACTGAGATGAACAGACTATGAGAATCTATGTGACTACAGCGCCACAAATGTGCCTAATTTACTTTAATAGTTTATGTAATTGCTGTTAATGAAAATCTGTGTATTTCAAATACTGTACATTGAATTAACTTAAAGTTTGTGTAAATTCTGTTAAAAATTCTATGTATTTCAAATATTTGAAGTAGAAGTTAAGAAGTACATTCAACATATTTGAAATACACAGAGTTTTATTAACAGTAATTAACAATGATTACATAAATTTGGTACATTCTATGAGATATAGTTACATACTTTTTTTGTCTATTCCTCTACATTTTATTTGATTTATTTACATGAATAATACTATTTTGGTTTATGTTAGGATCACCTGCTTTAATTGGATGGAAATTTTATACCTAAGTGAAATATGTAAACTTGACAAGATGGACCGAAATAAAGACACTCATCAATTCGTTCATTCATTCATTCATTCAATTTCAGAGACAGACATCTCAAAACCTTAGCCAATAAAACTAAAACCTATCTGGCAAGTTTTGGGTAAATTAAGGATTGGATTACTGGACAAAAAAGTCCCACCTCAAAGTGCACTTTCCTTTATCCAAGGTTGAAACAGCACAGACACAGTTCACAGCTCAGGAAAAGCTGGTAATAGCCCTTAATTTGCCCGGTCAAGTTACTATTTGCAAGGTGAACGATGAATGTTGATGCTTAGTTTTTAAGTAAACACAGACAAGTAGTGCTAAGTGGGCTAATGAACAGATCCATCTCCATGGCACCTGAGCAAACTTGATGCAGTGATGAAGACTTTTGAGTTGAGGTTGTTTTATCCATCCACAATTCTTTTTAAGACTGAACTTTGATGCTTAATGTTTTTGTAATTTTGGTGGATGAAACCTTTAATCAGCCAGTTAACCTGCCAAATAGACAATTAGTTTAATAGTTTGTCTTTATGTTTCCTTGGTTTTAGCTAAGCAATATATACATATACATCTATACACACATATATAGTGTCCTTGGTTGTGGCTAAAAGATAATGTTGTAATAATGTATCGTGTTAGGTTTTTGAGATACCATGGCAACAGACAAACACGAACAGGGGAAACCCACTGCACTAAGCTCTGTGGTGGTGATTTCTCATCAGACTAATTTTTATTTTAGGTATTACTGTTTACAGAAAGGCATATGAGTCATACTTACAGCCAGCAGTGCAGCCCCCTTTAAATGGTCTCTTTAATGTACACTTGATACAAACATCAATTGGAAAAATGATATGAGTAGAAGGACTTTACCTTCAAAATGAAACATTTTGATTTGTCATAAATAAATAACACCTACCTACTGCAGAGCATTCATCTGCCTTCACAGCCTGTTCTTTTTTTGCCGCTTTCAATTTTTTCAATGCCGTAAATGCAATAGTATCCAGTCCAATATCCAGTTACCCTTCCTGTAAATACACATGCCTGTTAGATCCTCATCAGTCATACGCACTTCCTCTCTCAGCACAGGTTCAGTCGACTGTCGAAGACTGTTTCACTTCCTGCTCATGCTTCCTCTCACTATTTTCTGTCTCCATGTAGATGTTGTGTTCAGGTGTTACAGTAACAAACAACATTAACATTAATGACAACAGCCCCAGATGCACAGTGTGACTATGGTAAAGCACAAACATGTAATTATTCTCATTATCACATTTATTTAACACTCAAAGATCCTTCAGATTACCCATAATATTAATGTTAGCGTTTTCCCATTTACACAAATTATATTTTAAGCCATTCAGTTTATAATTTCCCGATCACCAGTCATTACAGTGCAAGCAACTAGCAATGGTGAAATACAACTTTGCAAGAGAAGTCAGTCACAGGCTTCAAATAACTGACTGTTCTCATGACAGAAGACGTTGAATAATGTATTATTCAAATACAATAAATATTTTGACATCAGGAGAATATAGTGTCAGAGTCTAAATCAGTATATTGCACTACATGACAACAACATTCATCAGTCTGACAGATCAATTTGCATTTTTCACTTCAACTATAATCATTAAGCAGAGCTGAATAAAAAAAGTCCAAACCAAACTACAAGGCACAATCGATATATCTGTATGGCTTATCAACTAATTGTAGCTTAGTACAAATACGGTATATTGTACAGCTGTAGAAACAGCTATCCTTGCTCTCTCCAGGAAACTGTCAAAGCACATGACCCCAAAAATGCCACAGCTTGAACAGACAAGATATAAAATGTTAATTAAAGCTGGGGTAGGCAGTTTTATTTTGGATTCATTGGGCCAAAATATTATAATAGACTTATAACATATTGTAATTCAAGTGGTCTGAGAGAACACTAGACTTCTGCACCTCCTCTTGGCTCTTTTTTCAGGCTTTAAAAAATTTAGGCAGTGACAGGAGATTTTTCAGGGAGGGCGCTCCTATTGGCTGCTCTTAAATGCAGATGCATGCAGGGAAAGCCTGATTCAATGGCGAAGAATCTTCAGAAAAAGTTGGTGTTCCAGCATTGGCAACAACTGCCTACACTGCAGAGCAATGCAAAAAAGGAGGACGGAGTTATCAAAAAGAGGATCTAAAAGAGAGTCTAATAGAGATGGAGAGAAAATGTTGCTAACATTAGCTAGAGCCTTAAATCGCTGTGTTCTCCACCTCACCTGGAGGAGAGCTGGCAGGAGCTCCAGAGATGGACCCCCAGTCAGAGGCCGCAGCAACTGAATCCAGCCAACACAAACCCCAGCTCCAGGGAACCAAACAGCACTGGATCAGCAAACTTTCTGTTGCTGCTGTTACACAGGTTAGACCTGATGATTCCACTGGCCACCAGCCTGCTGTAACACCTGCCGCTGGGGGGTTTGCACTGACTATAGCCACTCCCTCTCCTCCTGAGGAAGCAGTCCACAGCGGTAGGGAGTAATGCGACAGGACAGTGGAGTGGCTACCTCTATCATGAAACTCTATCATGAAACAGGATCAAATAAATTAATATATAGGAAACACTGGGTTACTGTATGAAACGCGTATGTCTGTGGTTGTCTGGTGGGAGGGGCTTACAGAGAGGGAGGAGCAGGAGGAGGAGGGTGGATTTTCAAATTGTGCACATGTTTTTGCCTCCTCCAGATTTCTACCTACCCCAGCTTTAATGAGCTTAAAAGGTGCTGGTAGGCAGGGCTGGTTACCTTTGGACAGAGCAAGCTGTGTCCTCATTTCCAGTCTTTATGCTACAGTCAAATATTAGTATTGCTATTGGCCTCCAGAATCCAGTATCAATCACACTTTAGGATACAACGCCATGCACCTGCATACTCAAACCTATTACTCAGTATGGCATACAGCAGGTATTTATGCATGGTCAAAAAGTAGTGCTTAAGATGTAACCTGAGACAAGATGAGTAAAGTTTCAGTGCTGTTTTTCTACCTTCATGAACATTACTTCATTGCTCTTTTGTCATTTTTTCATACTTTTAAACTTTTTCTTTATATCTTTGAAATTTAGTAATTCCATGAAGAATTTCTTGGCTGATCTAGGAGGTGGACGTCTGCTTTCCGTCTCTTGCTCGTTAACCCTTTCTGCCCGGGTTTTGTCGTGGGTCTCAGAGTGGCTTCTTCTCTTCCAACCTCCTCGAACAAAAGCCCGCTTGGGCTCAGCAGCTTTCTGTTTATCATCTTGGTAGTGTGGCGGAGAGTAACCAGCAGCTCCTGCAGGAGATGGATTAGCATTGGCACCACTATCTATTTCTGTGTACTTGCGACTGAGTGGTGGCAGAGAGCTGCTCCTCCTACTGGAGCTTCTGTACGATGTCCTTCCTGTACGTCCTGACTGGTCAGCCGTCCTCCCTAACAGCCTCTGCTGTAATTTGTAGCTCTCACCAGATGGTCCGATCAGGTGAAGTTGATCATTCTTCTGACATACCAGCACTAAATTGTACACATTTTTGTCTTTCCGAATTCTCTCCAAAAGAGCCTGGCCATCATGATCCACATGCTTCAGAGGAACTTCCTGTGTGCGCAGCGACTTGTTGAGATCATTCAGGAGGCTCTGAAGTTTACCCACAGCTTTCCTCGAGCCATTCCCCAGTAAAGTGATGTTGCAGCTGTCACCAACTTCACGCACATCCATTCTAACATCATGGCTGACCAGGATTGTTTCAATGTCTCTTTTCCTGAGCCGGTCTGCGTAGCTAAACACATCTGCACCAACGACAAAGGACTCCCTTCTAGACCTGATTGAGCCACGCACGGTTAGATGTCTGAAGGGCGCCCAAGATGAGGAGGTGGTGGGTGAAGATGGAGAGGCATGCGGAGGTTTGTCTCTGCCTCTGCCACCATTTGACATCAAGCTGTTACTGTTGTAGTGTTTGGAAATGGCTCCAGAGGAAACCGTTGGGACGGGCCTGATGTCCGTCTTAGTTTGCGATTGAAGAATTTGCTCCAAAGACGCCTTCACAGCCTTCAGTTTCAAAAACGACCCCTTGACACGCACCTGATCGCCGCTCAGATCTGTCAACTCAAAGCCATGTGACCTGAGGATTCTTCGCACCTCTGCCTCATCGGGGAAAGTACTTAAATTTACTGTTGCCTCCACTGGTAAATCCACCTGAGAACAGACAGACACACAAATGAATTCTGGGAGAGTAAAGGATGAATCTGACCTAACATAGTGTGTTATCTCAGTTACCTCAGTATGCTCAGGTGCTTTCACTGTCAAATGGTATTTTTGATTATTCATTTCCAACACATGGGGGCTCCTTTGCAATACTCGAGCAGCAACTGTGGAAAGAAATACAGAATTGGACTTGATTTTTGCCTGTGCAAAGACAAATAGAAAAAACTAAAATCTCTGTTTTTGCTGGTGCTAACCTTTTCACTTTAATGTGATATTACACATATATGAACTAAATTGCAGGTTGATCTCCTGTTTTTGTTTTTTTGAGTATGAGATATATAGTTTTACATTTGTCCTATACAACCCAATTTAAGTCTTGATTCTTAATTTTGTGTTTTTGTTTTCCTACTTCCTTGCATTTGTTTATTGTTAGTCCTCTCATTTTGATTTTACAATACTTGAACACATTACAGGCCTACACTTCTAGTATCTGTTGTTGATGATGTATTGGTTGTGTTTTGCATTTTTTGTGAACTGCCTGTTTTATTCCTTATTCCTTATTTTTATTCATTAAGAAATGCAAATGCATAAAACAAAGAGTGGGCGCTACGCTTCCTCAGTGCCACTGTCCTGATATCAGCCATAACATGCAAGTGAGTGTAGTGGTTTGCTGTTAATGCTCTGAACGTTGCATATAGAACCTTAAATTATGATCCATGTAAGCACATAATATTGTGAAATGGGCAATTCTGCAAAATGAATACTTTTATTTTTTGGTACTTTCAGTATAATTGGATGCTAACACTTTTGTACTTTTACATGAGTAAGATTCAGCATGCAGGACTTTTACTTGTATTTCGGGGCTACACTCTGGTATTGCTAATTCAACTTGAGTAAAAGATCTAAATACTTCTTCCACCGCTGGCTGAAGGGCACAAAAGACATACAGAAGCCTTTACACCTCTCTACAGATGGGATACTTTATAATTACAGATTAATGTGGTGAGACTACACTGCTAGAAGACAGCTACTGAAACTTAGACCTACGGTATGTTTATGACACCATTACTCACATTGCTGCAGCTCCTACTGATGGTCAGTAGGGGGCGATAAAGGCAACAGATTAGTTTATAAGCTGTCCACTTCTGATCCACTTTAAATACCTTCCCCTCCACCTGAAATTCATGCTCCCCACCATGACTTACTCTCTGGCTTCTTAAATATGATGAAAGCCTGCCCGGGCTGATAGCAGGGGTACACCACCCTCTCCACATCTCCTCCTCCATGTCTGGTTTTGAGGAAATACAGTTGCAGTTTAGCACATGTCTTCTCAGCCGGTGCAACATCTGGCACGCCCAAAACCTCAATCATACTTCCCTTTTTCTCCATCCTCACGTCGGTGTTGGAGATACTGTGACAGCAAACATAAACACTTGTTATAAATCATACTGTCCACTTTGTACTGGTTAGATTTATGTTAGGCATACATGATGATATTTTGAGGTTACCTGAAACTTCAATTCCAGGTTTCATCGAAAGTGAAAGTAATGCGGCTCTCGGCACCCGCAGCTTCTTTTATACTTCTGGAAACTAAAATTAATGCCGGTGAAAGAGCGAATGCAGCGGTTAAAGTAGTACAGACAAGAATCACACTCTTTGCAAAGTTAAATCTTGCTTTTTTCTGATCGAAAATATCCGCCAAATACTTTAGAAATACTACCGAGTGAGTTTAGTGTCGACTGATTAGTTAACTCGATAACATTTCTATTACAGGGAAACATACCGCGACTAATTCAAACTGAATCGACAGTGGTAACTTCCTTTAAAGTTCACTCCTGATAACTTCATGATACACTTCACTTTGTTTTTAATCAGTGCGCGATGAAACCGAAAGTAATGACGTCATTTCCGCTCCAGCTTTACAGTTTATTCACTCCACAATAAAATACAAAATTCCTTCTCATCATTTTGTATTGAGTAAGGTAAGATATTACATACATGTCTGCATTTATGGACTCTGGGGTTTTTTTTATATGATAATGATAATAACTTGGCCAATGTTTCAATTAATCAATCAGTTCAGTAACAGGTAAGAAAACCCTTCACATTTCATAGAGATTGCATCCATACATACATGCATAAAGTAACCATAACACTAACAAGGGTGAAATTAAGTTATATTAAAGGGTTTCATCATCTAATTTAATATATATTTAAAGTGATTGGTTTATTGCCAAATAGGCTAGGCTGTCCCATACAAGTGATTTCCCTTTGAGTTATGCCTAACTGTGAAAATTATATCTAAAGTAAGAGTGATAACAAGAGTATGGTAAAAAAAAAAAAAAAAGTCATCCAATCATTAATATAAAATTAATGTTAAAATGTTAAGTGAAAACAGCTGTATATGATTTAAATGAAGAGAGTTTAATTAAACTCTAATGCAACCAATACCTTTACAAAGAGGCGTTACTTATGTTTTGTCCATTTTTCAATTACAAACATGAAGTGGGGGGAAAATATTAGAAACACATTCATTATATTGCACCCAGTACACCACTGCACATTACAACCTCAGCAATAAACATCAGATAACACCTCTCTTGCAGTATAAATGAAAAATGAATATTGTGTTAATGAAGGTGAATTTATGACTGATCTATTGTATTGTATTACATTCTACAGGTGTACCTAATAAAGTGGCCAGCAGGTATATATCACGGCATGAAAGCTTTAGTAAGCACTTCTTATGGTATTTGTTATTTAGCAGTAACTTACAACCTCGGTCCACAGATCATATTTTATTCAATATACCTGCTGTAAATTGGGTAGAATTTATCTATATCCATAGAGGAACTAACATAATTTGATTCTTACTTATAATAAGCATAATAAAAACAAACTGTAGGTCAATACCACACAACTTGCAGTAAGAAAGCCCTCCTAGATTTTAGAGCATTTTATTTTGCCAATGACTCGCTCTAAAACCTACAGTTTATACACGGTGCAATAGTGCCCTCACATGGATCTTTGTAGAATTACACATTGTTGCAGAACAAAATAAGGCCAGTATTTTAAAGCCTTACTTCCTGTAAGACTGTTAAGGCAAAAAGCTAACCAGCTTAATTTCATAATCAGATTTAATGTGACCACAGTTGAGTCTCCACAGATTATAATATTACAAATGTTCCTGTCAAACATGTTTTTCCTCACAATGTCACTGTAAATTGACAGGCTTGGTGATAGTCTAGAAAGTCACCAGGAATAACTGCATGCGAGTAATCTCAGTTACAAATTCAACTAAAATGATGCATTTGTCATGTAATCAGGACAGAAAATTAAGTATCATGTTTTTATTCAAACCTTTCGAGTTTCTGGATTTTAATTAATCTTTTCTTCACCAGTTGGCCACGATCCAGAATCCTGATGATCACCACAGTCTAATGTGATAAATGTAACACCAGCTTTAGCCTGAATTTATTTCTTGTTCAATGATAATCCAGAGACACCATTACTCTTTCATCCACTGTTTTCTTTACCAACTAACAAAATATATTCTCCGACCACCAATCAAGTTACAACCACACATGCTCAGAACGATGTTTATTTCAACAGTGTTTCTCGTCAAACCCTTGCACAATATAATTTGAATGATTTTACCATCAACATAAATCTTTCTTCTCTCTTCCCTGTTACAGAAGTTTACTGCAGATGCACAAATATGATCATTGTTTCCTTCAGCAGATGGAACTAGTTCTCCAACTCTCTGGATAAACCTGCAGACAAAGAAGACATTATTATCAACTCCTTACTGTTTAAAAAAAACAAAAAAAAAAACAAAACAAAAAAGGCCAAGTAAAGGTCATCAGGGTGATTTAGGGGAAAACATCTTTACCTGCATCGAAGTCTGGTCATGTTGGTGAATTCCCTGAAGTTTGCAGCTCTAATGCAGAGTCACATCATTGATCCACATGGCCAGTAAAGCCTTGGAAAGAATAAAAGCAGCATTTCTAAGACACACTAAGACACTTTTTGCACATTTATGTTTATACAAGGACACAACACTGTCCAATAACCAACCAGGTAAGAGTACAGCAGCATTTGAGCATGTGAGATAATGACAGGAAAAAATATAAAATGTTTGAGTTCAGTTAATCCCTTATAGCTAAATTTATCTAGATCACAACTATCCAGGTCTGATCAATGTTTAGTGATGGATTGCTGGTAAAAAAAAAAAAAAAAAAAAAAAAAAGTAAAAAAGGTAAACATACCATTCACCTTCCTTGAAACCATGACATGTCAGACTTCTGCACTCAATGCCTCTGAACACAGTGCTTAACCTTCCACTCCTGTAAAGCAAAAAAAAAAAAAAAAAAAGATTCCAGTCGAGCTAACAGATGACACTGGAGCACAACAAGCATGTCATTGAAACCTAAACCTTTGTTTATACTCGTGACAGACACCATGACACAGGCCTCTGTAGACTGTACAAAAGCTAGCATGCAAGAGATGAAAACTCCAGGGTGTGTGCAAAAGAAATATTCTGTAGATAAGTGGGCGGGTGCTTCGTTACAAAAATTCACAGAGGTGCACAAGCAAGTGCTGTACAACTTTTAGAGTCTTCATGTTCAATGCAAAAGAGGCAATGACATTATTTTTGGCACGCAAACCTTGTGCCAGAGACACTACAGCAAGAATAAACCTAAATTCAGATGAAAATGTTGGAGGTTTACCTATAACCCTGCCATGAAGAGTCACAGCAGGGCCTCAAACAGCCTCACATCTCTATAGCAGACACTACAGGAAAGATCAGAGCCACCGCAGGCTGAGCCTCGCTGGAAAGGTCTGCACACATCCATTCTTCCAAGATAACGTAGCAGTATTGAGAAATATACAAAATGACTGAAGTTTTCAGGCCACATGTTCTTTAAAATTACAAAAACTTACTCATCAAGCTCAAAGTCATTCTTGAGGATCAGATGTCAGTCAGGAGGTCTGAGTGGTGCGGGGCCTGGCTTCATCTCTGCAGACCTGACAGAACAAAAATGGAACTTCAAGCATTCTGCAGTTTGACGAAGTTTACGTAAAGGTAACATCACACATCATGTGCCATGAAGGGATGAGAGTTCAACAGCTTGTGTAATGAAGCGAAACTGACTTCCCCTCAACAGTGGATTAATTTGCATGATAAAAGCAGATGGCTGTAAATGTCAATATCAAAAATATGTCTTCTGCACAACTGTAGTCTCTAGTGAAATCCACTGATATGACATGTCTGCATCACCTCATGGCACAAGATTTCAGGTAGAGAAAGATTGTCTGAGGTTTACCTATAACCCTGCCATGAAGAGTCACAGCAGGGCCTCAAACAGCCTCATATCTCTCTAGCAGACACAACAGGAAAGGACATAACCACTGCAGGCTGAGCCTCGCTGGAAAGGTCTGCAGAACTAACTATATAATACAGAACAGTCACTCTGAAGTCTGCTATTTAAAAGCTTTCATGTTGTTCCTGTGTGAGCAACGTGCAGAGTTCTTCACATCCCATCCAGTACATTCACATGGGCTGCCTGGGAAACATTGCTGCTGCCAACGTGATAAAAATAAGAATAAAAAGCGTCTTTACCTTGACATTTTGATGCTGGACGCTGCAGACATGCCTTCAGTCTGTGAACACAGAAAATAGATGACAGCTGTTATAAACTTAGTTAATATGTTTGTGATACAACGAGTAGAAGCAGCGGCATGTGACTGATTTTGACCGTTTCCTCAACAAAACCGCCATTTTGTCACAGCTTGATGCCTCTGGTAACATTTCACAAAGTTAAAAATTTTAAACATTTTGTAATTTAAGTCGGATGGTAGACGATTATTAAATTTACCTCAGGTCGACCACTCTGGAACCGTCTGTTCATACTGCCGGATGTGACGTAATTTAAATTAATGCACGGGGTTTCCGTCTTTCTTTTCGTTGACGATACACGGGGTCGCCCAGCAGGGGGCAATAAAGTACCAAAGATGGCGGCGGGGTGTTTTAATAGAATTTAATAGAACGTCTTCCCTTACAAAAAAGGAGATTGTTACAAGTAAAAATCCGTCTGTAACTAAAAGGCAGTAGCATCGATAAAACTGTATTTACAGTAATAAAAGGTTAATAAACACAGTACATAGCGAGTTAAAAAGAATACAGTAGTAACCATGCATCATTTATAGCACTTTTCAAATCAGAAGTTAAGCTATGATCATAAAGATGAAAGTAAAGTAAAACAAAATGTATGAACCATGAAATTTAAAGTTATAAAATGAAGTTAAAACATGAAATGAATGAATGAATGAAACTAGTACTGTACATTCATCCCAAATAAACCACAATGTATGAAATCTTTTTTAAAAGTTTTATCAAAATGCAAATAATTCCAATAAGGCTGACTCACTTCCTCTTGCTGAAATTTCCCATGCAGTGTGATTACACAGACACAAATAACTCGTTTTTCTAACCTGGGTGGGATCATGTTTGGGATATGGTGTTCACATGAGCACAGAGAGATCAGGTTATTCATATTCCCCGCATACATCCTGGTTTGTTTCAAATTACTCCAGTTAGCATATTTGGGTTTCTCATAAACCGAATATGTGTTCACATACTCAAACACAAACAGGATACTCCCAAAACCCCATGTAGACCCACTCAGTGATAACAAATGGAAAACAAATCTTCACCTTAAGCAATGAGTCCAAAATAAGACACATAATGATCACATGGTGTCAATACCACTTCCCATTTTAACCATGTGGACTGATGACAGGAGAGTTTGGCACATTATACAGCTTATTCATAAGACTTTTACTTATTTTTAAAAAAGCCTTTTTGACAAAGTTATGATAAAACCAAGAAATTAAGTGGTTAAGTGATGACTACCCTAATGTACATACAGGAATATAGGCTGTGACTTGAATGGAATTAGTCCTATAACTTTTTTTTGTATTAAACAGGGCTATAAATGGATAGGGAAATAAAATAGTACAGTAAATACATCCAAAATAAACCACAATGGTTTATTGAAATGCAAATATTTACAAATAACGCTTTCTCACTTCCTCTTGCTGGAAATTTCAGTGATGACAAAGAAAACAAATCTTCACCTTTAACAACGAGTCCCAAACAAGATACAGAATGCAAATTCATTATATATCAATCACATGGTATCAATTTCACTTCCCATTTTAACCATGTGGACTGATGACATGAAAGTTTGGCACATTATACAGCTCATTTATGAGACTTTTACTTATTTTAAAAAGAGCCTTTTTCACAAAGTTATGATAAAACCAAGAAATTAAGTGGTTTAGTGATGACTACCATACATATATAACATTTTATAGGCTGTGACTTGAATGGAATTAGACCTATAACTTTTTTGTATTAAAAAGGGCTATAAAAGGATAGAGGAATTAAATAGTACAGTAAATACATCCAAAATAAACCACAATGGGTTTTTTTTTTAAGTTTATTAAAATGCAAATATTTACAAATAAGGCGTTTGCACTTCCTCTTGCTGGAAATTTCACAGTGAGGACAAGTGGACAAATCTTCACCTTTAGCATGAAGTCACAATCAAGATACAGAATGCAAATTCCTTATATAATGATCACATGGTATCAATATCACTTCCCATTTTCCCATGTGAACTGATGACATGAAAGTTTGGCACATTACACAGCTCATTTATAAGACCTATACCTATAAAATAGTCTTTTTCTTCACAAAGTTTGTTTTTTTTAAGTATCTTTGACTGATTTATTCAGCACACTTACAGTTCATTATACAGGATTTTAGAATGAAACCAATAAAACCATAAAAAGTGATACGAAAACTGCTTTATAGCTACCGACACAGATTATCTCCATGTAGGAGGGCTTTTATAACTCAGTGGACAGACGCTGCTGGTGGGTGTTGGCAGCTCGGACGCATCCACCAGAAGGGTGCTCGTGGTCGATGACTCAGACTGCATTGCCGTACAACAATACAAACCATAGAGGAGCAGACTTCTGCTCTGGCCGTCTGTCGTGGCCTGCGCCATCAGCAGACATCCGAGATGAATTTCAGCTTTGTTTGTCTGCCGTGATGCTGACCGCTTGCCCAGCTGGCAGGGTTTGCATACTGATGAAGAAAACGTACAATCTGAATCTGTGTTTAGACACAAACATGAGCTGTTTTAGCTGCTCCTCCTGTTTCTGTGTGACTGGGAGACTCTGACGTTTGAAGAAAGTTTTTATATTTAATAAAAACAACAGTGGAGCCAAGCACAGACTTCAGCATCAAGGCTCTGATGAGGCGATAAATAAGAGCTGCATTATCTCCGAAGACTCCACCAAATGATATACTACCATAATTTGATCTCCTTGAATAATCCTATTTCCATCATGTCCTGGGATTAATCCTGACAGAGTCTGTACAATACCGCAACAACACAAACAGTACAGATCAGGCCAAGCTTGAAATAATTTACCAGACTCAAAAAATTAGATTATGACATTTCAGCCTCTGGGCAGAGTCTTAAAATAGATCAATGACCAAACATTTGTTTTACTTTCATATCAGTTGTTATTCTATATTAAAGCAGGGCTGCAGCTCCTGCTGAGGACAGTGAGGTCATGTCTGGGGGGAGAGACTTGGGGTTGGGGTCATGGGCGGATTATGAGACAGTGGGTCCCCAGGCACAGACATACAAAAGGCCCCACCACCTCTCCTACAGAGGAGCAAGACACAGACTTGCTGTTTAACCTCTTTTTGTTGTTGTTGTAGTTGTTATGCAGCTCTCTGTGGTTTTGTGTCTCTTTGTGGTCATTATGTGTCTCTTTGCACTTACATTGTGTCCCTTTGTAGTTGCTTTGTGTCTCTTTAAAACTGTCTCATAATTTTTTCTGTCTGTTTTTGTTTTGCCCCTGTGTGTAGTTTGTTGCATCTCTCTGAAGTTATGTTTTGTCTCTTTGAAGTCATTTTGTGTCTCTCTGTAGTCATTTTGTATCTCTCTGTAGTCATTTTGTGTCTCTTTGAAGTTGTTTTGTGTCTCTATGAGTCATCTTGTGTCCCTTTGAAGTTGTTTTGTGTCTCTTTGAGTCATCTTGTGTCTCGCTGCAGTCGTTGTGTGTCTGTTTGAAGTTGTTTTGTGTCTTTTTGAAGTTGTTTTGTGTTTCATTGAGTCATTTTGTGTCTCTTTGCAGTTGTTTTGTGTCTTTCTGAAGTTGTTTTTTCTCTTTGTAGTCATTTTGTGTCGCTTTGAAGCCGTTTTGTGTCTCTATGAGTCATCTTGTGTCTCTTTGAAGTTGTTTTGTGTCTCTATGAGTCATCTTGTGTCTCTTTGAAGTTGTTTTGTGTCCCTTTGAGTCATCTTGTGTCTCGTTGCAGTCGTTTTGTGTCTCTTTGAAGTTGTTTTGTGTCTTTGTAGTCGTTTTGTCTCTTTGAAATTGTTTTGTGTCTCTTTGCAGTCTTTTTGTCTTTTTGAAGTTGTTTTGTGTCTCTCTGAGTCATCTTGTGTCTCTTTGCAGTTGTTTTGTATCTCTTTGAAGTTGTTTTGTGTCTCTTTGAAGTTACTTTGTGTCTCTTTGTAGTCATTTTGTCTCTTTGCAGTCATTTTGTGTCTCTTTGTAGTCATTTTGTGTCTCTTTGTAGTCGTTTTGTGTCTCTTTGCAGTCATTTTGTCTCTTTGCAGTCATTTTGTGTCTCTTTGTAGTCATTTTGTGTCTCTTTGTAGTCGTTTTGTGTCTCTTTGCAGTCATTTTGTCTCTTTGCAGTCGTTTTGTCTCTTTGCAGTCATTTTGTCTCTTTGTAGTCGTTTTGTGTCTCTTTGCAGTCATTTTGTGTCTCTTTGAAGTTTTGTGTCTCTTTGTAGTCATTTTTGTTTCTTTGGAGTCATTTTGTGTCTCTTTGAAGTTGTTTTGTGTCTCTTTTAAGTTGATTTGTCTTTGTAGTCATTTTGTCTCTTTGCAGTCATTTTGTGTCTCTTTGTAGTCATTTTGTGTCTCTTTGTAGTCGTTTTGTGTCTCTTTGAAGTTGTTTTGTGTCTCTTTGTATTCCCTTTGTCTTTTTGCAGTCATTTTGTGTCTCTTTGAAGTTGTTTTGTGTCTCTTTGTAGTAATTTTGTGTCTCCTTGAAGTTGTTTTGTGTCTCTTTGTAGTAATTTTGTGTCTCTTTGCAGTCATTTTGTGTCTTTTGTGGTTGATTTAGCCTTTTTTCAAGTTTTTTAAGTTAGGTCAATTTCTATATAAACAACAACAAATGCATCCTTATTAGTATGGGACAAATTATTATTTTAAACATCTGTTATCAGCCTAGAATTTCATGGTGCAGCCCTAATTTTTACATTAATATTCTATCACATGGCTACACATAATGTGAACGTGTGTCCAATTTAGAATAAAAATCTAGTCGAGTCATTGCTTAGGTGTGACAGACAGGTTAGACTGCTGAATGAACCTTGTGTCAGACGTCAGAGGATTGGCCTGATCTCAGACACCACTGCACATCACCAAACCAGATCTGTAATCTACCTAAAGGGAGTTTAGTGAGCAGTCAGCTCAGTGCTACGCTGCTCCAAATGTCGTCACTGCTCTCTGATTTGTATCAAGGAGACGCTCTGTGGATCACCTCCAGCTGAGAGTCACACATAACAACTCCACCCTGTCAGAGCCTTTTCTCAGAATCACTATGGCGTTATGTCAGTTACTTTCATTACAGCTGCTAAATATATATCCTCCATCTGTTTAACTGCTGCAGCACAATATACATGCAGTGTGTAACAACAGGGTTGCTTTTGTTTCAAACTTAAGATTCAAGTGAGACTTATGTAAGTGGCATTAGATTACACTTGAGTCGGCATGTGAATGATGCCTTTGTGTGAGTGTGTGTTAATGTGTGTGTGTGTTGTATCAGCTGACCAACATCTCTGAGCTCCTGGAGAAGCCACCTGGTCTGAGAGATTGCTGTAGCTAACAGTTAATAAGGCTGCAAAGAGCCTCAGCTGTGAACCAGCCCACGTTCCACCAGAACCATTGTAATCAAGGATGTGTCATCAACGGAGGGTGCTGCACAACGCACAAGGACAGTTTACAGTAGAAGCAACTTTTATTTTGTTATTACAGATATTTGTTTTTACCCCTAAAACAAGCATGGACCAGTTATCAATGAGACCACTTCATGTTCTTTTTTTTTCCTGATGTCTCACTTGACTTCTCCATTTTTCCCTTAACCATCCTCTCTTTCCAATTTGTAGAGCATGACATGGCCACCACTGATGATGCCACAGTTTGCACTTAAGGTCAAGGAAAACCTGCTACTTTTTGGTTCCAGCTGAGAACCAACTTTTCAGGTTCTAAACCAAATCATTTTAGATTGAATTGCTCCGAATG
Source organism: Epinephelus lanceolatus (assembly GCF_041903045.1). Lineage (NCBI taxonomy): Eukaryota > Metazoa > Chordata > Actinopteri > Perciformes > Serranidae > Epinephelus > Epinephelus lanceolatus. The sequence goes on from NC_135749.1 coordinate 28,044,982, forward strand.
GTTCAAAATTAGGTGCAGGAACCAGAGTGGAACTGGTTCTATGTTGGTGGAAGAGGGGAATAAGTAAATGTTTTAAAAACACTTGTTTTTCAGACCTATTGAGTTAGACTGAATCACTTTTTCACTTTTTTTCTTTCATTGATGCATGGTGTCTACTCAATTGTCCAGATACGCAACTCCTTCAAAATGAAATACACTGGCAAAAAAAAAAAGGTCATTATTATTCAAATATTTGGATGTAAAAACAAAAAAATTTTTGGTTTAATAATTCATGCATGAAAGGGATAAATTTACTCTATATTCTTAGATCTCTCTTAGAGTGGCGGTTGTGTGGCTCAGATCCTTTATGTTTGGTGTCCTCTCAGATCCATATTCTTCATATTAAATAGCTACAAAATTTGCAATATTGGGCTAAATGAATAAAAGTGACTTGACTTGAATGTAGAAAACAAAGAAATGTAGGAAATCCTTACATCTAAGAAGCTGTAAATTACAAATGTTTGATATTTTTGCTTCATAAAAAACATACACAATAAAACAATCATGAAACATATATGAAATATGTACTTACATTTCATTGAAATCTGTATTAGTTTGGGTTTTGATCAATTCAGGAGGCAGATCAGTTCAGAATCTGGTAAGAAAAGTTGGATCGTCGTCTTAAACAATGAAAACCACACTGATTCCATGTCTGCTGATCTAATAATGTTCCAGCTCTGTCCCTGTTTTGACTTTAATATCAACTGGCAGGGCCCCTTCTGTTTAAATCTGTGTGCTGGGGCGGTCTGACGTGGACCCACAGTTCAGTCTGATCTGGATGCCACAGAAAGACAGAAAGACCAGGAGAGCTGAGGTGCAGCTGAGGCTCCAGCTGGTTCAGGAGCTCCCGGCCTCTCTTATGAAACCACGCAACAATCTGAGAGGATTTGTGAGGTTTGCAGTTTGAGGATAATTGAAGTTTGATTCAGACTTTAGGGGTTTAATGATCCGGTAATCCTTTTCACCTGATGATCGCCAAAATGAGGTGAAATACTTCATTCCCTCGTGGTTAAGAGAAAGGCGGTGTGGGGCCATGATGTCTTTGTGATCCTTGTTGATTGTGTTTAATCAACCATTGTTAGTAAATCACTGGTGGAATGTAACCAAGTGCTGTAACATGTACTGTACTTAAGGACAATTTTAAGGTACTTGTAATCTGGAAATCCATCAAAAAAAAAAAAAGTTTTTTCTTTCTTTACCTGTGGAGGCACAGCCCGGAGTTTTTCGACTAACCGAAGTGCAGGGGCCTCAGCGATCGATCACACCCTTCATTTCCGGCGGTGGCCCCAGGGAATCGCCGTGTTGTTTACAAATACTTCGGGTAGAAAACCAGCAGAGTTTAGCTATATATCACATTTTTCACGTCACTATATCACCGTGTAGACTAATCTGATGTTTGTTAAGTCTATAAACACAATGACTGAACAAACGTTACTATTTCTGTGTGCACATTTTGTAAATAACAATAATAACATCGTAGATTAGCTGGGCTAACCATTAGCTGTTAACGTTAGCCGTTAGCGGTGTCTGTAATAACCATAGACTGTATAAAAATAAGGTAATAACTCCATGAATCCATGAATAAAATATTTTTTCCACCGGATATCTTAGTTACAACATAACTGAGCTAGCAAAGCAGTTTTGTGTTGCTATGTGTGGTATTTATTCAGTTATGGGAAATCACGATGTCTAGAAAGCATCAGTGGCTGCAGCTGACAGGGAAAGTTAGCAAAGCTAACATCGGGACGTCATCTGTTAAAAGCCTCCCGTTGTTGGATACGACATGAAACTACTCCTCTTAGCTCAATCATGTTGTAACTAAGACATCCGCTGGAAAAAAAAAAAAAAATTCACGTTGACGAGACGGTACACATTTCCTGGGGACACCTGCACGTCTCGGCCACGCCCCCTCCATTGTTATTGGCTAAAGCACAGCATCGTTCAAACTCAAAGCCCCTCCTACAGAGAGACACAAAGTGGGCACAAAACAACTTCAAAGAGACACAAAACGACTGCAACGAGACACAAGATGACTCAAAGAGACACAAAACAACTTCAAAGAGACACAAGATGATTCCTAGAGACACAAAACAACTTCAAAGAGACACAAGATTCATAGAGACACAAAACGGCTTCAAAGAGACACAAAATGACTACAAAGAGAAAAAACAACTTCAGAAAGACACAAAACAACTGCAAAGAGACACAAAATGACTCAATGAAACACAAAACAACTTCAAAAAGACACAAAACAACTTCAAACAGACACAAAACAACTGCAATGAGACACAAGATGACTCAAAGAGACACAAAACAACTTCAAAGAGACACAAGATGACTCATAGAGACACAAAACAACTTCAAAGAGACACGAAATGACTACAGAGAGATACAAAATGACTACAGAGAGACACAAAACAACTTCAAAGAGACAAAACATAACTTCAGAGAGATGCAACAAACTACAGACAGGGGCAAAACAAAAACAGACAGAAAAAATTATGAGACAAAGACCAAAACAATTTTAAAGAGACACAAAGCAACTACAAAGAGATACAAAACAACTGCAATTAGACACAAGATGACTCAAAGAGACACAAAACAACTTCAAAAAGACAAAAAGACTGCAAAGAGACACAAAACAACTTCAAAAAGACAAAAAGACTGCAAAGAGATACAGAACAACTGCAAAGAGACACAAGATGACTCAGAGAGACACAAAACAACTTCAAAAAGACAAAAAGACTGCAAAGAGACACAAAACAACTTCAAAGAGACAAAACGACTACAAAGACACAAAACAACTTCAAAGAGTGGAGAGATGTCAGAGTGAGGGGGCTGCCCTTGGTGAGGCGCCCTGAGCGGTTGGGGGGGTTCGGTGCCTTGCTCAAGGGCACCTCGGCAGTGCCCAGGAGATGAACTGGCACCTCTCCAGCCATCAGTCCACGCTCCATATTTTGGTCCGGACGGGGACTCGAAGAGGCGACCCTCCGGTTCCCAACCCAGGTCCCTATGGACTGAGCTACTGCCGCCCCATATAGAAATATTACACTCTTTACTTCACTACATTTATTTGACACTTGTAGTTCCTAGTTTTTTTTTTTCAAACCTATATAAGGTTTCAATGAGAGGAAGCCTCTCTTTTACAGGAGCCCCCTAAACACATTCCCACAGTTACACTCCTACACACCTGAAAGCTGCCAAGTACAACCACAGTGTGATCTGCTGGCCACTAAACAGCCCTACTGGAGCGGTTAGGGTTAAAAGTCTTGCTTAAGGGCACCTCAGTGGCTGTAATGAGGGAGGGCTAAGTACCGCTTTTTCACTTTCACCACCTTATTATCCTGCCAGTTTAGGGATTGAAGCAATGACCTCCCCGTCACAAGCTCAGACTTTTTATGTTATGTGATGCAGTACTTAACTGCTAATCTACCCAGTAGTGTACAAAGTATTGAGAATAAGCTCTACATTGACAAACTGTAACATTAAAATGCTCTTCCATGTGTTTGTTAGTGATTAAAACAAAGTCATATAATATTCTGTAGTAGTATAACGCTCTGAATGGAGCCATTCTGCATAGTGCACACTTTCACTTACGACACATTAAGTACATTTTGCTGATAATACTTCTGTACTTTTACTTAAAGGTAAACTATGCAGATGTGTCCTAAATGTAAAGATTCATACAGAGGTAATCCCTCTCAATCATCATTTATGACCCACAAAGTGTACAGCAGTGTATTTGTCTGCAGAGACTTTGTCTGCCTATATTTTCTGTAGTCGGGATATTTCTGGGTGTGTACCTTCCAGTCAATAACAGCTTGCAAGTGAGGCTGAGAACTTGTAAAAAGGTAGCAACCAGGTTTCAGACTGAAAGCAGCATTCATCCAAGAGGAAGCTAAGAAAATTGCAGCCACAGTGTCGAAAACATGCATTATAATGAAATTAAACACAAGGCAGCCAAAGCTTCCAAAACAAGAGTGAATCTGAGGTTGGCTTTCACTTTTGCTCACAAGAACCAAAGCAACATTTTCTATTTGATAGGCAGGTGCTGGCAATTTTCTTAGTTAGCTTGCTAAAATATGGGTGTCTCCCACTTCAACAAATGTAACATTCCCACATTAGTACAGTAGCTTGCAGTGTATGCACAGGCATTGTAGAGAGGAGGGGCCAGGTTTAAATGTGTTTACAAACAGCAGACAATCCTTGCGCAAGTCATCCCACTGAAATGTGTTCCAGTGTGCCAGTTAGGCAACAAAAACTATTTGGTTAGGCTTACAAAAAAAAATCATGTTTTGGGTTAAAATAAGTATGTGTCTTACGTCACATAGATTAGATATGAGTGATGTCAGTGCACGACCAAGTGCAAATTACCTAATGTTATGTTAAAACACTGACTTCTGTTTTCACGTGAGACACAAACTGCAGTCTCCTGGATGAAAGTCCGCTTTTGTTTGACCCATCAACCTCACCGCCCTCACACTCTATGCAGACAATCTCACTCTTAATACTTTGTCAGTTGCTCTCAGCTTCACATATTGCCATGGATAGATTTACATTTTGGTTAACTAAAGGTCTGGTGCATCACAGATACGCTAACCAGTGCCTTTGGTGTCAATATCACACACTGAGGATCATGACAAAGTGTCAGCATTTGACAACCTGGGAATGAGAACCAGCTGGCATAGAATACCATTAAGTATAATTTTGATTTCAGGATTTTTACTTTTAGACTACAGTATATCTACTTTTATTGAAGTAAAGGATCTGAGTACTTCTACAACTTGGACTGACAATCAACACAATGAAAAACAGCACATATGGACACTGGAACAGAGCGCAGCCTGTTCATGTGCGTGCACAGATGTAATTCAGGAGATGGATCATATACTAAGAAGTTTTCCAGTACATGATTTTCCCACCGTGCAGACTGAGTCAGCCTCTTAGGGCTGCGCAGCACCCGATGCAGGATGTTCTCTCTCTGTGATTCTGACTCACCCTCTCAGCTTTTCTTTGTTACTGTCTCCCACCTCTCCACCGCCACCTCCTCCTCCTCCTCCCGTGTGCCACTATATCGGTCCTCCCATGCCCTCCTCTACCACCCTAACCAGCCTGTCATGTCTCTTTTACAATCAATGGAGGGATTTATTCCAGGTTATTTAAGGATGCCAGATCCTTCTCTAATAGCCTTATCACATGACACACTGTGCCGGCTTCATGACTCTGCAAATACTCACATCTCAGCGTCATGTCTTTGCATCAGCTCTAGGAAATCTACAGCATGAGTGCATAATGTGCAACTAGTGTCCTTTTTAGATGTCAGGATAAATAAAAAAAAACTCTTACCTCAGAGTCATCATGTCCTGAGCAGCATTACTCAGCAGGACCCCTCAGCCTCACACTGTGGTTGGATTTCACAACCGACAGTGTGCGGGAAAAAGTGCTACTCATGGGTGTTTACAGTACAAGTAGATCAAAATGTTTTTGTTCTGGAGCCAACAAAGCCAGAGTACACTGCACATAAAAAGTATTTCACAAGGTAAAGCGATGGCATTAGTGATAAGAGCATTTTTATGATCAGCAACAGAAGCCTACTCAAACATGTGTCGCAATGGTTTAACAGGTCTCTTCCTCTAAATGGGAGGTAATGATTGTTTTCACATTTTTATTTCCTGGTTTACCACATGAAATAAAAACCCATAAAAATACCAGGGAGACACAAAGTATTTACAATGAGTAGTATCACTTTTGTTTTTTTCTACTTTGAGAGCCAAACATTTCAGTCTGCGTGACAGAAAAGATTTTATGGGTTTTTGTTACATGCAGGGAACATAATGATACTGACAGAAGACTGATATGTCTGAGCATGACGAAATGTCAAAAATTGGCTGGTGGAAAAACACTCAGATACATATTGGAAGAAAGAGATTTTTCTTCACTTGTACTGGATACTTTACATTACAGAGAAACAATGCTAAATATTATAAATATTACTCTGTGATGAGAAAAGGCTCCATCTAACCTAATTCTGCATTTTCCTTTCCTGCTTAGTGGCACTTAACTTGAGTATTTCAACCCAATCACCAGAATAAATGTTAGCTTTGTCCATTTTTGCAAACCCAGATATGTTACATTTGTATGTTTCTATGTACCCAATATGTTAAAACTTTATGTTTCCTCACATTTTTATGTTATAATACCACTGTGGTTAAAGTGTGGTTAGATCTGGTTTAGGCACAAAAAAACATTTGATTAGAGTTAGGAAAACATCATGTTTTAGTTTTAGTTTTAAGTTTTTACATGACTGAAAATGTCCAGAACTCTTTGTAAAAACACCTGCTTTTGTCACTACAAACAAGGGTGAACATATCCCTATCTCTACAAACACAGCTGGACATGTCTGAACTGTCGTAAAAAAAACCAACTGCTTTCATCACTATGAACACAGCTGGACATGTCCCAAACTGTTGATAAAAACACCTGCATTTGTCGCAACAAAAACAGTTGGGCATGTCCCACACTCTCATGAAAAAACACCCACCTTTGTTGCTACAAACACTGCTGGACATGTCCTGAACTGTCGTAAAAAACAACCGCTTTCGTCGCTATGAACACAGCTGGACATGTTCCAAACTGTTGATGAAAACACCTGCATTTGTCGCTACAAAAACAGTTGGGCATGTCCCACACTCTCATTAAAAAACACCCATTTTTGTTGCTACAAACACTGCTGGACATGTCCCAAACTGTCATTAAAAACAGCCGCTTTTCACGCTATGAACGCAGCCGGATATGTCCCAAATTGTTGTTAAACAAAAAAAACAACACTTGCATTTGTTGCCCCAAAGAGAGGCCAAAATATCTTCTTTTTTTTCGCCACAAACACGGATGGACAATTCCTGAAATGTCATTAAAAGCAGCCACTTTTGTAGCTACAAACATTGTCGTTAAAAAAATATCTGCTTTTCTCACTACAAAATCAGCTGGATATATCCCCAGCTCTCGTTCAAAAGCACCTGCTTTTGTGGCTACAAACATAGCTGGACATGTCCTGAACTGTCGTTAAAATATACCCACTTTTGTCAGTGAAAAAAACAGCTGAATATGTCCCCAGCTCTTGTTAAAAAAACACCTGCTTTGTTGCTACAAACAGCTGAATATTTCCAGAATTATCGATAAAAAAATGCCCGCTTTTGCCGCTACGAACACAGCTGGACATGTCAAAACTCTCCTTAAAAAACTGTGCTGGCTGCTACAAATAAAGCTGGACATGTCCCAAACAGTTGTTAAAAAACACCCACTTTTGTTGGTCTTGAACAGTAATCTGCTGCTGTCTGCTGCCTTGCAGCTGCCATGTGTAGGTGTCACACCATCCACCATCATTTTCTTTCTGAGAAACTAAGCTCTTATACATGTAATCTGAAAAATGTCATACATAGTATGAAATGTACAAATGTAACATATCTGTGGTTTGCAGAAACATGCAATGCCAACGTTTATTCTGGTGACTAGGCTGCAACTTTATTCTTCTACAACTTTATTCTTCTACTCCACCACATTAATTTGACAGCTTGAGTTACTGGTTAGTTTTCAGATCAAGATTTTATAAACAAAACGTGTGATCAGTTTATAAAATATGACAGTGTTATGAATTTAACTAACAAACAGTATATAAACCATTACAATGAGCTCCATTTCAACCAGCTGTAGCATTAAAGTGCTGATTACATTAATGCATACATAAAAATGGTCCAGTAATATAAAGATATGACACGAACAGATTTGAATATTTTTGTTCCTTTACTTAAGGGAAATTCTGAATGCAGGGCTTTTACTTGTATTTTACTATTTCTGTAGTGTGGTCTCACTCTTTTTACTTGAGTAAATTACTTGAATACTGGAAACTTCCACCCTAAAGGTTTGCATTGAGAGAGAGAGGCCTTGAACTTTTCCAGTGGTGTTTATCTGCTGTATCCTGGGTGATGGCGCAGCAGAGGGAGGAAGAGATATCTGTGGTCCTTGAAACACACTTTAACATCCTGTTTTAATCACATGTCCCTCATCAGAGCAGCAGCAGCAGCCATAGCAGAAACACAGGAGCGGATCTGAAGCCTGATTTGATTGCTGCAGTGATTATCACTCCATCAGACAGGCAGTAATTGTGAAGTAGATGTGAGGAGGCAGAGGGAGGCGGGGGGCTGAGCATGAGGAGCTTGACAGCAGGCCAGGTTAGAAGGAGGAGGTCAGGGAAAGGAACATGCTGATCTGCCAGTCATAATTGCTGGATTGTTTCTCGGCCTACCTGTGGGTGGTGTTGTTCAAACCGAAGTCACAGTGTCATTGCGTCTCCTGCTAGGAGTCAAGCTATCCGGGGTTTAATGGCGCACATGCAGAAACATTTTTCAGATCTGCACATGGGCTCCGCTCGGAAAAATCAATTAAGAGTGGCTAATGGCAACAGAGATTTTTTCCCTCTGATGGCTTTAATCCTTTTACACATGTTTTAGGGACAGTTGTGGGGAGCAGGGAGGGTGGATGTTTTCACCAGCTCTCCACATGTCTGAATGCATCAGTGATTTTATCAGATTATCTCAGTTATTCCCTCTGTGCTGTAAAAATGTCCTGAGTACTTCCTACTGTAAATGAGCTGCTGGAGATACAGCTGGCTTTGCATGACAAGAAATACCAAGTATAAGTGCATGGTCACACCAGGAAGTGGCACAGCAACGATCATTAGGAAGGGCCCTCGGGAGTAGGCGGTGTTTTATTTATTTTTTTGCCTTTCATTCAGCATATGGATATGGCAAAAAGCTAATATGATTGTTTCCTTGATACTGCGCTCTCCAAGTATCTATAAATAGATAAAATGTCCAAAGGCTTCAGTGTAGTGCATGAGTCCTGCTCTGACCCTCCTACCTTTTCACAGCACTCAGTGCCTCACTGTTCAAGAGAAACCTGCAGGTTTTTATTTGTTGGCTTACTGACAATACTCTAATTTAAAAGTACAACATATTAGACTTTGTCAGAAAAGCGGCAGAAGTCCTGGACTCATTTCCATCACTGTTTTGGTTAAAGTAGCAGAACTTAAGCTAAACTAACAGTACTCTGTTCTGAGACTTACTAAGTGTCAGAAAACTTTTCATTCCAACAAACATTATCGGACAAAATCTGCCGTTAAGTGTAAGAGAAACTTACTGTGATAAGAACTGCATAACTTTATGCATCGAAATATGTTGAGCATGTTCATATTAATGTTTTATGTTTGAATTAAGATTCCAAAACTCACAAGCAGATTCACAAAAGGATTGTAGTGGGGGGCATACACAGGTCATTGGGTATATCCACCTCTTTGTCTGGCTGTTTACAGTATTCCCATCTATCAGCTTAAAAGTTCCTGGAACATGTAGAACAGTATTCCCACTTCCTCCTCTGTAACCTACCAGTCAACCTAGCAGTACACCCACCTCTTCAGAGAGTTGGTGGCAACTGAGGTGCACTGACAGGGCCTCGTTTGCCAGGACCTGTAGCTTGTGCCCTGAAAAATTCTGTTTTCTCTCTGTCACTGCTCTGCCTACTCTGTTCTTGGCACAAAGGCAACATTTATACTTAACATGGATAATGGCAATCAGCCCCAAAGAGGGCAAATTGCACTCAGCTGCAGAACATTATGAGTGTGTTCGCGCTGTAATATAATTAGTGCAATGTTCTTTATGAATTGGCCCTTGAGACACGGCAGATAGCAGTTGCAAAGTAGGGCTGGGCTTTGTCACAAAATTACAATACCGGTACCCTGTAAGTAATACCAGTACCAATAGAACACTTAAATCAATACCAGTAACGTGAATGTTTTGATGGCATCTTGGCACTCTCAACAGCTAACTCCATCAAATGCACCCCTCTTGACTTCACCACACCACAGACTGTAGGGTTGTAGCTGCTGCTGTGGGAGTGTGAGCTCCATCCCAGGGACAATTGAGAGAGTCCACCCGCCTGCACACACACAGTGACAGGGCTAACTGTTAGCATCATATGGTTAACGTTGAATAACAGTTATTGAAAGGCTGAATGACAGAATTGAGCAGTTTTCAGTGTCTGTATGAGTTTGCTGGGACAGCTTAACTGGTCAGTGTTGGATGTTAGCCGCTGCTGCATTAGGTTATGATAACTAGGCAGACGTTAAACTGTTCACTGCGAGGAGAGCGGCTCTGAAGATTTGGGATGCTCAGGGATCAGAGCCCCAGCACAGAAATGATTAAATGTAGGTATCGTTTGACTGTAGACGTTTCAATACCACTTGGTATTGGGTTGTTTGGTTGATACCTGAACGGTATCGAGAATACCCAGCCCTAGCTGCAAGTAATTCATGGAGCAATCAGTGGTTGCAATCCATTCTTTATCCCCTTAGTGTAACTTCTGTTTCAACTGTTCTAGACATCCTATTATATATCCTTCTAAAGTATTGATGCCTTTACCTCATAAATCATGACACATGCTCTCCCCCACATAACAGCATGTTAGCTGCTTTTAGTTATAAAGGTGCCGTATGTAAGAATGTGGCCAAAACGGTTACTGCACTCAAAATCAAAATACTGCCGCGAGTCGTGTCCGCCCCCCCTCCCCTACAGATTCGAGGCTGCTGGAGACTGATTTGTTTGCCCACATGCGGCTGCCTGCCATGTCCTTGATCTTTGGTTTTCCAGCGGACTGTTTGAGCAAGTCTGGCTTCTCTGCTGCTAACGCTGCTGCCGGGATGAGGAGGAGCCGGCTGCTAATGCTATGTACCGGGGCACTGCTAATGATGCTTGCCGTGCTGCTAACTGTTGACCCACCTGCACATGTGCTACAATGTATGATCGAAAATGACAGTTGAAAGTATTTGAAATGTCCATCCCCGTCTAGCTATGATGCTAGTTAGCCAACTTCGGCTAAAGCTTACCTGTCGAGGAGAAGAGTAGCCACTTCGACATCCGATTTCAAATTCTTCTCCGCTTTCAACCGTCTCCACCGTTTAAAAGCATCTCCTATAGACCCTCGCTTTGCCTCGAGTTTTGTTTTGGCGTTTTTGGGAATCATAATGAGGTCATTTGGGTTTAGTCGCACCGTCAGCCATTGTAGCTCAGTCGTAACTGTAACTGATGCTGAGACTCTACTGATTGCGTGACTGGTAGACAGCGGTGGGTGGCGCAGCAGGCCAAAACACAAATTCAAAACATAAACATGATTTGAGTACCGTAAAAAAAATTTTTAAATGCGAATATTCTGGCTGTACTATTGTTGTCGGTGAGATCAGTATGTTATATGAACATTATTCCTTAGTCTCTGTGACATATTAGGAGGATTTTATGACTATTTGCTTTAGATTTCTTACATATAGCTCCTTTAAAAAGTTTGCATGGATATTGGGCACTCTGGCTCTGGTAAAACTTGGGTAACACTTCTATGAAGGCCACATCTATAATGCATTATAATGCTGTATCACCCACCTCTAATAGACTTCAGGTTAATAAGATGAACTCTTGGTGAAAGCACTGCTTTAATTTAGTTTGCCTTTGAGGACGAATCCACTGCTTTCAATTAAATGAACTGATCTTGGTCTGCCATTTTGCTAAACGCTGGTTTGACTGAGCCTTCAGACTGAGTGACCGAAAACAGGAGGCATTTTTTTAACTATAGTACGTGATTTATGACATTTTTAAGGAGGGAATATTATATTCGCTGTGGTTGGAGGACTGAAATATAGCTGTGTATTTGCCCACATTTTAACCTTGAGGGATTTCATATCACAATTTCACTGCAATGTGTGAAAATTTGTTATGAGTCATTATATTTAGTTCCCTCATAAATTCAAGCACCTCTAGCTGTGAACTCATCCTCCTCCCTCTGCTTTTCCCCAGTGAGTCAATCCCATTAACCTGTTGGGTAAAGGTGCAGGTTATTCTTGACTTCTAAACAAAAGGGCATGAGCAGTGTGAGACCTGAGGCCAGGTGAGCAGCTCGTAACCATGGTAACATGTCAGGAGCTGCCTCCTACTGATACCTTTATTCATAAACAACACCCACGAACAAGAGCCCAGTGGCAAAAGCACACATTTTAATTAACGAAGATGGATTTTCAGCCACATTACTGAACGTTTTGGGTCAGTTTATCAGCAAATAACCCTTTAAAACTTCATTATAATGCTGAAGTTCAAGTATGATATAACCTTAACTTATACAATTATGATTGCACTCTATGTGGGAGTACAGCATTTTTCACCAACAAAAAACAAGTAGATTTCATGTAAATGTGTCATGTGAGCGTCTGACCACATGCCCCTGGTTGTCCGGGTTATATTTAAAATGGCTCTGCAGGAACACGGGCGGAAATTTCCACCACAGACTAATCAGCTGATGACAGTCGATCAATGAGACCATCACAGTCCAGCGCGCTCGCTAACTGATCTCCTGGCAGTTTTCCACATCAGCGGGCTCAGTGATTACAGATCTCATTGAGAAAAGAGGGGCCAGGCTGCAGGGATCTGTCTTTAAGTCTATTATCTGTAGCCCAAATCCAACAGGATCCTTCTGCTAGTCCAACCTGAACCTTCATCACCCAACACCATCCCCCTCCTCTGCTACAAGCTTCATTTGCACAGTGGAAACAACAAAAGTAATTATTGCATTTTGGGTGTTTTTACCTTTTTGCTTGAAGCTTTTGTTTATGCACATTTTAGTTTTTTATTTATTTATTTTGCCTTTGCCTCGGGGTGGGCTCTGACCAAGCATTCACCTTTTGTCTGTTGTTTGAATAAATTGCTGCTTTTTATGTGAAAATTTTAGCTTATTCTGCTGTTTGACTTGCTGTAATTTGCTCCAGACTATCTGCAAGCATCAGCTAAATGTTGTAAATGTAAATGCAAAGCACACTCCGTACTTTCTTTGCAAACTTTCATGACCCAGGAACCTAGTTTTCTCAAGTAATACTAATTTCTACCTTAACAAAAACCCTTACCTTTACTTTCTGGCTCTGGATGGCGGCCAACTTCTTTGGTTCAGAGTGAAATATTTCAGCAACCATTTAGTAGATTGCAATGACATTGGTTTCAGACGTTCATGTTCCCCACAGGCTCATGAATCTGATTGACTTTGGTTATCCTTAATAAGTCACAAGACTATGATAGGGCTCGTATATTTGTCATGAATAGAGATTAAAACACTTTTATGTATTAGGCTCTAAACATGTTTACTTCTGCTGTATGTTGGGCATTTTAACACGGGGGTCTATGAGGTTTGACCCTGTTTAAGGAACTACAGTTTTTGGCACTTTAGTGGTGTAGTGGTTAGAGCACTCGTCTTCCATATGGAAGGTCCAGGGTTCAAACCCTGCTGGGGTCGACGTCAGCAAAGACGAGTGACCAAATCAAATGGGATCAGATTCCTTAAGGAGGCTTCAGGATAGGAAAGTAACTCCGGAATCTGAGCCAAGTCCTCAACAACGGCGTGTCTCGAGCTCGTTGTAGACGGGAGGTTCCAGACGTAAAAGCGGATTCAGGTTGCTTGGCCAAACTCCAAAGGCACTGAATCCTCCATCTCCCATATTACAACTCAATCGGTAAGCTTCACATCCAAAATAAGCAGAATTAAGGCTGTTGAGATAACCGCAACATTGCAATACCACACAATTAACAAGCCACCTGCAGTTTGGCAAGTAACCACCACAAGCGCTATGTTCATGTTTTGTCCTTTTAATGGGAACACCAGGCCTATTCACACAAACAAACACTAGCTGTGTGATGAGGCACTATATTATGTGCTGAGCGCCGCATATCTGTAGATTTTTTTTTTTTCCTGGAAGCTGAAAAAATGTTCAACTTATGGTAAAACACTGCAGCTGCTTGTCACTGTCCTTTTGTACCCAGCCATCCAATCACAATGGAGGATGGGTGGGACAAATACCACAAAGACCAACCATCACATCGTTGAACAACATTGGCAGAGAAATTAATTCTGAACTGAAAACAGACCGGCCCTCTCTCCCTGTCTGCTTCAACCTTCCCTTCATCCAGAGCAAGTACTCCGTCTCGTGCCACCATTTTTACTTCTGTGGATATTCTGTATCATAGCAACCAGACGCAACCAAAGCATCTCTACTGAAAGAAAAACACTGTGCCCTTCATTGCACCTTATTGTCCTTCTGTATTCTGCACATAATGATGAACTAGTATTTAATTTGTTTTAAATCTGTCATCTTTGTCATTCATAAAGCAACAAAAGACCTCATAATAGCCTAACAATAAAGCTTAAAGCGCTAAAATCAGGAAGTAGTAATTTGCAAAAACAACAGAAAATGATATTAATACTGCATATTGTGCTGTTGAGACAGCCTTAATAACCGCAGGGGAAATTAATTCACTGTAACAGCCCTACGTGGAATGTTCCTTTAAACAGTTTATCAAAAGCTTTATTAGTATTCAGTCAACTACAAGTTAAATAATTGACAGTTTCTGCACTAAAACATAACTGACTCCTACAAATGTTGACAACTTAGAGGTGTAATGTTTCTTATCTCACAGCAACAAATTGGGAGATAAGCTACGTGACCTTCTGGAACTTTACAAGCAAAAAACAGTGGAGAGCACAGATTAAATAACAAAAACAAGGTGTTGTCTCTTAGTGAACTTTGTTCAGCAGGAACCCGTCAGAAACGGAGGAGCAACAAATGCACATAACACCAGATGTCTGAAGCCGTCCTGGGCGGTGAGCTGCTATAATTAGCCAGACACACTTGAGCCAGGGCCAAAGAAAGAGCCTATCTACAGGAGGCGAAGTCCAAATCATCCACAGTGCTGCTGGGAACCGCTCGGCTCACTTTTGATGTCCCAGCAGGAAACATGACATAAATATACTTGCTGGTCACCCATTGTTAAAAACACACCCAGACCCTGAAGTCTCTATCTAAGACAGCAAACCAACAGGGTGTTTCTTTTTTACACACTAAAACTTTCCATGTTGCAAAGAGCTCAGATTCTGCACCTTTAGTACAGACTGTTTCAGCTCGCTCAGTACACTCAGTACAATCCAGCACTAATCTCTTTAAGTTTGATATGCCTGGGTTTTTTTCCCCTGATTTCAGCTTGTGTGTGTCACCGCTCCTCCAGCTGTTGTTGAAATGTGATGATGATGCTGTAGTCATACAGAGACAAACAGCTGATGTGAATGTTTGGGAGTGTGTCTGTGTTATCTCCTTCAAGCAGGTGATGTGTTTTATATTATTAAAGGTTGAGATCATTAGTGAGATAAAAGCAGATGATTATTTCACACACTAAGACTGACTAAGAGTCAAGCTCCTGGTACTGCATTTAGGGAGGTAGAACAACATTTTAAAGGAATAGTTAACCAAAAAACAATATGAATTGTATATAGTATTCATCTCCCCAGGGTCTCCTCCAGAAAAAGTTTGAATTAAATGGTGTTAAGGAAAGTGAAGCATAACAGTGCAAACAGACTTCGATGGAGTACAAATGAAAGACAGCGAGACACACAAGTGTTTCCAGGGAAAATGGTCCAATGCTTTGTTAAGCGATATTTTACCAGAAATATTGATTGGATTTATATAAACATACAAATGGAAACTGCTGCACAGGAATGTTTAGAGTTTTTTAATGTATTTTAAGATTTGTTGCTGTCTTTTGTTGGGCCTCCATTGAATTCTGTTTACACTGACACGCTTTTAGTTTTTGGGTGCTCCGCTCTCTTCAATGCCATTTGATAGAAAACTATCAAAGAAATGATTCAACATTCTAAAAACTACTCTTATTTCTTTTCTTTGCTAAGAGTTGAGAAGATTGATATTACTGTCAAGTTTGTACAATAAATGAGACGCTACAGCCAGCAGCTGGTTAGCTTAGCTTAGCTTAGCTTAGCACAAAGACCAGAAACAGGGGCAAACAGTCAGCCTGGTTCTGTCCAAAGGAAACAAAATCTGAAGAAAAAAAAACAACAACTTAATCCGCTCAAACTACACACAAATATGGTGTAAAAATGTCACATAGCATTCTTCACCAGCAGGGACTCCAAAGAATTTTGTATGGATTCCTCAACATTTTGCTCCCTTTGCACAGAGCCAGGCTAACTGTTTCCCCCGTTTCCGGTCTTCATACTAAAATAAGCTGCTGACTGTATAGCTACATATTTACCATAAAGACATGAGAGTGATATTGATCTTCTCGACAAACTCTCAGAAGACAGCCAATAAGTCTATTTCCCAATATGTTAAACAATTTCTTTCTTATTTCCTGTCAACAGTCTGCTCTCCAAACAGAGGCATACAATGACTATATAGCTGGGACCTGAATCCAGATTATGTTTGGAGACTGCAGAGCCATGTACTGAACTGACCACGCCATCCTCAGTCTCTTCTCTTGCATTTGGCATAATTGAAAATACTGGACTCAGCTGTTATCTACCTCGTGATTACATCCTCAACTCTCCGTCTTTTTTTCTTTTTTTCTTCTGAAGTGCCCTTGTGCATGAAATGTGTTGCATGAATAATTTTCCTCCATGTAATGTCTGGAGGTCATTCTCTGCTGTAAGAGAGAACAACAGAGGGTAGCTGTGTTCGTATGTATGTCACTGATGCACCTTAGGTTACTGAATAATGGCTCCTGTCATTCAAAGCGTGCGGGAGAAGCTGCTAACCTAATAAACTATTTTCCATTTCCATGTACCTGTCAGGAACATTGGATGTTATTATAATCACACACACACACACACACACACACACACACACACACACACTGTGAATAAACCTGCACGCTCCTCCTGTCCACCCCCCTCTTCATCCATTCATCCGCTTATTCATTCATGAAGTCAGATTAATTTTAATCCCTCCGCGCACTTTTCTCACCATATATCCACTCTACATTTACTATCTAAGCTTCGTGGTCGGAAGAGGTTACAGCACTTTGTTTTTTTTCTGAATGAGGGTTTTGTCTCCAGATTATTGTGAATTATGCACAGAGGTTCGGCTAATCCCAATTACGCATACAGAAGATGTATAATCCAACCAACACCCACTCCCAGCTGTTGAGAGAGAGAGAGAAGCAGTTGATGTCATGTGGATTTTCCTCCCTGACTACAGCTACAGTGAAATTTATTTGCCCTTTTCATTTTCTACTTTAATTATTTTTTGTAATTCTCTGCAAAGTTTTAGCATCTTGTTATAAAATCTTTTTCACAGAGACAAGGACAAAAACTATTTGTAGATACTGAAGATTTGTTATTTTTCAAACATGCAAAAGGTCAAAATAAAACATAAAAGGACAAAATATCAGCTACAAGTGACCGCGGCCTGAAAATATCAGCCTTAATGCAAAATGTTAGCATGTGCTGTCATGTTGGATTTTCCACCTACCTACAGGCTGGCAGGAAAGTTTGGTCATAAACCAAAGTATTAGACAAGTATTTTCAACAGGCAAAATGTCTGCTTCTGAAACGTCCATGCTGTGGTATGATGCTGTGCAGTGGATGGAAAAACACCAACAATATATTGCAGCCAGACCATGGACAGCTGGGCCCAGTCCTTCCCGGCTCCCTTAGGACCATTTCATAGGCGATGCGAATAAGCAACGCAAGCGACACGAGCAACGCACTTCCTTTCATAGTCAACACATTGAGCGGCAAAAAAATCACGCAAAACGTAAGGATAGGCCTAGAAGGTGGTATGTCCATCCTCTGAATTGCAGCAGAGATGAGGATGGAGAGTTTGTCTCTCTTGTGCGCCCAATGCGAATCATAGATGAGGAGAGGCATTTTAAGTACTCACGTTCTTCCAATCTTTTTTTAACTGTTTCGATTCTCTTTCCCACTGCCTTTTCTATCTCTTTCCATGCATTTTCTACTGCTATTTTATTTGAGTGCAGGGCACTAGAACTGTCATATAAATGGGGATGTGCCTGTACGAGTTCACAAAGTTTTTCCTCCTCGCCACCATACTTCATACCTGCTTCTTCTGTGAATAATACAAAGTGGTTAATTTCAAGTACGTCACTTGCATGATCACCCCCGCTGGCAACGCATGGTATTACACACGTCACTGCGTCGCATATCAAAAAAATGGACGACACATGTCGAGATGCAAGCACGCATCATGGCGGCCAATGCGTCTCGATACATCTCAATGCATTCGCGCATTTGTGTCGACTATGAAACGGCCCTACAGTCAATATGCCGGCTAATATAACAAAAATTGGGACTAATTCAACTCACATCATGCTAATTGCAGTGGGACATAATAACATATTTGCTATAGAATTAATCTGCAGATGTTCTGATTCAAAATGAGACCAAACCTTTCTCTGATTGTCAGTTTTTAGACACGGCGAAGGTCAAAATATGGCCAGTAACAGACTAGGTAAAGCTTGTTGCTTTTGATAGAGCCGATTTCCAAAGAACTTCTGGCCCCTTCTTATAGTAATCAGACATGTATGGTCACTTTAAGAGAAAGATGAAACCAGCGATGTTGAAGATTGTATGTCTGAGAAAGGACTTTTGAGACGTAGGCTGCAAATCTGTCGTTCTGGTGATTAGTCGCAGGGTTGTGCAGCGGTGTGAATTGTCACTGAAGTGGCACATTTTTGGGGGAGTGAAGGGAAAAATTTCAGCAGCTTTGGTAAGTTTGTTTATGATGGTTAAAAGATCAGTAGAATTCCTTTTGATTATCATTAATGCAGTATTTTTATTGCTACTGGAAACACACATGCGTGCACTGCACACACAAAGTGAGTGCTCTTGTTTGTAGGCTCAAAAACACAAGCTGTGAATACATACACTATTTCTTTTACTCAACATCATATGTAATGATAGAAAAAGACTGTATTACTTGTTTGCGTGGACTGCCTTTCTGTCTCATCGGCAGTTATGTGGGAGAACACAGACAGACTTTCTCCAAAAGTTGAATCTTTTTCAACTTTTCGCCACAGGCTGCATTTTTTTTTTTCCGGTCCCCTTGTCCGCCCCATCACTGCAGCCTAGACACACTGCCCACATTCAAATGAATGGGAGAAGTGGCGTTCTGGCTGCAACACCAGATTTAGTGTGAATGTAGACTTACAGCATACAGAGTTTGTTTTCACCCATTGAACTATGAATTTGCATTTTGAAATTCTTACATAAAAGCCTGTGGTACACTAACGTGCTGCAGTCGTCCAAAGGTCAGCTAACAAAGCTTTAAATAACATCATGTAATCGTTTTTAAAAACACGTCTGTGAAACTATGTGACACACTATAACATTTATAACCAGAAGGAGATTTACTTTTTTCTCATCCAACATTTATCTAAAAAAAAAAAAAAAAAGATTCTCCTGCTTGATACACAGCTTCTTACTGTTCCCATGTGTCTGCTTTAGAGTGAATACAGCAAATAAAGGTTATAAGCTGCCTGCCTGTAGAATAACATTATATAACTCTGTCAGCAGACATTACCCTAATTCCACTCATGTGGCTCTGCACAGGAATGCACTCACTAAACAGTTCTCATGAGCCGAAACATAAGTAGAAAAATGTGAGTATAGATAGATAGATAGATAGATAGATAGATAGATAGATAGATAGATAGGTAGATAGATAAAAAAGAGTTGGATCAAGCGCAGTCAGGAATGCAAGTTGTAAAAGTTGTGTCTCGGCCTCTGTCATATGATTTTGCAACCTAAGGAGCCGAGGATCCGCCTCTGGTTCCCATGATTAAGCTCAGCTACCCTCCACTCTCATGATCCACATCCATCCCTAAAGGCATGTGAGCCTCCGTGATCACTCGTGATTCAGCCTGAACATCTCGGGACAAACTTTGATCTTAAGACGTCAAGGTTTGATTTTTATC
The DNA here is from genome assembly GCF_041903045.1 of Epinephelus lanceolatus. Classification (NCBI taxonomy): domain Eukaryota; kingdom Metazoa; phylum Chordata; class Actinopteri; order Perciformes; family Serranidae; genus Epinephelus; species Epinephelus lanceolatus. The sequence continues at coordinate 28,064,877 of NC_135749.1, forward strand.
TAAGAATACACGCATCTGACTAAAACAATTCTTAAAGCAAAAGTTAATAGATGATGATCATGCTCACAATAAAACGACTACAAAATGAGCAGCACGTTATCCTCCTTATGCCTACTGTACCATACACTAGAGACTTTGAAAAGACATTTAAAAGACTAAAGTCTGCCACTCTCTCACATCTAAAGACTTTGATTTTGCAAAGACTGGGGATCTTAAAAGGTCACCATTTTTGGTGGAAAATATTATGCCAAACTCCCTTTAAGAAATAGGATATATTAACAATTCCCACATGTCCGCAAAATACATAACTCTAGAAACACAAGATGAAAGGCTTTATTTATCATATATGTCATATGTTGTATTTAATTTCTATAGAACCAGTGTGATAAAAGTAGCAATAGGAGTTACCATCTTTCCAGTACAAGGTGCAGATGTTATTCTACAAACTGGACATTAAGGCATAAAAATGGATTACAAATAATCACCTAAACAAGACTGAAAGAAGGATTTGTCCAGAAAAATGTGATCTCATCAACTCTTAAACTGTTACCTTTCTCATTCTTTTTTAAATGGCAACAATTTGAATCAACAATTAGGCAGTTATAAAGCAAAAATACAGAGTGAGGATTTAAAGAACCAGTGACAGGAATCTTTCAGCTAAACTAAGCACAAATAGTAAGGACATTTGTGTTTGGTAGATTATTTCTTTGTTGTAACAATGCTTCTTGGCAATGAATCTTATACTGTTGGAAAGCCTTTTTATTTCCATTTTAAATGGTGCCACATTTGTAAGGAACATGCATTTGTGGGTGAGCAGCAAAGCTGAGTATGTGGGTTGCGCTCATGAAAAATTTGCAAAATCTTCTCTGCCAATGCCAGACAGCTTTGCCTGATTGGCACCTGATTATCAGCACCTGTGATCAAGGGCCCTACAGTAGTCAGTTGGTGTCTGCTCTAACAATCGGCATGCCACATTTGACTGATCTGGATAGGGCTCGTTCAGTAAGGCAACTTCAAGCTGGTGTCCTGCAATACCAAGTTGCGACATTATTTGGAGTGAGCCCTAGTACCATCTGCAAACTGAAGGCCAAGTTCCATACAACAGGGGATGTCACAGACAGGCCCTGAAGTGGGCGTCCCAAGCAAACTGCACCCCAAGAAGACCGTTTCCTCATCCTGTCAGCACTTAGGAACTGTAGGCAGTCTTCTGTAGATTTGCAGCCAAGGTTTGCAGGATGATATGGCTGATGGCTCTCTGCCCAGACAATCCGGAACAGACTGCATGCAGCCAATGTCCAGTCTCATAGGATGCCAGGATGCATGCCATGACTGCCCTTCACCGTCAGGCCCATTTGCGCTGCTGTCGGCAACACATGCACTGGGAAGCTGAACATGTGGAGGAACGCTATGTTCAGAGATGAGTCCAGATTCAGCCTACAGCAGTTGGATCGGAGGGTCAAAGTGTGGAGAAGACGCGGAGAACACTTTGCTGATTGCTACACCGATAGAGTAACACCTTGAGTGGAGGCAGTGTGATGGTGTGGGGCAGCATCTCCCTCACTGGAAAAACGAGGCTTGTCATCACTGGAGGCAATCTCAATGCAGACAGATATCGAGATGAAATTCTGCAACAAGTGGCAATGTCATATCTCCACAGTCTGGGACCGAACTCTATCCTCCAAGATGACATTTGGGAGTGAAGAGGATGGAATGGCCTGCCAGCAGTCCTGACTCAACCCCATTGAACACTTGTGGCATCAGCTTGGTTGTGCTGTTCCTTCCAGAGTGACCAACACAACCACGTTGGCTGACTTGCAACAAATGCTGATTGAAGAATGGGATGCCATCCCACAGCAGTGTGTGACCAGGCAAAATAATACATTGTATTAACTCTAACATGAAGGCTTGCTTACATTTTTAGAGTGTCTGTAATGACACTGGACACCACAGCATGAAAACAGCATGAAATCTTCACCAGTAAATAATCCCTCATAAAACATGTTGCCCTCTATGCAAGAAACATCTCCTGGATGCACTTGGACGCATCTTCAGTGATGTGTCCTGGGGTCATCGGGTGTTTTCGGGTCTCGCAACATCAGACACCCTCACCCAAGAGACCTAGCTGGGGGTGATAAGACCCCGACTTGCGTCCCAGCAGCAACCTACCAGTCAGCCCTTTTAATCCAAAGCCACCTTGTGGCTTTCTCTGTGGCTTCACTTGCAGATTGGATGGCCCTCTTCTTGGCCACCCCTGTGACGCCCAATAAGCTGAGGACTTTGCAGAGTGAGCGTCCTGCAAAACCTCTACAGCCAACTTCTATGGGCTCGTAGAATGTCCTCCAGCCCCTGCCCCTGCACTCCTCCACAAGTTCCTGGTACTTTGTGCGTTTCCTCTCATTGGCTTCCTCAGTCCCCTCTTCCCAGGGCACCGTGAGTTCCAGCATGATCAGATGTTTTGAAGCTTAGAAGTGATGATCATGTCTGGCCAAAGGGATGTTGTTGAGACGTGCTGGGGGAACTTCAGCTGCTCTCCCAGGTCAACCTGCAGCTGCCAATCAGGGCCTGTGTGGAGGAGGCCTGTTGTTGTCTGTGGACGTGCTCTGGGTTTCTCTCCAGCTTTGATGAAGGGGATTGTCTTCTTAGGAGCATGATGGTGTTTGCTGGTGCTGATGGCTAAGGTTACGCTCTCAGCAACTGAAACTAAAACTAAACTTTATTGTCGCGTTTATGTCTACTTCTTCAGTGGCACACAGTGTGCTTCTGGAGAAAGACTGGGGCATTCATGTGTTATAAACTGTTTATTACATCTTTATTATTCCTTAAAATGTGTCTGTTTATCTTGTGCGGAAATAAAAGCTCCACCTCGGATTTAAATATTCATGACTGTATGATTCATGGAAGAGATAAATCAGCTCTAGTTATTCCAGCCAGTACAGTTTCCCAGTAAACATATCACATGTACCCACAGACTCAGCAATGATTTAATATGTTTACACTTTGAAGATGAGTGCACAGGTGCCTGCAGTACACTCTGCCTACGCTGTGGTATTTCACACTGCGCACATCGCTGGATGATTTGTTGCCTGCAGAAGCTGAGCCATGCTCGGAGTCCCCTTGGATATAGGACAGTTACATGAGCCTCTCATCTTCCTCTTTTGCATAAAAACACTCCAGCCTGGTATATCAGGACATGCAACAGGGATGCAGCGGTACCTGTAAAAGATGCAGGATGCTCTTTTATCCCAAACTGAAGCTGCACACAGCAAACTTCAAAGGCTGTGGAGCATCAGGCTGTGGAAGCTGCATTCTTTGATCTGTGATCTGGTTAAATGAACCAGCTGCTTTCTATAATAGCCACAGCAAGAAGCCACTTGCATCTCCACTTCTTCCCCTGGTTGAACTAGAAAGCTGCTATAATGGGGTCATGGAGGGAGGGAAGGAAGACGCTCACTTTGAAAAGTATATCGAAGTCAGGATAAGAGGAATAAGTGTGTCAATCAGCTGAGTTTATTAGGTTTGGAGGTTTTGTCACTGTGCAGTATGACTTTAAGGAGTCTCAGAATTTGTATATATGACTTAATATATTTTTATTCCCAACTGCAAACTTAAAACTAAAGCCTATTTAAATTTTGTGCAACTTAAAAATACTCTTAAATTGAAGAGTCCCAGTAATCCTGGCAGGAAAAGCAGCAATGTCCCTGTAAAAAACTACCACTTTTCATGGCACTATCCCCACCGATGTTTCGCTACAAAAACACCCACGGCTGGAGCCTACAAGGCTGATGGAAACGCTCTGACAGGCTGCTACAAAACACCCACGAGTGAAGCCTTAAATACTGAAGGAATCACACAGACAGGCTGCTACAAAACACCCATGACAGGAGCCTTAAAAGCTATGCAGCAGTATATAAGTAATTAAAATCAGGTCTACTTTTACCAGCTCCAACATTTAAGTGATGAACACATCAATGCATCGCAAGAAAGATTTTAAAATGAGTGATTCTGCTCAAAGAGTACTTTTACATTTGGTATTTTAAGTCTTTTTGTACTTTTGCTTTTGCAGGATTTTGAATGCAGGTTTTTTAACACTGTAGTATTGCTACAATTATTTAAACAAAAGATCTGAATCTGAATCAAATGGCTATTGTTGAAAAAATGCAGGCCAAAAAACAGCATAAAAAAAGTCTGATTTCATAAAATTCTCAAAGATTTGAACTACAGAGTGTTTTTCTTTTTAAATGTAAAACAACCTGTTGAGGTGTCATCTTCAGAGCAACATGTTCTGCTTGTGCACAAACACGACATTTAATATTCTCACTATTGTCTGTGCAGAAAGTGCCATCGTGGGTCGTGTTCCAGCCGGGGAAAGATTATCATGGAGTCATTCATTCAGCTCAGGTCGGATAAACTTAGATTGGCCGAGCGTATGTTAAAGAGGATTAAGGCCTGGGCCGTGATTCTGGCATGATTTGGTTTCACTTGTACAACATTCCACTTAGTTTAAAAACAGTGCAGCATGTAACCAGCTATTTCTAATTTATGCATAAAGCGTGGTTTTTTACAGCAGTGACAACATGCTCAGTACTTTCACCCCACACACTTTGCTTTGTCTGCACAGCAGCATCAAAGCCAGCTGGGCGAGGCATGATGATCGACTTGGTTGTCGCCTCTTGCGTCAAACTGATGACACAGTGCTATTTTTAAATGGCATTGACAGGCCATGATCAGTGTACATGAGAGGGCGGAGGAATGCACAGTTAAATTAAGAACAACTTTTGTTAATCCCAGCATGGTATTGGCATACAATGATTTGACGTCAAAGCAAAAAAACTCTGGGACTCCTGACAGCAGTGTTGTCTCTGTGATTATGCAAAACTATGCTTTCATGTTAGAACTGGGAGGCAACGACACAAATCAGATGCACGCAGCTAAATCAGAGCACCATCATGGCCTAAATAAAACCCCTCACTGCAGTCGTTCTGCAGTTGAGCACTGTACGGGAAAACAAACCCACCGGGCACAGATTAAAATTCTCTCACAGATGCATCAATATTTTCCCCATAAAATCGCTGTCACATGCACTGCAGTGACCCACTTCCACCTGTGTCTATAAAACAAGACAAGAAGAAAGCATCTCTCTCCAGGGAAGGCACGAAGTGGAAAATTCCTCCTTCAGTGGCCAAACAAACGGCATGGAGCCCAGAAGACGCCTGCACAAACTAGGCTTTGTTCAGAAGAATAACTGCCTTATATGAGGAATCCCTGGGCTTTGGGGAAGCAGAGGGAATTGCAAAAGCACTTCTCTGCATAAAAACAAGGGCATTCCTCTAAGAAGATCTGAGAAAAGAGATTTGTTGGGACATGCAGTGAGGTGTCTGATTCATCCACTAAATGTTGTCTTTAAACTTTCCATGATGGTCTTTCCTGCAGACTCACATGACCCAGTGCCCTCTGTGAATGTTTAACAAACAGTGAAGGACACAAACGTGAAGCAGTTGCATAATACTGTTTGCATGATGGCGCTATGATTAACCCGTTAACCCCTTGTCTTCACACAAAGCCATTTTAATTCCCCTTTCATCCTTGTAGGTGAATTTCCAAATGATCCTTCACGCCATTTTGAAAACAATCTGAAGGTCAATCGCAAGGCTTGTAGCCTCTATATTACAGGCCTCGGTGTGCTGTTCAAGGCAGTTGTAACTGCTGCACAAACACAATAAAACCACTAGCCTTTTATTTTAAATATTCTACTATGATCCTCCAGTGTTTGAGAAGAATACATTCAAAAAGGAGACAGAAAAAAGCAAATCGCTGCCTTAGGAAAATGAAACTAATCTTGACCCAAGCTCATTTGTATTGAAGATGTGTTGCCAATTTATTTGTCAAATGTAAAATGTTCTGTCACAGTTAAAAGAAAAAGTGAACTAAATGATCGTATCATGATTTTAGTGAAGACAGTTTTCTCTACATGTATATAGCACAAAATGACAAACCTGCCTTAGAGGGCATCATGAGCTGTACAATACACAACATTTTTTATCAGATGCTTGATTCAGGTAAGACAAAACTACAAGATACCTATGGAAGAACACCACTTTTCCAGGATGGAAAGAAATGCAATAGGCAGAATAGACAAGAATTCTCACTCCCAGCATGTGAAATATAGCAGCTTAATTGGTGGCCCTATTCTTCAAACTATGACGCTCAAGGTACCCCTCTAGCATCAATTTTGAACATTCATCTATGGCGTAATAAATTCCACTTGTTGCATGCATAATGTCTTTTCAAAATAAACGTCCTTGTTCACAGGAAACCATAGGTTTCATCACCAAAACTACTTCAGGTTTAGGAAACAAAACTACTTGGTTAAGTTTAAAAAAAAAGACCTTTGGGTTAAAATAATTGTGTTTGTCAGGTAACTTTAACTGGTATGTGACGTATGTCAAGTGGCACATACTGTATGTCACATGACATTAACTATGTTAAATGCTTAAAAAAACAAGTTGACTTTTTTGTTTCATGTGGGACACAAACGCCAGTCTCCTTGGTGAAAGTCCTGTGTTTGTTTGGCCCATCTACCATCCCTCCCTCCTGCCAGCCGTACTCAAACTTTATTGCTCTTTATACTACTTCATTGCCACGGATACGTTTACATGGGGCTAACTGAAAGCCCGGTACATCTCATACAGACACTAAGGCAGGAAATTTACTTTAACTATGCGTTCACGAAGGCTGCCTTATGTATTCTGCGTACGTTTGGAGTGTTGGTTGAGCCTGTCCTCAGAATGCATGCATACACAAGATACAACATGCACATCAACAGTAGGGGCAGTGTGAGAAACAAACTTGCCATTATTTTGCTCTAGTGGAATTGTCCAGTAACATGTATAGTTTGTAGACAAGTATGTGAACAACTTCATTCACGACGCAGCTGGTTGTCTACAAAAACGTAGGGTTAAAAAGTAGGATGTCCCGATCACATTTTTTTTGCATCCGATCCGATACCGAGTCTGATCAGATACTTTGCAAAGCATTAAGAAAGAAAAAAGAAGAATGCATCCAAGTTGTCCCATAAGGTTTGTTTTATCCAAAAAGCTTATCGGTGGTTCAGCAGCACAAAATGTAAACAAAGTTTGAATTGTAAACAAATTGTCCCTCCAGAGTTGCCGTAGGGCTGTGGTAGGCAAGGTTCCGCCATTAGGTGTAGCTGTGTTGCTCGGAATAAAGGAAGTGGTGGTGGTGGTGTTGTCTCGACTCCTGTCCGTTTATTGCTCATTAGCTGCACTCAGTTAGGCGAACCCAGGACACTCGGTTACAATACATTGGAAAGCGGAGGCAACAATGAACAACATAGATGAAAAACCTGGCCATTTTTGTTGTTTTGATTCCTCCGATCTTTTATTACAGATTCTGATTTTGTAAAAATAACGTGATCGGTGCCGATACCTAATCCAAGGATTGGATCGGGTATCGGTGTCTTGTGCATCAGAATCAGACGCCAGTGGCCACTGACCAAGCTGCTGTATTAGACGCCCTTGGAATGAGAACGGGATGGTTGTTTGATATCTCCCCAAAAATGGGTCAAGCTAGTGGCAACCGTAACATCAGTTTAATAGTATGATGAAATAAGCTATTGCAACCCCACATTTCTTATGGGAAAAATCAGTCTTATACATCTCAACAGAGAAATTGTGCCACAAATAGCAGGTTAGTGAAACTGAGTTATGACAGATTGAGTTCATAATTTCCAGAGGCAACCATAAGAGAAACTTTATCTTCTTCACTGGCTTTGTTTAAACCACTCTCATGCTTTAACCGATCACACTGAGCCACCAGTGTTTGACTTCACCTTTCACTGTGACCTTGTAAGGAAACATCCACAACTCACTGGAACAATTCACCACATACTGTAAACCAATTGCTGGAGGGTGCATCATTTGTTCAAGCACCCCACATAGAATAATCAGTCATACATCAATAAGTGACAGTTACAGGAAGACAACCAAACACTTAGCTGGCACTTAGCACTGGAAGTCATGTCAGAGCTTTTTGGCCCACGATATGTAACAGTACACAGATGAATCAATTACTCCGCTGGGATGATTACATAAGAAGGAACACGAGCGGCAGAGAGGAGACGAGGGGTGAGATGCCAAGCAGTCCCTCCAGAGTGGCTCTCTGCAGCCTTCACTTTGGGCAAATTAAACCCAAATTGGCAAAGAAGATTTAATCAAGTAATTCTGCAGCATGTGCGATCTTTGGGTCTCTGCATCTGGAGTGTGTCAAAGTGGCACCAGATGGGCCACCAGCAGCAGAGACAAGTGAGGAGCATGGCATCAATGCATGTATATTTAACTTGTCCTGCTTTTGGATATGGAACAAGATTACACAACCTACATGAATAATGCCATCTTAAATGTCTGCAACTGAGCTGAAGTAGAACATCTAACAGAGGATTCTTTTCTCTTTAAAATTAAAATGCAAAGTCGTGTTAAGTGGTAGAATGTAAGTAAGTATATTATCTTAAGTACAACTTTAAGGTACTTGTACTTCAGTATCGTCAATTTCTGCTGCTTTATACTTCTACTCCACAACATTTCAGAGGCAAATTTGTACTTTTGACTCCATTTAACTGCATTTATTTAATAACTTTATTTACTTTGCAGATTGAGATTAATAACACAAAAGTTAACCAATATGATGTGTAATTGTAAAACTCTGTTTATCCCTGGGGTATATTCTCAAGCTACCCAGCAGTATATAAAAAAATAAAGTAGCTCCACCAGCATTAAAGTGAGGAACACAGTAAAGTGTCACTGATCAAAATCCAGTAATTATTCTGAAATGGGCCACTGTGCATAATAACTATTTTTACTTTAGATGCTAAACTTTGAATGCATGACTTTTACTTCTACCACACTATTTCTACACAGTGGTATTGCTACTTTTACTTAAAAGGACAGTTCACCCCCAAGTCAAAAATACGTATTTTTCTGTTTAACATTTAGTGCTGTTTATCAGTCGAGATTGATTTGGTGTGAGTTGCCAAGTGTTGGAGGTATCGACCGTAGAGATGTAGAGATGCAGATGCAAACTTCCTCCTTGAGTTGGGCGATGTCTACTAAATTGGCAGAAGTTGATGTCCACAGTGAAACATGGACGCTGGAAGATGACATCTTTGTAGTGGAGCAAAAATGTGTTAATCAATGACCCGAAATGGGACCTACCTACAAACTTCCACCTTTATGCATTACAGTAGCACAGTTGTCAGGACTGAGCCAAATGCAGTGATAATTCAGACTGAGCAGTGCGGTGCTTAAATCAAGATGTCAGGCTCTATGGTAGATGACTGACAGCCACTGGCAATGGCATGAGACCCGCAGGTGTAGTTCGGTCGACAGAATAAGTTCGGTCTGTGGATTATCTTGAGTAACCATGGTCATGATTTCTGGAAAGACACATTGCTGCTGAGTTATTAAATGTTTTTTTGTTTTTTGGGCTCTTTGAGCACCACAAGCCGAGTGCCATCTAGTTCCATTACATTGGAAAGAAGACATCTCTTTGGCTGATAGCCCCAACACTCACACCAAATTCTCACACCATTTTCATATACCATCTTATACTCTATATTTACTTAGACTCTATATTTTTCTGTCACAGCTCACAATGTAGTTTAAGATAGACAGTTCGGGCACGCTGTTTGCCAAGGCTGGATTGCAGTAGCAGGACGGGGGTTTGGTTGTGTAACGGGGACGTGAGATTGTATCTGACACAGAATGGCATAGCTGCAGTTGCCTTAGGATGATGTACCCTCTTTCATAACACTTTATGTGTTCTTAATCCTCTATCAGACTAAACCCTCCCCAACTGACGCCAAGTTTTACCTCCCTCACACCTGTCATGTCTGAGCCCTTCATTCTGTATCTAGGTCTGACCATGACACTGCCGGCTAAAATACTCTGTACGCGGAGCAATGAAAAAAGTCAAAGTTGTTATATTTCTTGGTTTCTCTCTTTCTCACAGCATTGCCTCTTAGCAGAATAAATCTTGCATGTCACTCTCATTCTAAGTTAAAACTTGTGCAGAAATATCTTTTGTTTTAACTTTATTTAACTGAACAATCTGTAAAGAAAGCCACGGGCTAAACTGCAGCAACTGAGCACAGCTTTAGACTGACAGTAATTCTTCCTTCTCTATATTTATATACAAATAGCCATCAAAAATATATAAATCTTCCCCATAAAATGCATGAATTGGTGTGTCAAAGTTCTATAAAAGGTTTAAAAGCTGAATAAAATGACTTTAGGTGCATTTATCTTTCACTTCATGGTTGAAATGGAGGCGTCACTGAAAACCAGCTTATATTTATTGTGCCTTCACCCTAAACTGATTGGTCACGTCTGTCTTGGTTCGTCACTGTCACAACTCACAAACACCGAATACTTGGAAATGTTAATCTCTCATCCGTCAGCTGTCCGGAAGAAGTGAATCACATCTCTCAGATCTCAGAGTTCAGTCAGGCCGAGGCTGGCAGGCACCACTGACACCTCCTACAAGTGGCCGACTGTGGCCGGAACCACCACATCGTCATCACAAACAAACTTTCCTGCTTATTTCCATAGTTGATGCAGTTTGGGCGGAAAAATCAGCACAGGACTCCATCTGACTGGAGTTTTATTTCAACGGAAACATCAAACGCTGTGATTCATATTCACTTACAATAAATACACAGTGTTGTGAATGGCTAGCACCCCAAAATCTGCCATGACATACAAGTCAAAGGTTAATTATTTGAACTTCGCCTTCCAAACCGCACACCTGTCCCTCAGTGCGTGTTATCCCTGTATGGTCAATGCAAGAGATTCCCAGGTCTTTATGAAGAATCTGCCTGGCTCAACTTGTTGTATGTGGCACTAATGAAAGTGGCAGAATCATGTCAAACAGGTGTGTCCTAGCCCAAATAAACACTGTATATAATCTTGATGGAAGGAAAATGGAAGCTTTAGGGCCAATTCATGGACTCTGCATCCGCATGTCTGCTTTGGTCCATGTGATGTTAAGGTTGTCATCCACACATGGTCACAAGAGTCCACACAGTCGTTTGTGTGGACGTCCACCTGCAGTTCTTTTTTTGTGACTACACAGACTGTAGGCATAGCAAGTCCATTGACTGCCCATGCTCCAATCTCTTGCTCCACACTCCAGTCCAACCCAAAACACTGCTGTTAAGCAAGCCACAGCTGCTTCACCCCTGTGTAATTAGTTTTAAGTTGGATATTTGGCAGACATTTACTCCAGACCCAGCAGCATCCTAGTTTCACTTTCACCTGATACTGGCAGTAGGAGGACAGTCAGCTCACTTCCCAGCCCTTCTGTTTATTACTGCCGGGGGCTGAAGCGGAGTGTCAGTTGTACTATGAATAGAACCATGCGCACGTCCGCTTGACCACATGTTCAATGTGGAAAGTATGTCTAAGCCTTTATTTAGGATGTACTACAGTATATGACCTATAGAATAAGATATCCTCTATAGTCCCCCTTGGAAAAGCTTTCTTGGGCTCAGCATCGCAGAGCTTTCATCTCCAGACATACAGTATTTCTAATCATTCATACATCAAATAGGCACTTTACCAATTTTCAACCAGCTTTGTACCATAACAATGTGGGTAATATGTGTGGGTAAGTGGTAAACTTACTCCCACCATCTTACCAACACCCAGACATCTCTGCTCATCTCTCAGCTCAAATCACATGTCATACAGCAGATTTGAGCTGACTCTCATAAGAGAGAGAGAGCCGGCTGTCTCTCTCTCTCAACCTCAGACCAAACTTGGGTAAAACTAGGCAGTGCTGATAAAATATGAACCAAGATTCTGTTACTGTGCTGCCTATTTCTCACCTCAAATGTCTCCAGAAACATATTTTAGTGCACTGTTTGACTGTAATAAGAGCCACTGTGAACAGGAAGTGGGTGCCATACTGTTTCCTGTATTGTAAAAATGGAGGCTGAAAAAACTGAAATCAAACTATAAAACTAAGCAGTGCTGATAAGACTTGAACCAAGATTCTATTACTTTGTTGCCTATTTCTCACCTCAAATATTTTCAGAGACATATTTTAGCCTACCGTTTAACTGTAATATGAGATTGTTTTTGCTAGTCGGCTTCCACATTGTTGCTTGTGTCAAAACAGACAAGCTGCATTAGATCAACCTGCAGAAACATTTATTTAGGGTGTCTGAAAGAGTCAGAGACTTAAATGCTTTTTCAGAGCTTTTCAAGACGCTTTCTAACCAAATTTAGGTTGATTTTTGGACAAATAATCATTCTTATTCAACCATTAAAGGTAAGCATAAAGGTAGTCCTGTGCAAAGGCTGGTTTTATGTAGGAATAAGGTTATTAGAATAAGTTAGATTAATCCACATTTTCCAGGTGAGTGCAAATATAAAGTAAAAAGACAGCATTAGGTTCAGTAGTAGATTTAATGATTTGTAACTTCAGAAATTCAGAAATTGGATGTTCATGCAGAGGAGCTCAACTCCTTTTGAAAAAAATAAATTAAAAAATAAATCAAATTAGATAAAAATTTTGAGGCAAGATTCAAATTAAAGACTACATAATGACATTTAAGGCGTACTATTTAGACAATAAAATTTAAAGCATTTTATGATTTAAGGACACACTGTGGCTCTCTGTTGACTAGTCTGGTGTGTTGCAGTGCATTCTGGTAGTTGTAGGTTTTTTTTACCTCGAGCAAAAGCGAATGCCACAGTGAATTGCAATGACACAATAAAACAAATATGACCAATAAAACCAGTAAAACCAGAATATTGCACACAACTTTAGCATCTCTAGAATACATACAGAGGTGGAAGGAATCAAACATGTTCAGGTGTTATGAAGTAAAACTTGCAGTTTGGGATATGAGCCAGGATTACAATTTCAAAATAAATCATTCAATGCCATCTTGACTTTCTGTAGCTGATCTGTGACTGATCATCCAATCAAAGCAGTGTGACAGATCTCAGACACTTTGTGAAGTCTGCGTTGTCAATCCGCGTGAAGATTCATTTATCTACTCTAATCTTTGCTACCTGCCTGAGATGAAATCTGCAGGAAGAGAGTGACATAATCTGTACCTGACCTTGACGGATTTGGTATTCTTTTTTTAGTATTTCAGATTTGATATGATATCTACAAAAAAAAAAAAAAAAAAAAAAAAAGTTCAGAAAAATGAAATATATCAATTCAGAATCCAGCATCATGCAGCAGAGAGTCTTAGGCTGTAATCTGCTGTTAAAAAAACTCCATTAGAGGACTCCTGTGGGATTAAGACTGAGACTGGATTTATAAAGAGCAAATCACAGAATGTAAGAGTTCATCCATAACACTTTTAACAAGATGCCAAATATGGAGTCACTCTATTTATTCACTGTATTCTAAACTCGGATTCAAGTTCTCTATTGTTTCCCATGTTCTGACTGATCTTCACATCACACACACAGAGAAACCAACATTTTCCTGCCTCAGTCGGACAGTTATATGCTGTCTATAATATACGCATCAGCTCACACCAGTGCTTTGAGCTAACGTCCAATTAGAGCGTCAGCAGGTGCTGAGATAAACTGACCTTCGTGAGTACCATGAGCATGATCAAATTATTAGTTACATAACGCTCTTTTAGATACAAAATAATATGACAAAAAGAAAACACTCAATTGTTTAGATTGATTGATTCGATTTATCTGTCGACACATCTTCAATTAATCTTTGTATTAAATAACGAGTTTCAAAATTGACCAAGATGACCCCTAAAAGGTCAACTGTCAGGAGTGCCTAAGAAAACTGGCACATCACAAATCTTCAGCGAGCTCAGTCTGTCTGTAAACTGTCTAGTGAACGTTAACAATGACCTGTGTGCTAACAAAGTAAGAAACTGTCAATTGATTTTTGGAACATCGACTGGAAACCGATGTCAAAAGTCAGACTAACAGTCTTGTCTCACATTACCCCCCCCACCCCACCCCCCCCCCCCCCCCCCCCCAAAGCTTTGCGTAATCGCGGATGTTTCTCAAATAATGGTATTTGGGGCCACCATATTTCTTTTTATCTTAATTCTTAGTAATAAAATAATTACTTTCACCAGGTTGTCCACATTTGTATAGCCTGCATGGGGCCGGGGGTACTAGAATCTAAGATGCAATTTTAGTAGTCCATGCGTTTAAGGTCAGGTCAAGGTTTTTGAGGACAACTTGCTGTTCTGAGATCAGATTTGTGGGGTGTTCTCACTGTAAGTATATATCAGAACATCTCCTCTCTTCTTATCAGCTGTATGACTTTGTACTGTTTCTTCAGTCAAGCTGCAGCAGCATTAACCCAGTTACAGACAAGCATAGTTTGGTTTAGAGGGAAAAAAAAACCTTGCTTCTTATGCAACCCCATCATCTGAGTGGGGCATCACGATCCTTCCTCTGCATACAGACTCAGAGAGGAATGAAAAGAATGACAGGACACAGAGATGTAAAGCAAACAAAAACACTGGAGGTTATGCAGAAGTAAAAGCCATCGCATTCATTGACTGCGAGTCCTTGGGCCAACTGACGTCCGAGGTCGAGCGTAGGCAGCCATGCATCAACTCAACTGAAAGAAGCTAAAGAGCTTTTGTCTTTCACAAGGATTTGTGTTTCTCTGCTGCTGCTGCTGCCACTGGCATGGTGGTTTACATAAGAGAAAGACCGGCAATCAAGCCGAGTGACGTCAGTGGTGTTCGGCAGATGAAGAGTGACTTAAACAGAAGACAGAGGGGCAAATTAAAGAACAAAAAGTAATCAAGAGACTCAGACAAAGTCCGGATTAATGGGTTAAGATGACTGAACTGCATCATCAATCTGTTCACTCATATAACTACTTACAGTTTTAGTATTTGGTTAATATTTCCAGAGTGGATTGTTGCATTATTTTGTCTTTACTTCCCTAAGAAAGATACAAGATGTCACTAGCAATTCTTCTAGTTTCCTTTATTAAGGCAACTTAATGGTTAAGTTACACTTTTACATAATTCAGTGAGTCAAGTCTCCTCTTTTCTTTCAGCAACCAGCTGGTCATAGCATCAGTGAATTAAAAAGCCCATTTTTTTGCACATATGGTAAGTCCTTGAACAAAACAGTCTCTCAGGGTTATGTAAGCTCCCTCATGACTATAGCTGAAACTTCACTAAGCTCAGCAGCCGTGTAACATTTCTTCCACTGAGACAGCGGATTCTCGTTTCCGACTCTACTCAGCACAGTTAATCGTAAACGCAAAGTGGAGTAAACAGGAGGCATTAAACTAAACTGAAGTTATTTATTAATACATGAACCAGAAACATTACTCAAAGGATGCTGGCAAAAGAAAATAGATCCTACAGCCCTTCATGACCGGCCAATGACCTCTCTACACCCCTCTTACCCCTCTACAGCTGTGCTTTGGCAGATGCTCCACATTACAGCATTATTAATCTCTAGTTTACATATCTGTGGGTTATACATCTGCTATAGCCGGCTGAGTAGAGGAAGATATTGCACTTTTCACTCATCTACATGTATTTGGCAGCTGTAGTTACTCGGGATAGGCATGCATACTCAATTTGTACGTCAGGATTCGCTAATGTATTGAGTAGTAGCTGCCTAGCCTCCAAGATGTGAACATGACTTTTACATATTTTTCCCTACTATTTAAAATGGGTACAATTTTATTTCATGGAAGAGTTTTCTCATCAGGAGACTGCTCCTGCGGTGAGAATCCGCCCGCACATGCACGCAGTGACAGGGCTAAAACCTTTTCCTGACATACGTAAGCAAGTGAACTCTGGCGGATGGACTCCAGATATACTACGACCAACAACATCATTCGGGGAGCCTATTGCGCCCTGAGCAAGTGTAAGCAATAGTTTGCTGTTGCTCTGAAAATAAGCTGGAGGTGGCCGACAATATTCACATCACGTCCAGTTAAGAACCAGTGCTACACCTCTTCCTAACTGGATGTGATGAAAACAAGCGAGTGAGCAAAAATCAGATAGTTCCCAATGTTTCCCAATGAAGATGTCCTTACCTGCTCCGTGCATCAGCAAACAGGTTCAGCGACATGTCACTTGTTTGAATAACAAATCGCCCTGGCACCTCAAACTTGTTTGTCAAAGCTACAGCAAGTCATCACTTACTTTAGTTTGGGGCTCAGTAAGCTCCCTGAATGATGTTGTCGCTTGTAGTATATCTGAACAGTGTTACACGCTTCATTCACCAGTTTGATGGCTAGCGGCTAACGTTACCTAACAGTTATTAATGGGTTTTAATGGCGATGTTGAGCCGTTTCAGCATCTGTGTGAGTTTGTTGGGACTGTTAATGGCTCCATGTCGGATGTTAGCTGCTGCTGCTGTGTTAGCTCATGCTAAGTGGCAGCTTCAGATTTCAGAGACAGTCCTTCAGTGCTGCATGTAATCTATGTTACAGCAGCAACAGAAAGTTTGCTGATTTTTCTCATTTTAATTTTGAATTTATGGTTCAGTCAACTCATTGCAACGTAGTTGTTCAAAAAAATGAATTTCAAATTGCACTTTTCCTGTGTTGGCCAATTTACATTTCTATTCTTATGTTAGATTTTTTTTGTTTGTTTTTTTGCAAGTACTAGAGTACTCAAATATGGAAGTTACTTGAAAAGTCCATCCCTAATAGTTACTTTTCAGATTAAGATCTGACATACATCATATGATAATTTTATAAAATACGACACAGTGTTAAAGATTTTAACACTTCTAACACATTTAACAGTGGTTCCTTTTTTGGCTTGAGACCCATTTAAAAAAACAGAGTCTAGTTGGGATCTTGTCACATTTCAGATGTCTATGAGTTGTTTTCATCTCCACCAAAGACAATCTTCCCCTCTAAACTTCTCTGATAGTTTATTAAAACTGGTTTTAGGCTTAATGAGGTAAATTTCCAGTATTTCACAAAATGAGCAAAGATTATAGAGAAGTCCAAAACATGAAAACAAATTATTGTTGCTTAAGTTTATTTTTCTTCTTTCCTCTTGCATTAGCCATCTCAGGGCCCCTCAGATTTATCTTGTGACCCCTTGGAGGAGCCCAGCCCCAAGGTTGGGAACCACTGAGCGAAACTACCCAACAGTAGATAAAATATTTACAGTAGCTCCTCACACTGATATAACAGCATTAACAAATCTAATGATGAAATATATAATAATATACCAGTAACAAGTACGTTTACTTTTAAATGCAGTACTTTTACTTGTGGAGTATTTTTTAACATTGTTGTCTTGGTACTTTCACATCTTGGTTCCAGGTCTGTGCTAGATTTACTCACAAAGCTGGTTCTTGCTTGACAACCAGTTTTATTAACATCCCTGCTTACTGAATGCCAGTTTGAGTCTAAATGTAAAACAGTACAGCTACATTATGTAATGTGAATACATTGTGTGATAGGATTATAAACCTCCGACACACAGGTGGGTCATATCAGGTTGAATGCTGATCAAACAGCCTTTGTCTGCCACAAAAGAGGTCAAGCCAGTTAGGACTTTGATATTCAGGTTTTCAAAGAAACATGAGACAGCTAACAGCACAATAAAGAGCTCGAACCATCTGCACCCAAACCTACGGGTGCACTGGTGGAAAAAAGTACAACAAGGAAACATAGACCTGTCTTTTTAGACTATTCATGAAGTGTTTACAGTACAGCTGTCATGGGCTACCAACACTCGCCCAGTCACCAGAATAAATTTTGACATTTCAAGTTTCTGTGAACTGAGGATATGTATGTTGCATTCGTACATTTCATATGCAGTGAATATATTGAAACTTCACGTTTCAATTTTCAGTTTAATATTGTGACAGCGCTGTGGTTAATGTGTGGTTTGGGCGAGGCTCACAAAACACTTGGTTATGGAAGTCTCAAAGTCCCCTTAAAAGAATACCCAGTCCTCGCCACAACCACTGCTACAAATGTGCCTATACAGTGCCCTCCAAAAGTATTGGAACAGTGAGGCCAATTCCTTTATTTTTGTTGTAGACTGAAAATATTTGGGTTTGACATCAAAAGATGAATATGGGACAAGAGATCAACGTTTCAGCTTTTATTTCCAGGTATTTACATCTGGATCTGATACACAACTTAGAAGATAGCACCTTTTGTTTGAACCCACCCATTTTTCATGACAGCAAAAGTATTGGAACATGTGACTGACAGGTGTGTTTTGTTGCCCAGGTGTCTCCCAATTACATTGATTATTCAAACAATAAATAGCACTGGATGTCTGAGCTCAGTTTCAGATTGGGTACGATAGGTTTTGCCTGTGCAGACTGCATTTAGAGGTGGAACCAACATGAAAACCAGAGAGCTGTCTATGGGTGAAAAAGAAGCAATTGTGAATCTGAGAGAAGATGGACAATCAATCAGAGCCATTGCACAAACATTGGCCATAGCCAGTACAACCATTTGGAATGTCCTGAAGAAGAAAAAAACCACTGGTGTACTAAGCAACAGACGTCGAACAGGTAGACCAAGGAAAACATCAGCAGTTGATGACAGAAACATTGTGAGAGCTGTAAAGAAAGACCCTAAAACAACTGTTAGTGACATCAGCAACAACCTCCAGAGGGCAGGAGTGAAGGTGTCACAATCTACTGTTCGTAGAAGACTTCATGAACAAAAGTACAGACGCTACACCAGATGATGCAAACCACTCATTAGCAAGAAGAATAGGAATAGGAGGCTGGAATTTGCCAAAAGGTACAGAGATGAGCCTCAAAAATTCTGGGAAAAAGTTTTATGGACTGATGAGAAAAAGATTAACTTTTTCCAAAGTGATGGAAAGGCGAAAGTTTGGAGAAAGAAAGGATCTGCTCATGATCCCAAACATACAAGCTCATCTGTGAAACACGGTGGAGGTAATGTCATGGCTTGGGCTTGCATGGCTTCTTCTGGGACGGGCTCTTTCATCTTCATTGATGATGTAACACATGATGGCAGCAGCAAAATGAACTCAGAAGTCTACAGAAACATTTTGTCTGCTAATTTAAAGAAAGATGCAACCAAACTGATTGGGAGATCCTTCATCATGCAGCAAGATAACGACCCAAAACACACTGCCAAAACAACAAAGGAGTTCATCAGGGGCAAGAAGTGGAAGGTTTTAGACTGGCCAAGTCAGTCTCCAGACTTAAACCCAATAGAGCATGCATTTTACCTGCTGAAGAGGAGACTGAAGGGAGTAACCCCCCAAAACAAACAACAACTGAAAGAGGCTGCGGTGAAAGCCTGGAAAAGCATCACAAAAGAAGAATGCAAAAGTTTGGTGATGTCAGTGGGTCACAGGCTTGATGCAGTTATTGAAAGCAAAGGATTTGCAACTAAATATTAAGTCTCATTCACTTTAATCTATTTTAAGTTTATATGTTCCAATACTTTTGCTCACCTAAAAATTTTGTGTTCCATTACAAATAATGCTATCTTCTAAGTTGTGTATCAGATCCAGATGTAAATACCTGGAAATTAAAGCTGAAATGTTGATCTCTTGTCTCATATTCATCTTTTGATGTCAAACCCAAATGTTTTCAGTCTACAACAAAAGTAAACGAATTGGACTGACTGTTCCAATACTTTTGGAGGGCACTGTATGTAACCCTGAAAGTACCAGCTGATGCTGCCACAACCACTACTGGAAATTTTATGACGTTACCTTAAAAATACCCTGTTGTTGTCGCTAAAAAACACTGCGGGAATTGCGCCGATGCTGCTTTGAAAATACTGGATATGTCATGAAGTGTTGTTAAATCTGGTCTCAAATATTGCTCTGCTGCTTGGCTGCTGTCTTGCTTAGGTCTCACGTCATCCACCCTCCTCCTGATGAGCCACTCAACTCATATACGTGTAATCTGAACAACGTCAATTTAGAAATGTTGATATGATACATAGGAAACTTGCAAATGTAACTTTTCCATTGTTGCAGAACTGTACAATGCCAGCATTTTCCTCTGGTGACTGGGCTGAAACACTAGGCCAACTTGCACCCACTGGTTCAATCCCCAACAAGCAATAAATCAGATTCTGACAAGCATTTGTTCCATAGTTACGGCCAGTGGCGGTTCTAGCCTAAATGGTGCCCTGAGCGACATCCCCCTATGCGCGCGCGCGCACACACACGCGCGCGCGCGCACACACACACACACACACACACACACACACACACACACAACACACACACATACACACACAAACACAAACACATTATTTATTTTTTCACAAAAACGCAGAGATAAAATAGATTAAATTCCTCTTGGTTTGATCAGTGTTTGTGTCAGAACTGTGCATGGTTAACTTAAAAAAGTTCCTTTAATCAGATTTGATTTACTTTAGAGTCTTGATAATGACATTTAATATTGGGTTAGTTTTTAACAATGATATTTTTTAAAGATTTTATAGTTTAGTTTAATTTTATTTTGTATATTTTTGTTGACCTTGGTTTTCCTGTTATCCCTGCTATCCAAAGCATTTTGTGCATCCACAAGAACAATTTTACAGAAATTAAAAGGAAACATCAAAATCTGAAAAGTCTGACCTTTATGGTAACACAAGCGTTGCTGGATTTTTGTAGCACAATTAGTGTCAGTTTTATAAGAGTTATGGCCCTCTTTGACACTTCATTTAAATAAAGTACCCCAATTATGCAAATAAGCAATTTGTTTAGTTCTTTAGGCACTTTTATGTACACTGTATTGTGAGCATCTGTTGTAGAGTTCAGCAGATCTTTAATACTTTATATCACATGTTTATGGATTTTACGATTAATGTATCTTATATTCGAGTTGTAGAATTTTCTGGGTTTTCTCTGGCTGTTTCCCTTCAGGCACAATAAAGTCAAAGTTTGAGATATACTATTTGTCAGATAGACGGATGCACCCTGATCAGCAATGTAAAGCAGGCCCTGCTCAGCCAGTACCTGAATGACACCATGCAGAAGGCTTCTAATATATATTCAAATTAATCTCGTCAATCAGCCTGTTCACATTCCTGCTGCAGAGAATCCAGAGTGAGTCATGGGCTATTTGTTCCTCTGGAGCTGTTTTGCATGCCATGGCTGGTTTACCTGGTTTTGTTTGTTGATACGATCAGGCAACTGCAGCCCTGGGTTATTTTAACACTTACATCACTGACTGACTTTTTCTGACCTCATTTCCATGAAAAGCCACAACTGCTTGGAGCTCACTGAATATTTCCTCAAAAGCCTTTTCCCACTGGGTGTCTCCTAAACTTGTGACACATAGTTTAAAACAAGCAGTGTGTATTTAATGTGACGTATTCAGGATGATTTTACCCAGGAGGTCTTAATATCCTGTCATGGGATTCAAATCAGGATAGACGGTGAACAAAAGGTCCATTCTGCAGCAAGAATGTGCAACTCCTCCATCATCTTAACCGTGGATCAGTAATGATTGCACATGCTCTCTTTGAGCATGAGAGTCGTGTGGTTTCACGTGCGCTCAAAAGACAGACAGAGAGTTTGTGTTTACCGTAGAAGGGAAAGAGGCCATTGATCTGGTCGGTGTCAGATCCAGGCTGCTGAGTAGTTTTCCCCTCATGAATAATGAAAGAGTGTTTTCATCTGGTTTATCTAAAGGGATCGTTGTCACGCTGTGTCAGTTTTCATTTACACACAAACACACACCCTGTAATCCAGGATTTATTGATTAGATGATGTTAAGATAGAAACTGCTTGAGCTACTATTAGAAGAGTTCACACAGCAGTAAAGTATAGGGACAATTACCAGTGGGGAAAAGTATTCAGATCCTATACTACAGTAAAAGTACTAATACCATTAGCTTAAAATACTTGTAGAAGTATAAAACTGCTTAAACTACCTCAAATTTGTACTTAAGTACAGTACTTCAGTACATGTACTCAGTTACTTCCCACTACTGATGATTACTATATTGATCTCATGCAGTTTACCGATTTTTTTCTTTTGTGTTTTTTCTATTTCCAGTTCATCACCTGACTTCCAGTTGCTATGACCTGCTGTGGTAATCCCAGGTCAAAAGTCCTGCCCTGATAGGTTTACACACAGCTGACTGTAAGCTGGGTACAGACGTCCATTCTTATGAGGAGGTCAAATGATCTGACGACATCATACACAGCAGATATTGTTCCATCAGCACGTCAGCTTGATGTTTCATTTCTCTGAAACTCTTGTTTTGTTGCATTCTGGAGATGTAGGCACAAAAAAATAACTTTAGCTTCATGCTGTGCTGTCTGTGAGTGTGAATATCGTGATCCGTTGCTATGGAGAAAAGTTGCTTGAGCACGGATCAACTTGTCAGTTTGATGATGCAGGTTATTGTCAATAACTTAAACCAGCAGTCAGCAACCTTTTCCAAGCCAGGGTAACTTCTTGTGTCTCAATATAAGCCAAGAAATAAGAGCCCATGCAGATGTTTAAATGCTGATTAATGCTTTTTTAAATTGTATCTTTCTTCTTATAACCATTACTATATTCACACCATGGCTGTGAATATGATTACTGTATGTTCTGTCAGGGCACAGTGTGAACGGAGAGACCTAAACCTCCAGGCAGAGATTAAAAACTCATGCAGGGCTGCTAGCCTACACCTTTCAGGAACTAAAGTTGTAGGTTGGCAGCCCTTCAGATTGTACATTATGTTATATAAGTGGTCAGATATTTGATATCTAATCCTCACGAGGCCAAACATTTCCACTTCAGGGCCCTGATACATAAAACTCTGTAGACTCACGATTAAAACTGTGTGAACAAACAAAAGACAGAAATGTGCATACGCATTCTCTTTCCACATTTTTGAAGACGCATGTTTCTGTTTTATAAATCTCAATCACTGCAGCCTCATTTACACTCCCACAGTGAGCTATCAATGGATGTAGAAATGCACTTTAACATTTGTTTGTGTATCGATACTTGTTTCCACTGCACCACTCATTTGACCTGTCAGGTTACACTGACTGTGTCACAACACTGAGGTTCTCCAACGATGCCAAAGCAGCTCACATTACACACAGCTGTGGCTATTAGTGTCTATACCGCTAATTCATTGCAGGATTCTGCAAACCGTAAAATCTCAATCATCATCATTAAATGTCAGATGATCAATGATCCATTAACAGAGCTCATGTTGAAACAGACTTTTCAAAGTGCTTTACAATTCAGCATCAGTTAAATGATTATTAACAAGGACATGATGGCTCAAATGTAAATATTCTACAGCTGGAAAATATGTAATATATTTCTATATAAATACATACTTTCACCACCTTAGATTAAAAATATACAGGGTCAACACACATTTAAAAACAAAAAAAAAAAGATAACTAACCAATTTTTTAATTGCTGTTGCTCTCTAACATCCTTTCAAAGACAAGCGATGCACTTGTTTAAGCCTTTCATAATGTGAAGTACTCACAAATCTTTGATCAGTTCATGCAGGCTTGGCTGCTTTTATCAGAGTACAGACAAGGCAAAGGTTTAGTCATGCATCATTTCATAAACACTGAGCTACTGATGGCAGAAATGATTTATCAGTTGAGCTAAACCTTCAGGAAGAGTTCAGCATTTTGGCAAATTCTTATTCGCTTTATTGTAAGAGAGTTAAAGGAGAACATTGATGACTCTCTCTGTTTGCTAAACATGAAGCTACAGCCCACAGCGAGTTAGTTTAGCTTAGCATAAAGACTTGAATCGGGGGGGAGAGCTACCCTTGCTCTGTTCAAAGGTAACAGCTCACCTCCAAAGCTCACCAATCATCGACAGTTAATCTGATCAACGTGAAATGATGGGATTTGGAGTTTAGGCTTCAGTGATGAACTGATTCACAAACTAATCATTTATTTGAATATTATCTATAATAAATATTACTTGAAAGTGAACACATGACAGTGTTTCAAACTGCCCAGTGTTTGTTTTAACAGTGTTTTCTTTGCTTCTGTATTTGCGATGACATCATTGCTGACTGGCTCCTCTCCAAACAACGAGAGCGAGAATGACTGTAGTCACAAGAAACTACGTCCTACATTCTGTCACTGCTCTTTGTTATACAACTTTTACTACTTAGTTATTACTCCACTGTCAATGTGTAGTATCATGACTTGGGTTTTTTTTTTTTTCAGATCAATTGTTAAATTTACATGTTTTGTTTGAAACTGTTTTTTATTAAAAAACAATAGATTTTTTCAGGTGAGCAGGAAGAGCCTCTTTTTGTCCTTGATAGTGATCTGGAAATAAGACTTTTTATGTTATTTTCTTTTTTTTAATCACATTCTCATTTTACAGTAAATAGAGAGGTGAAGTCCCTCCCCCTCTGATAGACCACCATGGGTCCTTGTCATGGAAAAAAATATGTACACTAGTGGACAGTAAGACAAATCATTTTTTAATCCCATTTGAACTGTGCATTGAATTATACATATGATGTTTATTAAGTTAAGACATGATTTTGCAAAAACTGTTGAAATATGTGATTAGAACGACTACACAAGTCGTGTAAGTAACATCATAGCTTTCTCTCTTGCTGAATCTACGATGACTGTGTGTTTCATACTGGAACATACTCACATGAGCAACAGGTCTTACACATCTTATCGTGTAAGACGAGAGGTGAAGTTAAGAGCACGGCTCGGGCTGCATTTTCCTGACTGAACATGACCCCAGTCCATGTCAGTTATAACCGAGCCCAGCCCGACCCCGACAGGCTTTCTGATTTTTAAGTCCGAGCCTGACCAGAGCCCAACGCAGTATGTTACCTGCATGCTTTTCAGAAGTTTTAAACTTTCCTGAGAACAAGTTTTGTCTGGCGTCCTCCATTTTCATCAGTTCAGTCTGAATATTTACCGCCTCCTGCCTGAAATGTAACTATTGGCCTGTGTTGCTTTCAGGCCTTGTCACCTAAATAACAAATTCCAGCACTTGAATAGGCCATAGCACAACACAGTAGCATGCCAAGTGGGCCGAACCTGAACCAAACCAGAGCAAACCAAACCAGAGCAAAATTTCTGAGTTGTTATCTGAATCCGGCCCGACACATCGGGTTCCAATGGGTCCTGTTGGGCCTGGGTTGGGTAACCACACACAGTGTAGTTCACTAAAAGCTTTCATACAAGACTAAGTGGTACTACGACAAACTGCGACTTGTCTTGACTTGGAAAATTAGCTTTTAAATTGACAAACATCATATGTGTAAATCCAGGTACAGGTCAAACAGGATTGAAAATTAATTGACTCTTGCAGTTGACTACTGTATTTTTGTTTCCAAATTAAGGTCCCAGTAGGGACACTGGACGGGGAGGGACTTTGCCTCTCTGTAAAGGAATCAACTGTGATACTGATTTTGGTTACCACCGAGCCCTAAAGTTGTGGGCGCCGAACCTGGGATAAATCTGAGGGGCCATTCAACAATTAAAGGTTTAAAGAAGAAAATAGTAATATTTATTTTACACAAATCTGTGTTGTTGGGTTTTTTTATTTCCTGTCTATTTTTTGCATTTCTAGTGAAATACCAGATGCTTTTACTTCTTTAGTCTCTCTAAATCCTTCAAATTAAACAAAATAAGACCCAAACATCACTCACTAAGGCCATAACCTGTGATGAAGGGTCACAACCACTGCCACATTGAATTGGACTATTAACGTTAATTACAGAATTTCATAAAAGTAATGGATGTAATCCAGTGCTAAATTCGTTCACAAACAACGCAAAAAGATCATTTAGTTAAACAGATCAGTCTTTAAAGCACTACACAGTCAGAGTCAGTGGCTCCACCTATTAGGATTTAGCTAAAATCTCCTCAAACAGAATCAAATTCTCTCCAAGCGACGGACGGTGCTGTTGTTTTTTACTAATTCCTCTTTTCTCCTTGTGTCTCTGCATAAAATGTATGGATTTAATGTTTGGGTTTTGTGCAAAACTTGGCTGCAGCCAAAAAACAGGCAGTCCTCCCACAGCGGCTGCACCTGCAGGTCACAGCCCGTCTCCCCCGCGGGCTTCTTTCTTTGGAGCCTCTCCTCTCTGGATGTTACATAACAAACTCCTCCACCGGACAAGAGGGAGGAGAGCAGTCAAAATACATGAGCTTCAAATCGTTTTCCAGTGCAGATAACTTCATAAAAAAAGGCATTATCACTAAAGCTTGACTCAGATTCTCTTACAGGAGAAGCTGTCCTCAATTGTGATCAGTTGTTAGAGGGATTGCTGATAAAGGCAACGATTTCTGATTTAACGCAGAAATGTGAATTATAAATGATGATTTTAAGCCTCTGCTACTAAACTTAGCCAATATTGGACTGTGCAAAAATATTTGTTTCAATCAATTGATGAGTCAGTCTACCTGCAGCAATTAATCATGTAAGCAAAATGACAAAATGTACTGATCCTGCTTCTCAAACATTAATATTTTTCAGTTTTTTAATAAAAAATATTTGTGTTTTGACAGTTGGTTGGACAAAACGTGACATTGGAACATGTCATCTTAAGTTTCAGGCAATTGTGATGGCTGCTGTCTTAATCATTTGGTCATTTTAGGGACCAAATGATTAATCAAATAATCCAAAATCATCATCACTTGAAGCCTCAGTTGAAAATCACCACCATAAAACGTTCTGGGTACTGAACAAAATGTGTCCATCTTAGTTTTGGAAATTAGCACTGAGTGCTTTGTACGGTCCTGTTCATATATTCTCTGATCAGATTCTTATGTCAAAACTTTTCCATTTTTATACCATTTTACTCCAGCAAAGTTCTTGTATGGCTGCTTGAGTTAAAACTAGCATTATCCATTAATGTGCAGATTATTTTCCCAATTAACCCGTTTTGTCTATAAGATGTCATAAAATACCAAAAAAAATGTCCACCACAGCAGAGTCTTGCCCTGGTCTGTTTTTGTCTTTATCTCTGTTCTGCCCACTCCTTCTGAATTTCTGACCATACCGCTGGCTCCCGCAGTGTGTGTTATCATTTCCCGCTCACTTGGGCAGGGTTTGTGTCAGCTCCCACTTGTGCCCACAAACATTCTGACCATATTTCTCAGCACAACAGATTGATTATCAAAAGTCTGAGTCCTCTCCCGTCCTGCAGGGAAAATGTTTTTTTTACTGTGGTACTAAGAAAGATATGCAAACCTGCAGGTGATATGTAGCAAAATTATGTTCTAGTGCATAATTACTTATTCTGGTGTCTCTGGGATTCAGTTTTATTATTATTATCTGTAACATTCCTGAGAAAGTCTGTAAATGTCCAACTTGCCTTGCTTTTCGTTTGTACTATAATGTCCTGCTTTTATCTAATTTTCCACTTCACTTCTTGACGTCTCCATCCTTCATGTTAGTTAATCTCTGGGACCCAGATGTTTTTGTATTTTTTACCACCTGCTGCAAAGATAACACCTCGGTGGTCACTCTCCTCCATCATTTGGGTTGGGTCTCATGGGACTCGCAGGATCCCAATCCTAATGCAGTCTTCTACATCACAGAGAGTCCAATGTGACATCTTTTAATGTCTTGTTTTGCCTGAACAACAGTCTAAAACACAGATATTCCGTTTACAAAGACATTATGCCGAAAAAAACAGCCAATTCTCATATTGGAGAAGCAGGAAAATGCTTGACTCAAATCAGTAACTGACTATCAAAATGGATGCCAAATTATTTTCTGTTGATCGACTAATCATTTGTGCTCTAGTTAAAATATGTAAACACAGCTGAGTGTGTATTTATATTCCACCAAGTAAGGCATCAAAGACAGTATGGTTTTGGTTTCGGTGTTGAAATCCCAGTATCATGACGCCAACTTTCTAATTTACTCTCATCATACTCTGGAGGATTTCCCCAGAACACCCGGTGAACATAGTGAAAGTGAAAATAAAGTTGGCCTTGCCCTGACTGAGGAGAAGATCACACTTCATTACCTCCTGTAGCTCTGTATCACTGGACGTCACTGTGTAATAAGCCTGTTTGTACTCACACAGACAAACCGACACGTTATGTAAATGTTCCAGTCATGTTCTTTGGGTTATGGGCAGTGATTCGTCATCACCACTTGCTGCTTCAGGGCTGCACCTGCTCCATGATTCTCATCTCCACAGCTTTCCCCCACTTACTCTGTCATTGCAGACAGGCTCATTAATATTAAACTCACGGCTGTGGGGGCTGATGTAATCATCCTCCTCTAAACTCTGGCCAGCAGCAGTGATGTCATCTAATGCCCAGTGGATAAGTAACTGTACATCTGGATTAAAAGGCTCTGCATGGTGACGCAGCACCTCTTTGTTTGACATTCATCTCAAGCTGTGAGACAAACATACGAAGGGCCAAGAAGACATCTTGGCAGCTTCACCGCATCATTTCGTCTTCCTGTTGGCGGGGACTGTGTGGCGCATCCGTCACGTTAAAGGCTGAACAAGAAGAAGTGTGCGCATTCAGCACTGTTATGTAAAGGACATGAAAGCCTGCGGCATGGAGTTAAATGGGAAAAATAATAAAATAAGAAAAAAGAGCTTTCTCTGCAGTACTCATTGGCTTCATTGTAGATATTTATATATATAACGCTATTATATAATATCACTTATAGCTGCAAGGATTAGACAGAAGATTAATCTGCAGCTATTCTCATAATTAATTAATTGTTTTAGTAATTTTTCAAGCAAAATGCCAAACGCTCACTGGTTCCAGCTTCTCAAATATGAAGATGTGCTGCTTTTCTTTCACCATTTAACCTGACCTGTATGTTTTTGGATTGTGGGAGCAAGGTGGAGAACCCAGAAGGGCCCCAGCTGAATCTGGAACCCCCTTCGTGTAAGGCAACAATGTTGACCACTGCACCACCGTGCCACCCTGAACACTATGTTTCCAACAATTTTTTATGGCTTCAGTATGACATCATAGTGATGTCTTCATACTGTCATCTGCTTCAGGCACACTACTGCAAGTGATGACATTATGGAGGCTACACTGTTAAAGGAGGCTACATGCTAAAGTCAAACATGTAAACCTAGTAAAGTTCTCCCTGATTTTGGATCCCATTCTCACTGAAACAGAGGCTATTATTGGTGATTTTCATGGTAATAAGTTCCACTATATACAGTCATTCCGCAGCTACAATAACGGTGCAGAGACACCGAGATACGCAAGACCCGGAAATGCTGACCAATCAGAGCAGACTGGGCTGTTTTTGAGAGGAGGGGTTAAAGAGACAGGCACTTAAACGGACCAACACAAGCTCCAGCACAGATGGTATGAGGAAAATGAAGTGTTTTTGACCATTAAAGTCTGTAAATTTGTTCTGATAAGAACCGAAAATATAAGCATGAACTTGAAAATGTGCATAGTAGGTCCCTTTTACTCAATAATGAAAAGAATTAGGAACAGGAATTTGAAAACAGAAATAAACAGTAAATCCTCCTATTAATATCAAATAATTATTGACTGGTAATTATCAGATTATTGCACATTTGCATTCCTTCTTATTAAGAGCAAAATATCACCCTAAAATTCTTGTTTTAAAAAGAAAATCACCAAAGGCTGCTAAAGTAAAACAAAATGGAGCTCTCACTTATCTCATGCCGGGAGCAGGAGCTCTGCTCAGTGTGAGGCTCCATCTTTTAAACATTTACATTTGAATTTATGGTGCTTTTTTAAAACACATAAACTGCCTCGGCATCGCCGCAGCTTATAGGAGAGGATAAGACAGACTCGCCTCCAGACGCAGAGTGTATGAGGAGGCAGAGGCAGATCAGAGGAGTGAGTGGTGGTGATGAAGAACAGTTTCCTGCATACATGCAGCACAAACTGTATAGACTGAAGTGTGGAGTTAACAAGAGAAGACTTCAGTCTGCAGCTGAACAAACAGGACGATATGAGTCATCTGTATTAAATAACAAGATTAAATTTCACAGGTAAGTGTCAGAGTCCGCACCCTATTACGCACATGCATACACACTTTCACTCTTACATTCCTGCCACATACAAGAATACCTCCTCAACACATTCACACTAAACAATGGTGTAATTTTCCAATACAGTCTTTCCATTGATTTAAAACAATACTGGAATTGATGTTTATTGACTGAAGCAGTTATATATCTTCATTTGGTGCAGATATTTTCAATCGTAAAGTCTATTAAAAGTTACTGAGTCATGCAAATTGCCTGTTTTGTGCCTTTAACTGTCCAATATCCAAAAACGAAAGACATAAATCTTAAAGGGACACATCACCCCCAAATCCAAGATTACTGCTGGTAACGCCATGCCAGTGGCGGGAAGATGTTGGTGAGGAAACATGGGGGCCATCCTCCAGTCTACCTCCAGGTAGACTTGGTGAGTAAGCAACTTAATTTTGAGCCATAAACCCTCTTTAGCATTGTTAATTATGTGAGCACCATTAGCCATACTGACAGTGCTAACAGTGCTAACAGAGCTAACAGCGATGTTATAGGGGGTTTGTGGCTCAAAATTGAGCTGCTTACAGAACAGGGCAACCTGGGGGGAGACTAAAGGGTTGGCGGCATAATGTTTCAACAGCAATACTGTTGGGTTGGGACAACGTTACTAGCGGTGACTGGTGCCCCTAGCCAGCTCCCACCTGACTCAGCTGGTGTGCAGTGCAGAGCGGCCAAGGCTAATGTTAGCTAACCAGTGAAGATCGGAGGATGAGCAGTAGGCACCATGGGTGCATTTGGAAATACTCACTCCAAGTGCCAGAAAGCACTTGGGCACAAACTGGAGCGCTCGTAAATTCGAACCGCTGTTGGAATATACCGTCTGGTTATCCAGAATTTAGAAATGTTCACATCAAAAATACCTCCAGCAGTTAACTGATTAACTGTTAATCATAGATATTCCTAATTAATATGAGAAGTAACTTGTTCTTTGAGTAATTTGTTAAAATGGTACTTCTTTACTTTTGCGTAAGTCATTTCATGGGAGTAACTGTACTTTTACTTTAGTATAGATTTTCAGTAGTCAACCCACCATGTATACAAACATGAACTGCTGCAACTATTTCTCTGCATGTAGCTTAACCGCCATCCCCTATACATGGAGAAAATCAAGTAATCCTGCACATTCTGTGAAAAGCCTTGATTTACTGATGAATAGCCTTAAGTATGCGTGGTATGCGACAGATATATAAGTTTGAACTTTCTCTAAACTCTCCTACACGCACATACATTCACATCATTCCCAATGTCCCACCACATCCCTGTAATCCTCCCCAGTAGCGAAGCAGTTAGGTAAGACCACGAGAGGGGTTGTGTAACTTGCCCAGCACAAAGCATTCATGATGGACATTTAAACTCATCCTGCTCACTGGTCTGCAGCACTGCACACGTGCACACGCACAGAGTTACGCACAATTGCACGCACATACACACACACACAGCTCCTCTTTTGCACTTACACAATAAGCTATCATCAAGTAATAGGTAGTTAATGACATTTCTAGCAGGGAGATTATAAATCAGGGTAACAGGAAGCAGTGGCATTAATGATCTGACCTTTCAGTGTGATGTAATGTGTAATGTGATGTGTGTCATGAGTGTAATTTCTGACCTGTGAAAAATTATTTTTAAAAAAGAGAGGAGACTTCTGAGAATTACATGTAACTGAGTGGGAATGAGTGGGCTATTTTTATATATAATATTTTCCATCCTGCTCTGTCCTTGGGGGTAGACTGGCCAGATGCCCTACAATAATCCAAGCAGAGCGTGTCCTCATTACTGACAGACAGGAAGCCAACACATTTTTATGAGTGCAGTTGGCCTAAACTTTTCCTCAGTCTCATACACAGAGTGTCATTCATCTGTAGGTGGGTCAGTTTCTTTGCTATAGCTCACATATTTAAATTTAGTCTTGGTGTTTACTGATGACTGTATCCAGGTGATTTATTCCATCACATGCAAATTGCACACGTGATATTTGGTTGTGTTGTAAACTCTTTATACCCTAAAGATAAAAAGTTGACACAGAGCTTTGTCAGTGGACTTATCTTGTCTGACTCCTGTTAGTGAGCTAATCTCAAGTGGTTGTGAGGGTGTGTTTGCTGAAAGTGACGGGAGAAGAACACATAAAGCATCTTATGTCTGCTGGTAAATAATCCCTCTCAGAAAATTACCACAATACATATCTTATATGCGTACCAAGTATGCAAGTATGGGTCACCAAGAACAAACTAAGTCTGACATAGCCTGTGTTTATTATTTCAAGTTTCTAGTTTAAAAAAATCCTGTTTGCTTTAAATTATTTGGCCCATTTTTTTGTTTCCCTACCTTATGTAAACGGTCTCCAGCTGTGTTAGAAGACGTTCCCAATCTTTTACTTAATTAAAAGTAGCAATACCACTATAGAAATAAGGAATGTTAGTTCCAGTAACTTTGCTTTCAGTAGCCCGGCACCCATAAACCAGCAAATGACTGGTTAATTTTTAATTTTGTCACTAACACAGCTTCTTCTCCGGAGCCTTGTGCACCACTGTCTCGCAGGTTGCCTCGAATCACGGCTGCACCTGGATGATGTGACGTGGTAGAGCTGCTGCCATGGTCCTGCCTGATGCCTCTTACTGCTGCTGTTATTATTAGTCATACGTCTACTGTTATTATACACATATGATTATTGTCACATATGTATACTATCATATGTTAATATATATTTATAACAAATATGCTACCAAAATACTATTATTATCATTATTATAATATTATTATTAAGATTAATGTTATTGTAGCTATTGTCATTACAGTCTGCCCTGCTTATCTCTCTGTCTCTGTCTCTCTTTATGTATAATTATGTCATATGGATTACTGTTAATTTATCATGTTGATCTGTTCTGTACGACATCTATTGCACATCTGTCCGTCCTGGAAAAGGGATCCCTCCTCAGTCCTCAGTCTCCGCTGGTTAGCTAACGTTAGCCTTGGACGCTCTGCCAAGGACAGTGTTGCTGCCGAATCATGGTAGCCACCTACAAAACCCCTTTAGCATTGTTAAGTATAGTATGTTAGTCCCACTGGCCGTGCCGACACTGCTGACAGTGCTAACAGAGCCATAGCTGTCAAGTCTCCCGTTTTGGCTGGGAAACTACCGTATTTTACCCCTCTTTCCCACCGTCCTCCCGTATTACTATTTTCCCGTAAATCTCCCATATTATAATATAATTAAAAAAAAAAAAAAAAACATTCCTCTGCCTCTCCAAACTGAACTCTGTCACTAGCCTCGCGAGAACTGCCACCTGCAGTAGCCTGGGTGGCAGTTGTCACGAGGTTAGTGTCGACAGCGGGTCTGGTTGACAAGTGGTTATTTTAGATTTCCTGTACACCCAGGGACGGGTTTTGCTATGGGCAATGTGGGCAACCGCCCAGGGTGCAATCTATGTGAGGGCGCACGAGCGCCCTCAAAAACAAAACAAAAAAAAAAAAAAACTCGCCAGTATCTAGACTACCGCTCATTTCCACGTCAAGTTAGTGGAGTGGGCGCTGGGGCGCCCCTATTATCATGTTTCAACCAGCAGCAGAAAGGAAAGACGAATCCTGGCGGTTGTGGGTTGAACGAGGGTCATAGACAGGAACACGGTGGAGGCTCGTAGTGCTCTGTGGCGCAAGATAACGGCTTACCGGCGACAGAGAAGTCCGACTCCAGGTCCAGTAATTTCCTCTTTCGTTGGTGTCATGACTGCCCAGTAGTACCTGGACAACAGAGCTGTGGCAGCACACAGGTATGTGGCGTGCCAGAGGAGAAACGAGCCGTTCACATTTCTCTGTGGCAGGTAACGGTCCACAAACCTCACTGCACTTTAAGGACTGTTCTTTACTTATGGAGGGACTGTTCTTTACTTGTCAGGGGAGGAGGGTGGCTGGTTGATTTTTATTTTATTTATTTATTTTATTTTGATCCCCACTATGTTAATCACTTATTCATGCTGTTTTTCTATGAATAAGTCAATAAGTAATTTATTCCATTGAAATATCATTGATGTATTATAGAAAAGTGATTTATCTTTTTATAAATGACAAAAGGCACATCTGCCTCATTTTTGCTGTGGTATCGTGATACTACTCAGAACTGTGATACTTTCACTAGTATCGTACTGTGGGGGGTGGGGAGCGGTTGGGTGTGGGGGGGCGGCGGGGTCTTGCGGCGGGCGCCGAAAAATTTCCCTTATTTTCAAATCCAAAACTTGACAGGTATGAACAGAGCTACAATGCTAATGGGGGTTTGGGGTTAAAAGCTGAGCTGCTTAGTCACTGGGACAACCTGGAGAGCGATAAGAAGGTGGTCACAATGTTTCCCCACATCAGTGTTGTTGAGGTGTGACAGCATTACTAGCGGTAATCGCCAAACAAGCAGTGCTGCTAGCTAACATTAGCTCCCACCAGACTTGGTTTGTGCACAGCACAGTAAATTGTAGAGCAGCAAAACTGACCTATAGATTGACATGTGTAACCAGCCAATAACATCTAATCTCTAGCAGAAATACTGTTAGAAGTGAAAGTCCTGCACTCAAAATGTTACTTGTTGTGTTACTAAAAGTACAAAAGTATTCACATCAAAATATACTTCAAGTACCAAATGTAAAAATCCTCATCATGCAGCATGACCTATTTCATCATAATATAAATTAAATTGGTTTATAATTAATAATACATCAATGTGTTCATAGCTTTAATGTTCTGGGAAAGAGCAATGTGATTTTCCCTCTTAGGATCAATAAAGCCCTATTGATATCATAATTAGAATTGATTATATTTTGTATTGTTAATCTGAATGTACTAAAGTACAATATTTCCCTCTGAGATGTAGTGAAGTAGAAGTAGAAGGTAGCATGAAATGGAACTTACTCAAGTAAAGTATCTGCACAAGTACCTAAAATTTGTAGTTATACACTTTCCGCCACTGGTCTCTGGTTTAGAAACATAAACAGCATCTTAGTTGCATCATGTCCTCACCTGTTCAATACACGTAATATATCTTTCCTTGAGACATGCACCATCGTGTCCATGCCAACTGTGACTCAACATTTCACATTTAGGATCACACGATTCTTAAGACGACAAAAGAGGCCCAGCTTGTTTCTATTTATGGGGCAGCAGCTGATAAGCTCTTGCATGTCTAGAGAGCGTCCCTTTAAATCCACCCTCACCTAGTGGGTGACCCTCAGACACGAACTTGGGTTTCTCTTTGACGTCCCTGAAACTGTACGAATTTTGTTTTCTACGGCTCTACAGAGGACAGCTTTTGTGTTTGATTAGGTTTAAATTGGAATCAGCGGTCTTGAGTTTTACACTGAAAGAGCTGAGCCGACACAAAGACACACACACACACACAGACACACACACCTGACAGATCCTTCCTCAGCATGACCTGTTGCTAATCAGGTTAAAGACAGCAACAGGTGAGCCGAGGCTGTTCAGAGGCTGACCTACTGTACAGACAGAGTGATCTCAATCCCTCGTCTCCTCGCTCACCAGTTCTTTGTCCTTCCCGTCCACAGAGTTGACTTAGCGGTCGTGAATCAGTTGAATTTACTGCTGTTGCAGTAAATTGGTGGACAAAGGCAGCACAGGTGCAGATCTGTAAGAGACAGCAGGATGGGATGAGCACATGCAATACATTTTTAGCAAGGATCTGCTTTTAGAGGAGAGTTGTGTTTTATGAAAACACACCGTGGGATTGGCTTTGGTTGCAAACACAAACATCGACTGGAAACCTCTCACTTTGTTGTTTGAAATTTAACTATTATTTTCTCTCTTCTGCTTGAAGTAGTGAATGTACAGCTCCCAGAAACTTAATACTACACAATCTCTGGCTTTGGTTTAAGATCTAGTGTTGGCAAAAAATGTTGCTGCACATTTCCGATTCATCTTTAGCACCGTTATCTTGTTTACTATATTACATGAATGCCGCTGTCACACGGAAAATCCTGAATGAGCTCGTTCAAATTTTAAAACTTCATGTAGAAAAAAAAACAACAACAATGAATCCTCAAATATTCATATTAAACGGCCGAATCTGATTCAGATAACATAATCCAGAGATGGGCACAGCCCTAGTTTAAGTTGATACAAAACGGAAAGAGAAGATACTAATATTTTGTAACATGAACACCATTAATGTTTGTTATTTCTGTTTGATAAATACCCTACACCATATTTTTTATCAATTCTTTGATCGTCTAATCAATAAAAGTATTAGTTCAAAATTTTGGAAGCTGCCAGACAGATTTTGTTGCTTTGTTGGACTGAGCCAGGCTAACAGTTTCCCTTTATTTCCAGTCTTTATGCTAAGCTAAGTTAATCATCTCCTGGCTTCACCTTCATATCCAACAAACAATAACAGATAAAAATGGCATCGATCTTTCTAACAAACAGCAAGAAAGTAAAAAACGTCATGATGGCATTACTCAACGTTAACTAGTTATTTTCTCTCTCTCTTTATGCAGATTTAGCTTAAATTTTAACAATAGCAGCCAAGAAAATGAGATTTTAGTGTTTGTGTCTGACAGAAAAGGCTAGAAAACAACGAAACTCCTCAACACCATTGATCGTCAGTGACATGTCTGAATCAACATATCAGCCTGTCTCTGCGTCACCACCATCTCACACCAACTCATATCCGTCCCACACCTTCCTGCTCGCACTCTGCCCTAATTTAAATTACATGCAAATCTGTCCAGTCATAGAGGTTTGACACATATTATTCCTGTGCTTCGGCCTCATTGTGAAACACTCTGGATGTATTTCTAGTCCCTGCAGCCTTTTCTCAAGTTACATGATATCAATCTGTATTTATTTTCACTTTCCCTATGAACTATGTCACGCAGTGTTGTTCAAGGTGATGGGCAGGCTGAAAAAATATGTTTGTTGGCGAAGTTGCTTCGTTTCAACCCAGGGCTGCAGATATAAGATGACACAGTGGAAGCTTTAAAGAGGAAAACACTTTCTCTTTTTGCCAGCTCATTTGAATTAGTGCATTATAAACTCTCTTTGAACTCTCGTGGTTTTCAAATTTAAATAATGTTCGTTAGGCAGTGGTGGGAGGGAGCAGTTTCTGTTTGCTGTGAGGATGGAGTTCAGCAGCAGGGCAGGAATCTCTGCATCAGAAGCTTTTGATTCAGTTTCAATAAAGGCAGAATGAAAGGGCTGTGAAATATCACACATTTTAAATATGCATGTCACCTCAGACAAAATGTTATAATGTAGAGACCCTTCTTTTATCAGCACTGCAGATATGTCTGCACAGACAAACATCATCATCAGTGAGAGCTTTGTGTCAGAGTAGAAAATTTAGGCTGATCAGTGCATCTTATTACTGCATATAGTCTTCTCTGCAAGTCTTTTGGGGCAAGTCTGAGTCGAGACTTTTGTCCTTGAGGGCATAGCCAGGTCAATTAGCATGTTCTGTAGCATAAAAATGCATTTGTTTGCGTGCACTTACAATTTCATCCAGCTCTTTTTTCTATGGCGGTTGAGTACAATCTGCCAAATAAACCCAATTTAAAAATCATAGACTGTAAAAAATAATGGACATGGAGCTACTATGAGGTCACCAATTGGTTTGCGAACTTCTCTTTCAAAGCCTCGAGTTTGGCAATTTGGCCATCACCATTGGCCAACGTCTGGAGCCAGCCTCAAGTAGCCATTATAGGAACTGCAGTTTTTGGCACTTTGCCGTTGGCTTAATATTTTAGCCCCGGAGGTTGTCAGCATAGACAAACTGCTATTGATGTTGGAGGTCTTAAAGGTCTGCTGTCCATCAAAATAAAAAGGCAGTCCCTTTCATGCTCAGGCCTTAACTTACTGTATCCACTGTAACTTACTGTATCTGTATACTGTATCATGTTCAATTTGTCTGTAACCTTTTTTTTTTTTTAAAGATATTTTTTTGGGCATTTTTAAGCGTTTAATGGACAGGACAGACAAGTGTGAAAGGGGGAGAGAGAGAGGGAGTGACATGCAGCAAAGGGCCACTGGCTGGATTTGAGCCTGGGCCGCTGCGGCAACAGCCTTGTACATGGGGCGCCTGCTCTACCACCAAGCCACCGAAGCCCCGTCTGTAACCTTTAATGCTGCTGCAGATCTGCCTTGAAGCAGAGCTTGATTAGGAATTCATTTGCTAAATCCCAGGTAAATCAAAAAACAATCTCTAACAGCATGCAGCTGAAATAGTGGAAACAAAGACATCTTGACTGCGGTATTTGTCAATTATTGCATTGCATTTTTTTTGCTCATGAGCACACCAAGGGGAGAGAAAGTAACATAAACACTTTATGATATAATGCAATAGCAATGTAGCAAGTGTTCCTTATTGAGGCTGTACTTTCTTACACTTATAATACCAATCTGAGTCAGATCTGTCAGTATCGTAAAACAAACACTTATAGTGGACATAAACCGACGGTGCTAACATGCTCTGAGTTGTTACCATGTAGATTGTTTTGCCGCTGCTGGCTGCAGCCTTGTCACTTAATACTGGATCAGTTCTTAAAAAAGGCTGTTCCCATCACTCAGACACAAAATCATGGTAAAATGGAGTCCTGGTTGAAAATGACCTAAGTTACCCTTAAGTTATGGATTTATCACATCATCCTGTCATCAATGTAGATTAAATACAGTATGACTGTAGTTCACTTGTCTGGCTGACATAGTAAAATCATAATTTAACACAGCACCTCTCTGTGTGACTAACAGCCCAGCTCATCAGTGATGCTGCTGTTGCTCCTGCTCGTCAAACCCTCACAGACCTCGCTCTTCATCACCTAGCATTCATTGTATCTGATGGCCTACAGCCCGAGGCAAACAACTAACACATAATCAGGGCTGTCGATGTGCCTCACCGGATGATTTTAACCCTAAACTCCTCAGAGACAGTAAATGAAGGAACTAGGGGAGGCTGATAAGCAGCAAACTCATCACATTGTGCAGCAGTGACCAATTAAAAGCAGATTTAAACACCTTGCTGTCTGTTCCCTGTATTCCTCAGGTGGTTCCCCTGTCATGGAGACCGGTTTTCTCTCCGGCGGGACTCCCATACTCATGGGAGCCGTAACCAGACACCTGCTTTTGTTTTGTTAGAGGCTCTCCAGGTAGATAAAAGAACAGATGAGGACGGGGGTGATGGGAAGAGGTGGGGGGGATGGGGGAGGGGGGGTTAGAGGAGGAGAAGCAGGTGCGTCACAGATCTTTGGTTTCAGCTATTTGGTCTAAGCACAGGCAGGGTGATCAGAGGAAGAAACGGCTGTGAGAAGAGGGAAGTGCAGCAGGGAAAGTTATTTGCCTAGCAATCGAGACTTTTTCCATCCAGAGCTGCAGTGAGAGCCATTGACAAAAGAAGACGGAGAAGGAGAGGGAGGAATATTTTACAGGAGGACCACATCTCTCTCATGCACTCAATCACCTGGACGCTGTACAGCAGCAGCCAGACGTTCATTCATCAGAGACTCTCTGCCCGATAACGAATATAATCAAACACTTAGGAGGACATGAAGACTGGCAAGAAATCCTTCATAGGTAGGCGCTCCTTTAATTCACTGTCTGTGTTATGTGACTGTCTGGGGAATGAATCTGCAGCCTCTCAGCAGCACAGCAGCGGAGGATGCACCTTGAGACGTGCAACTTTTCCTCTTCTGTGGGTTAGCATTATTGTTACAGCTTGATAATATAAATATTTTCCTGGTTTTTGCCTTTTCAGTCACGTGATTCTTGTATTATTATGACTGTTTATTAACTATTTAGCCCAATCCTCCTTCTTGCATTGCTCCTCTGTTTGCTCCGACGTCACTGCCACTGCTTGGATTGCTTTTTGGCTCCATAAAACTAGATGCATCATCCTGCACTCTTCAGTCTGTCCTTGCATTATATGGTTAATTTTGTAATGTCCAACGCAGAGACTCTTCCCTCCTCCCTGCAGCACCCCTGCTCCTCATCTCATTTGTCACCTGAGAGGATAACAGCTACCACCAGGCCTCGACGTTGTAACTAGGATTGGAAGGATTGGATGATTTTGGTGTTCAGTGATAGCATAATAAACAGTTTTGTTCCCACAGTTACAGATGGAAAGGCAGGGCTACGAATTTCAAATTTTAAAGTCACGTTTGCCCCTTTTCTAACAGCTCCTCAACCTTTAAGCAGTAAGGTTGGAAAATATACTTATTTGCTCTCTTGCAGAGTTAGATGAGACAACTGATACCACTCATGTCTAAATGTGAAGCTACAGCTAGCAGTTAGCTTAGCATAGCATAAAGACCTTGCTCTGTCCAAAAGGTGATATAATAAGCCTACCAGCGCCTCTACAGCTCACTAATTAACAGTTCATATTT
Source organism: Epinephelus lanceolatus (assembly GCF_041903045.1). Taxonomy (NCBI): domain Eukaryota; kingdom Metazoa; phylum Chordata; class Actinopteri; order Perciformes; family Serranidae; genus Epinephelus; species Epinephelus lanceolatus. The sequence continues at coordinate 28,105,250 of NC_135749.1, forward strand.
CCTTTGTTTCATCTGTTTTGCTGGTTGCATGGTAACCTCACTGTGACAACGAGACTGCAGGAAGTCACTGTGCCTGACCAAGAAATTATCCAGTACATCACCCCGCTATAACACCACAACTTCTTGTTTTTATACTGTGGTTTCTGTAGATATTTCACAGCACTGTTTGTTTCCATTTTCCTGTGCTAAGATAAGCGAACAGGCTGCTGGCTGACGCTTCAAATTTACTGTACAAACATGAGAGTGATATTGATCTTGAAAGCAAATATGCTTATTGCTTTAAGGGCCCTAACACACCAAGCCGACAGTCGGTCGATGGTCAATGTCGGGCCGTGAGTGAGTGTCTGTCGCCCTATTTTTTTGCAGTGTGACAAGCACTATTGGCACTAGTTGGGCCTTGTCAGCCCTTGTCAGCTTTTTTGAGGTTGACGCAGCATATTGAATCTGCATCAGAGCTGGCAGAGTCCGTCAGCGAGTGAAATCATTTTGATTGGCAGTTCGGCTCGGGTGATGAGAAGAGAAACAGAAATGAGGAAAGCAAACAAACCAATAAGGTCAAGAGGAGGGGAGAGCTCTTTAGCAGAAACAGATCTATTTGTTGTTCATGTGCTAACTGGCTAACTAGCATCTTGAATCTGTCAGTCTTTCATTTCCCTTTTTGAGTGACTAATACAGTCAACCACAGAGTTATTTTCTCTCACACAGGCGTAGAACATATATGCTAGTTGGCTGTTGTCTATAGTCTTTGTGGCGCGGGAGTCTGCCTTCATCGCCACTAGTTCTTTGATGTCAGTTTGGTGTGTCTAGGCCTTATGGCTGCCACCAAACTTGGATGTCTCCTTTGTATTCTTGTTGGTGTTTCAGGCCGTTAGCCATGGTAAGATGTACATATTTAGCCTCCACTCTGCAGCCTCACACAGCCAGCCCATAACCTTTGCTTCACTCATTGTGGTCTGGAAAAGCTCATAAGGTATTTGTTTGGATTAGGGGCATCCTGAGTGGGTGTGGACCTAAATTACTTTGCAGCTGATTGGATACTCAGCAATTAAAACTGATTTAATTGCTGATATTTTCAGAGAATTTCAAGCGTGGCTTTCATTGCCTGTTTTCAACTTTGAAAACCACACTTGAAATTCTCTGAAAATATCAGCAATTAAATCAGTTTTAGTGAGACAAACACGCCCTCTTGATCATCCACATTTTGTTTTAGCTGTTGTTGACAAGGTTCCAGAGATGCGAGGCCACAAATTGCCCCCCAGTTCAAATTTGTAAAACAATGCAGCTTGTTGTCATCTAAATCCCTTCACACGCTTCATTAATTGGTTTTGGTTTCTAGCTGCCATACTCAATTGATTTTCTGTGGAGATAAATATCTCAGAGCGGTAACTGACCTCATGAAGTTTACGCTGGATTGTGGGGCTATCAACATGAACTTGTGGAGTTGTGTTTGCTTTAAAATATATTCATGTTGATGTTCAACAAGCAGCTTCACTGGAGTTTCTGTGGTTTTGTTTGCATATTTCAAGCCACTTGTTGCTCATATATTATCACACTGTAGCTGGCAGGGAACAGCATTCAATGACGGAAGTCACCACTTTCAACTGATTCATATGTTTGGCCTGTATGAGAAGTGCGTTTTGTGAATGAGAGTCTGGTGCTCTAAATGACAATGGCTTCTCTGTCTTTTTATTGTATCTCCTTCCTTTTTTTAATGAACTGTTTTAGTCTCAGTAATGCACAGGAAACCTGCTGTGTAGAGTCACATACAGCACCAGAGTAACGTCTAGCAGAGCAGAAATATGATGTTAGACTGGAGGCAGCACCAGACTGCATGAGGACAAAGCTCATCTTACCATGGTGATAGTAATAGCAGTAATAGCAGTCACATTCATATAATTAATAGAGGCTTTCCGGTTGGAAATAGGCATGATCATCCCACTTTCTTGGCAGCAAATTAAAGTAATGCTTCATTTGTAATAATTTGGCAGCTGTGTGTGTGTGTGTGTGTGTGTGTGAGTCATCACATAAGAGAGCAAACATTGCTTTGCTCTTTTTTATCTGATGAAGCAGGCGTATGAGCAGTCATTTAATCCCCTGTGGAGAACGAAGAAAATAAAAATCACATCTCATCTCCTGCCAGGGAATTCAGGAGGGACACAAAGACGAAAACACAATTCTAACTCTGGTTCCGTGAGCCAAAATCAGCTCCCACTCATGGGGTCCTGAGGCTGCAATGCAACACTAACAGACCGGACCGCCACCTCCGGTCTGCATCTCTGTGGTTCTCTGGATGAGTAATGCCAAGTGCCAAGAGTATGCGAGAGAACGATGCAGACGACAACAAAAAAAAGCAACTAATAAGAGGTGGTTTAAGCAGAGATGTGTTCTCCAGTGAGAGCAGAGGCTGATGAGGTTGGTATGACTATGTGGGTGTGAAATACACAAGGCTTCCATCGCTCCTCACAGCCAGTCAACAAGACCCTCATGGTAATTAGAGATCCTCCATCCTCATTAGCCAACAACCTTCCTGCCAGCCCTACAGTTGGTCAGTGAGGACTGTTTGCCTGTATGACTCATTCCTCCACCTTCTGCTGCCTCCTACACAATACACTGTAGGCAAGGCAGGTAGAAGTCAAGCTTTCCATGTATTACATTTGAGTCACAGAGTTAAATCATCCAATTTTCTAAAAAATAAAGACCTGGCAATCTTTTAAAAACCCAGAGGGTCGTTTAAGAACACTTACAACTGCTCTCAAGGTATTTCCAGAATCCTTGAAGACTCTCCTAACCATCTGGGCCCACTGTGCAATCATGAGGTTTTTTAGCTGTTTCCTAAATTGCAACTTCTTTTCCAAATCCAAACATGGTAGCTGGAAATGGCATCTCCCCTAACGCAGTTTGCACATGAACCAAAATATAAAAAAATGTATAAGATATATTGGTATATACTGATATGTTCCAAAAAATCCTAAACAACACAGCTATAATTTGTGAGTGTTTTGCAAAAAGAGTAAGGAGCAGAGGGGGGGACAAGTCAATGTCACAAGTAAGTCTCAAGTCCCAATTTAAGTACCAAGTCAAATCTGACAAGTCCCAAGTGAAGTGCCAAGGCCTAAACTTTGAGTTTCAAGTCCCAAACAAGTCATAATGCACTCTTCATCAATGTAATGCCACTTTAACAAAAAAGTAATAATGTATTAAATTTACTTAATCATGAATACTTTTTAAAAACTGTATTTATTTATTTATGTCTTTATTAACTGTATTTACTTCTTCTAAACAAGTTTGCTAAAACAAGTGGGACTTGTGCTAACACTGTTAACCAGTGGCGTACCACAACTGAATGAATTTTCTATGTCTCTGTCCTTTCTTGTTGTATTAATCTCATCTCATAGTGAAAAAAAAATCTACAACTTTGTCTTCACAAATTGGCTTGGTGAAAGGTATCAAGTATTTCCAAGTCAAAAGCTCAAGTCCAAACAAAGTCATGAGTCTCTGGTGTTTAAGTCCAAGTCGAGTGGCAAGGGTTTTGTCAAGTCAAGTCTAAAGTCAGGTAAGGGCATATGTAATTTCAGGTTGTTCTCAAGCACCTCTCATATATTTTCCTCCAAAAAGTAGCACAGCAAAATTCGCACATATCCTATGAATCATAAGCCAGTAATTCGTGTATAACCCACATTTTTGGAGGGCTGAGATCACAGACGTGCTGACAGGAGTAAAATATAGAGAAGGAAACAGTCCCATCATGTTGGAAGTTGAGTTGGTGGATAGGTCACAAAACACAGGACTTTCCCCAGGAGACTGCTGTTTGGTACTATGTGAACTTTGAATGAGCTTAAAATTTAAGGTTTATTTCAAGGTACGTCAATACCATGTTTCTTTTTCTAAACCTAGCTACGTAACTTTACTTTCCCAAACCTAACTTCTGTAACGTTATGTTAAGCACGTAACTTTACGTTAAGAACATAATGTTCAGTTCAGTTCAGTTCAGTCAGCCCTCTGTTAGCTACTTGCTCAGCACTAAACAGCAGTTAGAGACTAGCTGGTGAACATAATGGAGCTCTTAACAGCTAAAGAGACAGATATTTTCCTCAGGAGTTGATGGAGACCAAAAACAGAGTCAAACAAGAGTGAATATTGGACTTACATACATCAGGTGGACCCAAACATGACTCCAAATGAATGATAATGTTGCTCCATGACCGCTGGATGTGTAAATAAGCAACTGGTTGCCAACATATCATCTTAAAATATGATGATAGGTCAATAATGTGTTTTTACAGCTGAAGGGGTCAATAAAATCAATTGTTGCAGCTTTAAGAATTCTAGAAATACTTTAAGAAGCAATTTTAAATCATCTGGAATTTTCAAAGATTGTCAGGTATTTGTTTTTCAGAAAATCGTACACATGTCTCTGTGTCTCCAATGTAACATGAGAGGCACAAGCTGGAGGTTAATTTTCCAATGCAAGGCACGCACCAACCTGCAACCCCAGAAAGAGCCTATAATCATGTGGCACAAGAGGAACCACGCTGAGGCAGGGGAGTTATGATGGATGGCATCCTGTGAGGGTTGGAAAGGCTTTTTACCGGATCTGTTGGCAGGTGACTCACACGACTGCTTGTCAACGAGCAGAAGTGCTGCTTGTCTGCTCAGCATCAATCACACGGTTGGACAGAGCGACAGAAAGCAGGGGGGGGCTTTTGTGAAGGTGCTAAATAAAAGGCTGATTAATCTGGCACTGCAGAGACATTCATAGAGAAACTGAACGAGTTACCATCTCTAATGCGTGTTTATTTGTCGCAGTCTGAAACCTTCTACAGAAGAGATAATCTTTGTCACAACAGGAAAGACTCTACTCAGACATGACGTGAATGTGAGATTTCTTCACACTTCTTACTCATTTATAAAAAGGGGAAATACCTCTTCAGCCATCTGTGTTTTGCTCTGCAGCACCTGACTTTCTGTTCCATCAAAACAGAAAAAAAACATAGACGTGGCAGAGGAACGATGCTGTTTGAGGGAACTACCCAAATCATGTTTGTCCTACACGTTACCAGAGACGATAACATGATACACTTGAATAATTCAGAGTAAGACTACATCAGGTGAAGAAAAGGCTTCACACAAAGCCTGGAGAGAGGTGTCGCTGTCATGTAATCCGATCCAGTGTGTTTCTGTGCGTAAACAGAGCTGAAGATGAGCTGTTTGCTCAGGTAGCCTTCCAGGGTAGGACATGATACGCTGCTAGCTCTACACCAGCTAGTTTCTGTTTGAGCCCAGGCCACAGATAAGGCACTTCCTCCTTCCCCAGTACAAGAAGAACCTGTCCTGTGATGTCTCACTTCCTTTAAATTATGCAGGACTGTCACATGTCAAACTGGAGACAGAACCCAGGAGTTCCCCTCTGACAGATGAATGAATCTCTGAGGACTGAAGCAGATGTTTTTAAGAACAGTGGTGGAACAAGTACTCACATTTAGTTTAGTAAGGGGCCGTGTCCACCAAAGCGATTTTTCCTGAGGCCAACGTATAGTTTTAATTATTTGCAGTGGGAGCATGGCATATTTATGCTATGCTAGAACGGGCGGCAACAAAAGCTGACTGTTGCGTCTCGGCCAGAAAGTTGCACATACATACACCACAAAGACTACAGCTGACGGCCAACCAGCACATACCTTCTGTAGCTGCATTCAAAAAGGGAAACTAGAATTCCTTCTTGATGCTAATTAGCCAGTTAGCACATGAACAACCCAATCCAATGTTGATAGAACAGAGCATACTTACTACTTGCTAAAGAGCCCAATGGCTAAAGACAAATAATCTCACCTCATTTGTTTTGATCTCACTCCCTCTTGACATTAGCCGATTGTTTACTTTCCTCTCTTCCATTTCTCTTCTTGTGCGCTGAGCTGAACTGTCAATCAAAGTGATTTCATTCACCAACAGGCTTCACCATCACCAATTCATCATGCAGAACCAGCAGAAAAAAAAGAAGCAGATGGAGAGGACAAAGGGCAACGATGCAGGACACACTACATTGACTACGGCGACAGACGCTCACCAACAGCCCGATACTAGAAATAATTTAATATACTGTATATATACATATATATATATATATATATATATATATATATATATATATATATATTATTACACGTTTCCTTTCATAGATCAACACAGACCGGCGGGTCCATCCTCTCTCTCATTATGTGCTTCAGCCTTCCCTTCTTCCAGAGCAAGTACTCTGCTTTGCGCTGACAATATTATTTCCGCAGATGCTCCCTTTCATGGCAACCAAAGTGTCTCAGCTGAAAAAATGCTGCCCCTTTCAAAGCGCTCTCAAGCACTCCCAACTGGGCGTCTCATAAGGAGCGCCTACCATTTTTAGCATGGAGAAAACGTTTCGATTGACACAAGGCCTAAAAAGAGAAAAACAAAATGACCCCAGTGAGTGTTTAACATATAATATTGTGACATTAATTTTACTGATACATTGTGTAATCAACGTTTTACTGCTCTTCTTCGTCAAGGTGAGGCTTGTTTAAAGGGATATTTTGCCGATTTTTAGCCAGCTTTGTACCATAACAATGTAGGTAGTATGTGTAAATGAACTGTGGTAAACTTTCCTCACATCTTCTTGCTCATCTCTCGACTCAAATCCACCAGATGAGGCAATTTTCGCCGGCTCTAGGGCTGTTGCTCGGACTACAGATTGCACTATCGCATTTTTGTATGCCCACCACCACACAAAGAGTATAGGAGCGGATCGAGAGAGAGACTCGCCCCACTCTCTCTCAAAACAGCCAAGCTCACATTAATCACCAGCGGAAGTGTTTATTGGTGTGGTGCAGCGCAGTGCATTCTGGTACTTGTAATGGTTTTTACCTCTTGAGCAAATGCAAATGCTACAGTCCTTTTCTCTGTTGTCTCTGGTCATATTGAACAAATTTCAAAAGTATTTCCGTCTTTCTACTGCATAGACAGCCCAGTTTTATGAAAAAACATCTTTATTTCATTACTGATTAATCTGGGTAAAGTAGTGAAAAAAATCCAATGGTGATCAAAATATTTTGTTGTAGTTTGACCAAAAAGTTAGACCAAAACTCCCCTACCCAAAGGAGTTAAGTTAAAGCAGCAAATTCTCACACATGAGGAGCTGGAAACAGAATATTATGCATTATTGTATTTTTTCATGTTTTTTGCATGAAAAATGACTGAAATGATCAATTTATTGTCAAAATAGTTTGAATCTAATTGAAGAATCAACTTATGATTTCAGCTTCGACAACAATGCATCATATTTTGTAGGGCTGCAGGATATGCAATTATATTGCAATTATTTTGACTGATATTGTGATCACAGTATGCCTTGCTTTTTTTTTTTAAATAATATTTCGATTGATTGTGCAGCCCTAATGTTTTGTATGTAAAACATTAATCTCTTAATCTGTAACTATGTAGTTACAAATAATTGCAGTAGGGTTAAAAAGTACAGTATCAGTACAAAAGAGAAATACTGGAAAATACCTCATGACTGTACTTAAGTAGAGTAATCAGTTACTTTTCACTACTGTCATTAGTCTCACTGGTGAGATAAAACACCAATAAGCAGTGATGAACACTCATCCAAAATCCATAATTGCTCTGCCAGTGATCAAACACATTAATCAGCACACACCAAATAACCTCATCTCAGAAATCACTAATGCTCACTGGAAACTTTGCTGTGCGGCTCCCTGTCCTCCCCAGGCAGTATAGCTATCTGCATTATGGCACAGTTATGTAACTTACAGGGTTAGTGGACCACATCTATGACAGCTGGACTGATCGCTGCTACAGCTTAGTCTCAGCATGATGTCATATGTGGTTTCTCTGAATTTATATAAGTCTGCCAGGCCAAGTCATCTTTATAACCTTGACCTCATCGGCCACAGAAATCCACTAATTATTTAGAATGACAGCACATGGAGCTTTGTGGAAATTGCATGGATTTAAACAGAGGATTGGATCCGAGCAGAATTGTTATTATTATTTTTTCATCATGCATGTTTAGCCTGTATGTGGATTTCCAGCGCAGGGTTAGAACCTGCAGCTGAGCTGCAGCAGTCGTGACATACATTTTCTCCACATCCTTTCGGGATAAAGCAACTGTAGAGAGCAGCAGCACATTTTGGGTCTGCAGGACACCAAAAAAAGCGTATCCGCTCTTGTTCCTGTGATTACAGTCGTTTCTTCCTTCTCCTAATCACTTCACTTTAATCTCTTTTGTATGGGTGCTGACAGCCAGTTGGAGGTTTCCATTCAGAGAGAATGATAAAGAGGAGGAGAGGGCGACGGTGGGAGGAGGTGGTGGTGATGATGATGGTGGTGATGGTGGGAGTTCTTCTTCTCACCGCCTCCACCTCCGCCTCTGCGGTGAGCTCTCCTCGTCATTCCTCTCCTCCTGCAGGCAGAATATGGCTGCAGCGGAATCCCGTGATGTCACGCAGTTGCCGTGGTAACACGGGTGACGTAAAAATGGGCGTCACTTTAAAAAAAAAAAAAAGGTACCACGTGCTCTGTATATATAAACTGGCTCGCACAGTGTGGGCAGGAGCAGACTACAGCGGAGCGTGGACTGTTGAGCTCTGCCGGGTCTCATTTTTTTTACAGTCGTGACACGGCGATAACTCACGGTTAAAGGATCGTACGGGACATATTATTGTTGTTTTTTATTCCTGTGTTTTTATTGGATATTTATTTATCTGTAAACATGGCGGTGACTGAAGCTGGATGTGATCTAACTTACTGCAAAATGAGGGGGATTGTCGCTGTTCTTACCGGTGAGCAATAATAAAACAATTATTACAGTTCATATTCATCACTAAAGCTGCTCATGTATTCATTAGATAAGTATTTATTGGTATGTGTTGATTCATAAGACAAACGGCTGTCAAAAGATGAATTAGACCTACATGCAAAGCGCTTTTTTGTTCTACTTTCAGAGACAATTTGCAAAAATATTATAAGAAATGGCAGCAAATCTGCCTTTAAAATCTCAAAACTGGCTATCTGCAGTGTAATGAGAATCTAGGATAGAAAATGCTTTGTTGGCAACCACTATTGGTGCCTGAATGAGTGACCCAAGTGGTTGCATAACCTATAAGCCCGCAGCATTAGAGGTCTATGCACAACACGCAAATATGCCCTATAACGGGATATTTGGAAGTGAGAAACAGCGGATTACAGCTCCAACACTGATATTTTCTCCTCTAGTGGAAGATCTTTGCATCATGCGTGGTGAATGATACAAACACTGACAAATTATTTCCCCTCTCTGTCTTCCTCTGCAGCTTTCATCAAGGAGAGAAAAATGGGGTTGAATGACTTCATCCAGAAGCTGGTGTCTACCCCACATATCTGCCAGCAGTGAGTGTTTCTTTAAAAATGATATTCCACAAATGGGAAAACTGTGTTTGATTTGGATGGACAATTGGCCCTGAGGCACAAGGAGCATCTCTGGGTCATTAGTCACTTCCTGGCTGTAGTGTTTATTTCTGATCATTAGCCCATTCATGATCAGTGGCCAATCCAATCAGCCACCTGCGTTTGGCAGGACATTCTGTGAAAAGTATAATCTGGGTCTGAGAAGGTGGGTGCAAGAATAGTCCTGTCATGACAAGCCTGTTAACAACCTCCCCGCTGCCTAATCACCTTTCAAGCAAATCCTCCCTGTCCCCTAGACGAGGATAAACCTGTAATTCAGTTATTGCATGATACAAGGCTCGTCCCATCACAGCATCGGGGTCTGGTGCCGTGAAAGTCAAAAAAAAAACACTTGTGTGCAGCATCTGTCTCCTTAAGGTGCTCCAGAAGGAGAGGGCGTCTGATCTGGACCACTGAGTCCTGCAGAGCTGTCTGAACCCTCTTGTCATGGGTCAGCGGCTTAAGCCATTTGTAAGACAGGTTAGGCTGTTCACATGCAGATGACTGTGTCCTAAACTTGACCTGTCTGGATGTTTCAGACGGTCAGTCACACCCCAGCAGGGAGTGGCCATTCAGCTTTTTAGTCTCACAATCCTGAGATTTCACACTTAATTATCAAATCTTCAAATTATCAAAAGAATAAATAAATAGAAAAATATGACAAGTGTGAGTCATATTGTTAAAGTTTAATAGCTGATATAAAAATTCATTTCATAACCAGCTATGTTTTCTTTTCAGTGTTGAAGTCAACAACTTCCTGAAGATTGATGAGAATCAAAATGAGGAGGATGGAAATGATCAACTTCCTGAAAGTCTGGTGAGCAGAAACTGTTTACTGACTATCATACTTGTTTTCTTTCCAAAATATGACAATGTATTCATGAATTTCCTCATTTCATGTCTTTCAGATGTACCTAAATTCTCGAAGTTCACTGGCTGAGGACACTCAGTAAGTAGCCTTATCAGTGTAAACAGTTTAGTACAATAGATAAGCCTCACTGTGAGTCATTAGAAATCCTAATCATCTGTTTGCTTCTCTGTGTTAGGATCAAACCCTGTGATTTTGACTACCTCAAAATCATCGGCAAAGGCAGCTTTGGAAAGGTGAGTCTCTTTTTATGCCAATAAATTCCCTTAACTGCTCATATTTGTCACTGCTGCAGCACCATCACTGACGCAAATGTTTGCTCTGTAACAGGTTCTGCTGGCTCGACACAAGGAGTCTGCCAAATACTACGCTGTCAAAGTGCTACAGAAAAAAATCATCATGAAGAAGAAAGAGGTGAGTTGTCATCCTATGTAATGAACTACAAGTAAAACTCCAGAGGTTATGATTAAACACCATACACAAACCTCCATATTTCTTCTGTTTCGTAAATGTCATTGTGATGAACACACTATATTGACTTCTATTTGTCCCCTCCAGCAAAAGCATATCATGGCTGAGCGCAGTGTGCTGATGAAGAACATCAAGCATCCCTTCCTGGTGGGGCTGCACTACTCCTTCCAGACCACTGACAAGCTGTACTTTGTGCTCGACTATGTCAACGGTGGAGAGGTAAGTTAAAAGCTCTCAACACCCACAAATCAGGTCAGAATATCAAAGTGTTTTTCAGGCTTATGCTGACAGATGTTTTTCTCTCCAGCTGTTCTACCATCTCCAGAGAGAGCGGATCTTCCTGGAGCCCAGAGCCAGGTTCTACGCTGCTGAAATTGCAAGTGCACTTGGCTACCTCCACTCCCTGCACATTGTGTACAGGTAATAAGCGATCACACAGCACCCCCTAGTGGACATTTCATAGACATGACATGTGCTGAGCTGTATTGAAGGAGGAAGTGTATAAGAGAAGCTTTGTAGTTGTTTTTGTAACAGCTTTCTTCTTTTTCTACTTGTTCTTCACAGGGACCTGAAGCCTGAGAACATCCTGTTAGACTCACAGGGTCATATCGTCCTCACAGACTTTGGCCTCTGCAAAGAAGGCCTTGAGGCCAACGGTACAACAACAACCTTCTGTGGGACACCAGAGGTACAAAACAAACCTCTTATTATCAATGCAGAAAAACTCTAAATAAACAACTAAATGGTAATTTTCAGACATGAGTTAAGTCTTTTTTTCCCTTTCCTCTCAGTACTTGGCCCCTGAGGTTCTCCAGAAGCAGGCGTATGACCGCACAGTTGACTGGTGGTGTCTGGGATCAGTGCTCTACGAGATGCTCTATGGACTGGTAAGTGAGATCAGTGAGTTTATGCCTCCTAGTACAACTCTACCACCTGACTATATATTAAATTAACCTATGGCTGTTTTTGCTCTACAGCCCCCGTTCTACAGTCGCAACACAGCTGAGATGTATAACAACATCCTGCACAAGGCTCCTGTGCTCAAGCCCAATGTGTCAAATGCAGGCAGGGAGCTGCTCGAGGGGCTCCTGCAGAAGGACCGCACCAAGAGGCTGGGAGTGAAGGATGATTTTGTAAGTGCACACAGCTGACCCTAAAGCACACATGACTCAAAGACAAATCAGAGACCAGTGAAGCTTGTTTGCTATTAATCTGCTAATTCAGAATTTCCTTTTCCTTCCAGCTTGAACTCAAGTACCATTCCTTCTTCTCTCCAATCAACTGGGAGGACCTGATGGCGAAGAAGATCACGCCTCCATTCGTCCCTGCAGTGGTAAGTTCAAACTAAAGGCTCTTTTTTTCCCCCTTTACATACGAAAATAGCACATTTGAAACATACAAGCATCCTTTATGTTGGCATAGATAGATCCACTAGACTACACTAGAGGGCAGGGTCAAAAGTCTCTGACAATTCTTTTCACTTTATTACTGATTCATTCTTTTGCGCCATTTATAAAATGTCTTCGTTGTGTCCTCTAGTCGTGTTTCAGTTGAACTATGCTACACTGCCCCCACGAATTCCGGTGGTACTAATAGTTTTTCATTATAATCTTGTCTATATAATGTCATAAAGCAGTGAAAATTAGTCAAACCAACTCTACAAAAACAAAAATATTCAATTTACAATTACACACAGCTACAAGTAATGTACCCTCATGATTAACTGTTTGTCCCATTAAATGTCTTGCCAGTAGTGAAAAATGCCCGTTACAGTTTCTCAAAGCCAATTGTGATGTCTTCGAAAGTCTTGTTTTGTCTGACCAGCAGTCCAAAACCCAATGATATTCAGATTTGTATCATTTCAGCCAAAGAAAACCAGAAAATATAAACATTTGAAAAGCTACAACCAGTTTAATTATTGCCATTTATATGCAAAAAAATGCCTTAAACTTAAGAATTGATTGTCAAATTGGTTTCTGAGTGAAGAAAATAAAATGTAAAAGATCATTATATTCATATATATCAATTTATTGCCCAGCCCTAAAAAATAGACTGTAAAAGGGAACAGCAGAATGACTGTAATAAACATTAACAAAGAGATAGAGTGAGACAGCACAGCTGCTATGGTCTATCGATACTGCTGAAAATGTTTGAACGGTTTTAAATATTCTGAATTTATGTGTATTGCTAAATCAGTATTTTTGACAACACTACATTACACATCTAATTCCTGTTCTTCCTGGTTTTCACAGACTGGCCCCACAGACCTCCGACACTTTGACCCCGAGTTCACCCACCTGCCCGTGTCCTCCTCTCTGTGCAACGACACCCTGACTGTGACCAGCAGCGTCAAGGAAGCAGCCGGAGCTTTTCCAGGCTTCTCTTACGGGCCTCCAGCAGAACACTCCTTCATGTGAACATCTCGGGAGCTCACAACAAACAGGACACAAGCTCTGGGTTGAGAGTCTTATTTTGACAGAGGGACCACACTGGAGCAGCCTGTCTGGGGAGACATTACAGAGCCTGATTAGAGGATCTAACTGACAGAAAGGACATGAATTCCGGGGGGGGGGGGTAGATCTTGAAGGATCTTGTGCATAAAAAGTGTACAGATGGGGACTCTCATGTTACCACACCACTGGCCCTACTCTTCTGCCTCAACCATCTGATACTACATTACATGTGCCAACAGTGGATGCACTCTGGGGTCATAAAACATCACTGTCACAGCTACTGGTGAAGTGACATGAAGAGAAGTGCCTGAGGTTCGAAAGGCAGTTTGGACGGGAAGAGCTGGCTTTATCAGAAAACCACAAAACCATTTCACCTGTTTGGACATTTGACCAGGGCACTAGCCATTAAGGTGGATGCCTTCTTCAGATGTATGTTAAAACTGTTCTTGTTTCAAAGTTCACAACGCATTGTTATTTTCATGTGAATGCTCAATTGCACTTGAGGAAACAAGGGTCAAGAAAAGTTCCGCTTTAACCATCAGCAACTTTGGATTAGACATCTGTGTATCTTTCATCTTTTTATTTCATATCTCTGCTTGGGACGAAGAAATAACAGCATTTCGATATTTTACACTAATATTTGGACCAAACAGTTAACTGTGGTATGCTTTAACACAAACACTTTTTTTGACCAGCTTGTCCTCATCAACTGAAGATCAAAGTTTTACCGTACTGTGTAGAAGAAAAAAGTTACATATATTTTACTGCAAAACCAAAAGGTTTTCTGTGTTTTAATGACTACAAACATTCACTCTTTACTTTTAAGGCAGTTCTGCATATATTATAAATAAGTTATAAATGTCTAGATTAATATTATATATTTCCTGTATAGCAATACATTTTATTTTTTCCAACTTATTTTTCATTTACAACCAGTTACTGTGTTTATCTATATCTGCTGTTTATGAAGGACGTTTCTCTTTGATCAGGAGAGTGCGATACAGAGTTCAACCAGCAATAACAGGCCCACATCAATGATAGCACATACTGTATATCAAACTCCTTTTAAAATTTAAGTGATTGCTGTTTTATTGCAAACACTCCAGACGAAAAATATAATGATATTAATGTTTTTGTATTTATGCATCATGTAGAGAAGAACTGTGAATGTCTTGTGCCTGTCCAGGGCGGCCTGATCCATATTTACTGTATGTACATATCTCTTTTCCCTGAACCTCTTGGTCCCTTTCTGGAAAGTAATCTGTATAAAAGAAAGTGCTTCATTAACTTGAAGAAAGAACCACCAGGCGGAGCAGGCGCTGGCTTTTCACTTACAGTGTTAAGCCACTGGCCTACTGCGTAACATGGTTCTGGAAAGTGCAATAAAATTGTGTTAACTCAGAAAGAATGAATATCATTGTATCTCATTTAGCAGTAAGTTGTAATTTATGATCTGATGTTCATTAAGTTATTAAGAGAAGATCTTCACTCGAACAGAGATTGTTCATGACTTTGTTTTGCCCCACTGAGTTTCCATATTTTAGCCGTTTGCATACAGGGAGTGGATTTTCAAGCCTGCTGAAAATATAAATAAAAAATGAAGGCAACACACAGTTCTAGATCATGTTCTTCCATATTTGGAAGCATTACTTTTCTGTTTTGTATTTTTTATGTATATTTATTTTCATGCCACTGCTACTGTATAAAGAAGATAATTTACATGATCAACTGAAATACTGAAGTGTAATCTGTGTCAGAAATGGCAAATAAATTCTCTAAATCCAAGGCAAGTGTGCTGTTTTTTCTTTGCAGTGCTACTAATGTTAATGATAACTCACTACTTAACCTAACTAGAAAAGCACTCGGAGATCGCAGACCTCCGCCAAGCAGCTCGGATTTCCCGCCATTTTATTATTTTGTCCACTTCGCTTCAGCTGATCACCACCAAAATTTTATCATCTGTTCCTTGTCCCATTATCAACCTTTCCTGAAAATTTCATCAAAATTCAGAACTTTTTGAGTTATTTTGCAGACAAACAAACAGACAAACAGACCAACGCTGGCGAAAACATAACCTCCTTGGCGGAGGTAATAATCATACACATTATAGTAGGGTAAGTGATGATTATTTTCATTAACAACAGATGAATGAATCATTATTATTATAATAATAATCATTAATTAATAATTAACAATAATAATAATAATAATGATAATAATTATTAATAATAATGATAAAGCCCAAGGTGGCATCTAAATATTTTGTCCAACCAAGCATCCCAAAAAAAAGACATTCAGTTTATTTTCACAAAGGACAAAGAAAAGCAGAAAATCCTCACAGCTATTGGCTGGAACCAGAAAACAGCTAACAGGTCATTTTTCTTCAAAAAGGACGAACATTACTCAGCTATCAAAATAGTTGCAAGTTAATTTTCTGTTGACCAACTCAGCAAGTAACTGACTCATTGTTTTGGCTTTGCTTGTACTCTTTAACTGTTGTTCTACTATTTAGGATTAACCTTCCAAACAATTAAACATTTTATCATTTAACTCTCTGGATGTGCTGGTACATTTTAAAGAGTTTTATGTGACATTTTGTCAGTTTTATATCTTTCATTTTGGTCCTAAATAAAAAAAATGTATTCAAAAGTATTTTTAATAATTTGAAAATGACAATTTATCTTAACTTTAAACTCAACTCAGCAGTGGTAAAAATACTCCGATCTTTAACTTAAAGGAGCAGTGTGTAGGATTTAGTGGCATCTAGTGGTGAAGACAGTAGATTGCAACATACTGAAAATTCTCCCACGTGCCAAGCGAGAACTCCTGGTTAGGATTCCTTCAGTGTTCATCACTCAGGAGGTTTATACCGGGAGCCGAATTATCCTCAGAGATCTCTTTTCCTCCGAAACGACAGACCAGGTGATTTAATCAAGTCTAAACACTGAATAAAGCAGTTTTATGTTACAAATCAGCAATTCTCTAGCACTGTCTGGCTCATCGCAGACGAGCTGCCAGCCCAGCACGAGCTAATGTGTGCGCGCCTTTTTTCTCTGATAACTGAAGATCCAGATGTTTGGGAGTTTTTTAACTGAAGCCTAATTATCCACAGTGGTCTCTTCCTCTCCAGAACAATTAGGACCAATGAATTACACCAGTAAAAACACCGAATAGAGCAGTTTCATGTTAAAAAAGTGTTTTTCCCAATACTGCTCATCACTTAAACACTTAAATGCCAAAAGCAAATGGCCCTAGCTAGAGGTATTAGCATCAATGAATGGCAGAATGGCAAATTCTGTATTTAAAAAATACTGCTACAAAATAGTAGTAATAATATGACATCATAATTTCATTGTTGTCAAAATAATGTAGTGCATTAAAAAGTACAACATTTGACCCTGAGTTGTTGTGGAGCAGAAGTAGGCTACAAATTGAAGTTCAAGTAAACATACAATTTGCACATAGATACACAACGTGAGTAAATGCACTTTCCACCATTGACACTCAGCTAGCTTAAAATTAGCCAAATTAACTATTTTGTGCAAATTCTCCAAGTTGTTTGACATGAACATGTCTTTATGAGAAGCACCGCCCCCTGTCAACATTTAACGAGACGGTTCATCTGTCCAAATAACACGTTTGCAGTCTGTCTCTCTCACCTGTGTTGACATACCGCCACACCTGTCGTCTCCCATCACTCACCATGGTGTCTCTTGCGCCAACTAAAGGACTCCTGTGAATCAACACTCTGCACATGCGCAGTAGGCCCAGCAACGAAAACTTCCTGCAAAATAGTGCTCCCTAACAACAGACAAAGCTTGACACTGTGGATTTAGTTGAAGACGCACAAATAAAAGCGTTTCTTGTTCACTCCTTCAATGGTAAGACATGGTTTAATCATTTTGGTGTGTCCGTAGTGTTTGTTTCGCGATTGGCTCCGCAGTTGGGTGCATTTGGGAGTGAGATGCTTTCACACGATGCCATTTCAATACCCGCTCCAATGGCTGCTGGTGCCGACTAATTTCTGGAGCGCAAAACTTCAGTGCCTGAGCCAAACTAAGCAATTCATAGCCAGATTTGTTATCTCACCAACACTACCCTAGGGCAAATTAGCTAGCATGCATGCAAAGTTGACGAAAGATGGCACCATTTTTTCTATAAGAATTCAAGGAAAACAGTGTAAATGCATTGACTCTGCTTGCTAACGTCAGGAAGCTAATGTTACTGCTGAAGAGCTTGCACGGTGCCGTCTAAAAGCTGGGGTGCTACGCTCAATTATACCCTGTTATAGTTTCAGTTAGCGTTAGATGTCTGAATCTAGCTTCACGTGTTGACTTAGCAGATTGTGATTGAACCTTTCTGAGTTTGAATTCAAGTTAAATAAGCTGATGTGTTACAGGAGGTAGGCTGATGTCAGACTTCACCTTCACAGCAAACCGTCCTCGGCTGGGTTATTTGCTGGATTCAGCTAATGGTTGTCGGCTAACAGATGACAGGGAGAGGAACTTTACCATGAGCTAATGCTGTGCTGTGTCTGGATTTCTGCCAAACTTAATGTTAATTCACAGTGTGCAGCAATGCAATTATTCCATCCATGATATATATTCTTTGTACTGAATAATGTTTAGATAGTTCCGTCAGTAGCATATTAAATACTTTGCAAAGTATTTTTTCCTTTTTTTTCTTTTCCAATGTTTAGGTGTAAATATCTAAAACATTCTTGGTTTGTCAATGTAAATTTATTTTGAAGCGCAGTCAATGATTGTACCTTGTTATGCATGATTATATCATAATAGATAAATATTTGATTCCCGCGCTAAAAATATTATTCAAGTCTCTAACATATTAAGACTTATTAAGAATACCACATCAGATGAAGGAGGGACATATATATTGATATAAAGATCACATTTTATAATCAAGAATCTACCCTCTGGATCAACATGTTGTGAATGTGAAATTAGGTTAAAAGAAATGTTCTTACTGATAAGTATGAGTCTGAGGACTGTCTGAGGACAGTTTTTTTAAGTGACCTTTTTTGATACCTTCTTTTAGCCCATTGATTTTCCAGGTACAAATGGTAAATGTATTTGAAAAATTTTCCCCGACTACTACTTTGATACCATTACTCTGTATGCTATTAAGTGTTATAGGACACATGGTTGCTTTAAAGTCGGGGCAAACCCCAGTAGAGATCCATGACACAGAACATAACCCAATATACGGACAAACAGACAGACTGTAAAACACACATAAACAGCAAAGACTTACATGTACCCCTGACATATTTCCCTTCTTCGAAAAACTTGCATATATATCTTGCATAAGCTGACATATACTTTAACGGTCGGGCCAATTCAGGCAGTGCGGTTATGATTCAGAAAGTGCACCATTAACAACAGCCTGACACATTCATGCGTTTTTTGAATTTGCCGTCTGACCTATTTTCTCTTTCCTCTCTTTCTACGTCAGTTTGATAAATGAAAGGCCAGCTGGGCAAGCAGTGGATAAAACGAGGTTAGATCTTATCCCCTCCGTTTATCTACCATTAAACCCGCCTGCACCTGAGCAGCTAATACTTCAGGACAATATGTTTTCGTTGAATGGAGGTTAGTGCACATGTAAAGTGGTACCCTCCGTAATCCCACAGTGAACACAAGCGCGCTGGGGACTCTGGGCAACTTTGGTGCCACACGTGCCACACGTGCCACACGTGCCTCACCTGCGGGTCTCAGGCGGGAGATAAGACCAGGGTGCTCCAATTCCCCCATGCTGCCACCTCCCTGCTGATCACCCCCGCGATAGTGGTGGGGGAGGGATGCATTGGGACAAGGGGAGGGGAGAGTCACACAGCAGGAAACTACATAAGGCATAACCCCAATTTATTCCGTGCCTATCTGTTTTTTGCTCCTGTGGTTGTGTAAAGCAGGGTCCGGACAGGCTTTCCAGGTGCAGAGAGTAGCCTGTGCGTGCAGACATGTCGGGTCACTCTGCTGCAGAGATGGATGACTCGCAGGAGCTGCCTGAGCTGCTGGTGAGTCTTGCACACCATGACGCCAACACAGAGCAGGAGGGGGAAATGCTTGTATTAATAACTGTGTTCACAAATTTTCTTCCATATTTGGAAGCATTACTTTTCTGTTTTGTATTTTTTATGTATATTTATTTTCATGCCACTGCTACTGTATAAAGAAGATAATTTACATGATCAACTGAAATACTGAAGTGTAATCTGTGTCAGAAATGGCAAATAAATTCTCTAAATCCAAGGCAAGTGTGCTGTTTTTTCTTTGCAATGCTACTAATGTTAATGATAACTCACTACTTAACCTAACTAGAAAAGCACTCGGAGATCGCAGACCTCCGCCAAGCAGCTCGGATTTCCCGCCATTTTATTATTTTATCCACTTCACTTCAACCGATCACCACCAAAATTTTATCATCTGTTCCTTGTCCCATTATCAACCTTTCCTGAAAATTTCATCAAAATTCAGAACTTTTTGAGTTATTTTGCAGACAAACAAACAGACAAACAGACCAACGCTGGTGAAAACATAACCTCCTTGGCGGAGGTAATAATCTTACACATTATAGTAGGGTAAGTGATGATTATTTTCATTAACAATTGGTCTAAAAAATGCCCCAGATGAATGAATCATTATAATAATAATAATAATAATAATTAATAATAATAATAGTAATAATGATAAAGCCCAAGGTGGCATCTAAATATTTTGTCCAACCAAGCATCCCAAAAAAAAGACATTCAGTTTATTTTCACAAAGGACAAAGAAAAGCAGAAAATCCTCACAGCTATTGGCTGGAACCAGAAAACAGCTAACAGGTCATTTTTCTTCAAAAAGGACGAACATTACTCAGCTATTAAAATAGTTGCAGGTTAATTTTCTGTTGAGCAACTCAGCAAGTAACTGACTCATTGTTTTGGCTTTGCTTGTACTCTTTAACTGTTGTTCTACTATTTAGGATTAACCTTCCAAACAATTAAACATTTTATCATTTAACTCTCTGGATGTGCTGGTACATTTTAAAGAGTTTTATGTGACATTTTGTCAGTTTTATATCTTTCATTTTGGTCCTAAATAAAAAAAAATGTATTCAAAAGTATTTTTAACAATTTGAAAATGACAATTTATCTTAACTTTTAAACTCAACTCAGCAGTGGTAAAAATACTCCGATCTTTAACTTAAAGGAGCAGTGTGTAGGATTTAGTGGCATCTAGTGGTGAAGACAGCAGATTGCAACATACTGAAAATTCTCCCACGTGCCAAGCGAGAACTCCTGGTTAGGATTCCTTCAGTGTTCATCACTCAGGAGGTTTATACCGGGAGCCGAATTATCCTCAGAGATCTCTTTTCCTCCGAAACGACAGACCAGGTGATTTAATCGAGTCTAAACACTGAATAAAGCAGTTTTACGTTACAAATCAGCAATTCTCTAGCACTGTCTGGCTCATCGCAGACGAGCTGCCAGCCCAGCACGAGCTAATGTGTGCGCACCTTTTTTCTCTGATAACTGAAGATCCAGATGTTTGGGAGTTTTTTAACTGAAGCCTAATTATCCACAGTGGTCTCTTCCTCTCCAGAACAATTAGGACCAATGAATTACACCAGTAAAAACACCGAATAGAGCAGTTTCATGTTAAAAAAGTGTTTTTCCAATACTGCTCATCACTTAAACACTTAAATGCCAAAAGCAAATGGCCCTAGCTAGAGGTATTAGCATCAATGAATGGCAGAATGGCAAATTCTGTATTTAAAAAATACTACTACAAAATAGTAGTAATAATATGACATCATAATTTCACTGTTGTCAAAATAATGTAGTGCATTAAAAAGTACAACATTTGACCCTGAGTTGTTGTGGAGCAGAAGTAGGCTACAAATTGAAGTTCAAGTAAACATACAATTTGCACATAGATACACAACGTGAGTAAATGCACTTTCCACCATTGACACTCAGCTAGCTTAAAATTAGCCAAATTAACTATTTTGTGCAAATTCTCCAAGTTGTTTGACATGAACATGTCTTTATGAGAAGCACCGCCCCCTGTCAACATTTAACGAGACGGTTCATCTGTCCAAATAACACGTTTGCAGTCTGTCTCTCTCACCTGTGTTGACATACCGCCACACCTGTCGTCTCCCATCACTCACCATGGTGTCTCTCGCGCCAACTAAAGGACTCCTGTGAATCAACACTCTGCACATGCGCAGTAGGCCCAGCAACGAAAACTTCCTGCAAAATAGTGCTCCCTAACAACAGACAAAGCTTGACACTGTGGATTTAGTTGAAGACGCACAAATAAAAGCATTTCTTGTTCACTCCTTCAATGGTAAGACATGGTTTAATCATTTTGGTGTGTCCGTAGTGTTTGTTTCGCGATTGGCTCCGCAGTTGGGTGCATTTGGGAGTGAGATGCTTTCACACGATGCCATTTCAATACCCGCTCCAATGGCTGCTGGTGCCGACTAATTTCTGGAGCGCAAAACTTCAGTGCCTGAGCCAAACTAAGCAATTCATAGCCAGATTTGTTATCTCACCAACACTACCCTAGGGCAAATTAGCTAGCATGCATGCAAAGTTGACGAAAGATGGCACCATTTTTTCTATAAGAATTCAAGGAAAACAGTGTAAATGCATTGACTCTGCTTGCTAACGTCAGGAAGCTAATGTTACTGCTGAAGAGCTTGCACGGTGCCGTCTAAAAGCTGGGGTGCTACGCTCAATTATACCCTGTTATAGTTTCAGTTAGCGTTAGATGTCTGAATCTAGCTTCACGTGTTGACTTAGCAGATTGTGATTGAACCTTTCTGAGTTTGAATTCAAGTTAAATAAGCTGATGTGTTACAGGAGGTAGGCTGATGTCAGACTTCACCTTCACAGCAAACCGTCCTCGGCTGGGTTATTTGCTGGATTCAGCTAATGGTTGTCGGCTAACAGATGACAGGGAGAGGAACTTTACCATGAGCTAATGCTGTGCTGTGTCTGGATTTCTGCCAAACTTAATGTTAATTCACAGTGTGCAGCAATGCAATTATTCCATCCATGATATATATTCTTTGTACTGAATAATGTTTAGATAGTTCCGTCAGTAGCATATTAAATACTTTGCAAAGTATTTTTTCCTTTTTTTTCTTTTCCAATGTTTAGGTGTAAATATCTAAAACATTCTTGGTTTGTCAATGTAAATTTATTTTGAAGCGCAGTCAATGATTGTACCTTGTTATGCATGATTATATCATAATAGATAAATATTTGATTCCCGCGCTAAAAATATTATTCAAGTCTCTAACATATTAAGACTTATTAAGAATACCACATCAGATGAAGGAGGGACATATATATTGATATAAAGATCACATTTTATAATCAAGAATCTACCCTCTGGATCAACATGTTGTGAATGTGAAATTAGGTTAAAAGAAATGTTCTTACTGATAAGTATGAGTCTGAGGACTGTCTGAGGACAGTTTTTTTAAGTGACCTTTTTTGATACCTTCTTTTAGCCCATTGATTTTCCAGGTACAAATGGTAAATGTATTTGAAAAATTTTCCCCAACTACTACTTTGATACCATTACTCTGTATGGTATTAAGTGTTATAGGACACATGGTTGCTTTAAAGTCGGGGCAAACCCCAGTAGAGATCCATGACACAGAACATAACCCAATATACGGACAAACAGACAGACTGTAAAACACACATAAACAGCAAAGACTTACATGTACCCCTGACATATTTCCCTTCTTCGAAAAACTTGCATATATATCTTGCATAAGCTGACATATGCTTTAACGGTGGGGCTAATTCAGGCAGTGCGGTTTTGATTCAGAAAGTGCACCATTAACAACAGCCTGACACATTCATGCGTTTTTTGAATTTGCCGTCTGACCTATTTTCTCTTTCTTCTCTTTCTCTTTCTACGTCAGTTTGATAAATGAAAGGCCAGCTGGGCAAGCAGTGGATAAAACGAGGTTAGATCTTATCCCCTCCGTTTATCTACCGTTAAACCCGCCTGCACCTGAGCAGCTAATACTTCAGGACAATATGTTTTCGTTGAATGGAGGTTAGTGCACATGTAAAGTGGTACCCTCCGTAATCCCACAGTAAACACAAGCGCGCTGGGGACTCTGGGCAACTTTGGTGCCACACATGCCACACGTGCCACACGTGCCTCACCTGCGGGTCTCAGGCGGGAGATAAGACCAGGGTGCTCCAATTCCCCCATGCTGCCACCTCCCTGCTGATCACCCCCGCGATAGTGGTGGGGGAGGGATGCATTGGGACAAGGGGAGGGGAGAGTCACACAGCAGGAAACTACATAAGGCATAACCCCAATTTATTCCGTGCCTATCTGTTTTTTGCTCCTGTGGTTGTGTAAAGCAGGGTCCGGACAGGCTTTCCAGGTGCAGAGAGTAGCCTGTGCGTGCAGACATGTCGGGTCACTCTGCTGCAGAGATGGATGACTCGCAGGAGCTGCCTGAGCTGCTGGTGAGTCTTGCACACCATGACGCCAACACAGAGCAGGAGGGGGAAATGCTTGTATTAATAACTGTGTTCACAAATTTTCTTCCATATTTGGAAGCATTACTTTTCTGTTTTGTATTTTTTATGTATATTTATTTTCATGCCACTGCTACTGTATAAAGAAGATAATTTACATGATCAACTGAAATACTGAAGTGTAATCTGTGTCAGAAATGGCAAATAAATTCTCTAAATCCAAGGCAAGTGTGCTGTTTTTTCTTTGCAATGCTACTAATGTTAATGATAACTCACTACTTAACCTAACTAGAAAAGCACTCGGAGATCGCAGACCTCCGCCAAGCAGCTCGGATTTCCCGCCATTTTATTATTTTATCCACTTCGCTTCAACCAATCACCACCAAAATTTTATCATCTGTTCCTTGTCCCATTATCAACCTTTCCTGAAAATTTCATCAAAATTCAGAACTTTTTGAGTTATTTTGCAGACAAACAAACAGACAAACAGACCAACGCTGGTGAAAACATAACCTCCTTGGCGGAGATAATAATCATACACATTATAGTAGGGTAAGTGATGATTATTTTCATTAACAATTGGTCTAAAAAATGCCCCAGATGAATGAATCATTATAATAATAATAATAATAATTAAAGCTGCAAGCAGCGTTTGGCGGGACCTCGCACTCGCGCCTGTTTCGGGCCCCAGCTTATGTCGTCACTGTGAATTATTTAGAAATATCAAACATGTTGCCACAAACATCAGAAAATCCTTACAGAGCTGAACGTTTTGATGTTTGAATGCTTTCTGTAGCTGTAGGTATGGATAAATGATGTCACGATATGCAAATTAGATGAGTGAATTTATTCCCATCAGATTCCTCGTCCTTTATTTTGAGGAAGAGACAACAAAAACAACACAAAACAAAATAAATTTACTATGTAAATATGTTCAAAATGTTGTTTTACTGAGATGTATGAAATCCAATATGGCTGCTGCCTAGTGACGTCACAATATGCAAATTAGATAAGTTAATTTACTCCCATGACAAACTTTGGGTCATGATGAATAGTTTTCTCATTTACAGTATGCCTTTATCTCTCACCACTTTCAAGCCACAGCCTTTTGAAATGTGGAAATGAAAATGGAATATTTTCCTCAATAAACTCTGGCACCTAAAGGGTTAAAATGGAGATTGTGCCCCTGTCATGTCTGCATGTAAGATTTAGACACACACACACACATCATGTTTCTGTGAGTTTGTGTGTGACAGCAGTTGCCATGGTGATGAAGTAGGTGCACCTGGGAGAAGAGCAGAGAGAGACAGACAGAACACAGAGAGAGACCTGTTGTAGTGGAGATTTAACTCCTCGAACAAGTTCTTCCCATTCCCAAACCGTTGGTCCAATCATGAAAAAAATGTGATGATGAGAGAGATAAAGTTATACAGAAGATCTGTTTAGCAGCAGTTGAGCTGTCATGTGTGCGTCTTTAAAGCCGATAAAATAAACGGTGTAGGAGGAGATGTGTTTTTTTGAGAGCACGTTTGAGGTGAAATCTTACTTTGAAAGGTCAAGTAGCTCACTTCCTGTTGGAATTAGGTCATGGGTGTCAACGCATGATTTGTAAGTCAAACACACCAGTTTTGGTTTGATCTTGATACGACATTCCTACGGGCTGCAGTGGCCAGTTTAGTGCACCTATGTGGCGCTAGAGAGCCCATTTTGGCACTGTAGGGGTTAATAATGTGTGTGTTCTGTTTCAAATGAAGTTTCTGCTGCTGTAATCTGTCCTTTAAAGATTGTGAGACACACAGACCAGAGAGCCCTGTGGCTGTGTCTGTGTGTGCAGCCGTTGTCACGGCGATTAATGACTTGCCCGCACCTGTGGCAGACACAGACACGTCAGGAAAGCAGATCACCAAAGGCTGTTTATAAAGGGATTTAACTCCTCAAACAAATGCTTCGCATACCCAAACCGTTGGTCCAAGCAAGAAAATAAAGTGATTTTGAGAGACAGCCACGTCTCGTGAACGCACGTGTCGCGTTTTATATTTCTCGAGTGAAAAATGTGGTCAGGGGAGCGAGTTTAAAATGTGTTGCACCCCAGCTGTTTCCAGAAATTTCTCCTCTGAGTTTACATGGGAGTGAATGAGAAAAAAATCAGCGCTCCCTTCGCTTTGGAGCCACTCAGCAAAAATGTGTATGTGTGAGAGATTCCATGTCAACATATCTGTGAGCTGGACAAATTTTCCTACGTTTTGTGGTATAAATTGTGTCTGTACAGTGAAAATTGTGGCCATGGCAGCGAGTTAAAGACAAAAGTTTTAGACGATTTTTAGAGCCCTCTCCACTCTAGCTCACAGCATTCCGTGCAATACACACCCATTGTAAACTGGGAATTTCTCCACTTTTGCTCATGGTACTTTGAGAGGCACAGATGAAAAACGGTAAAAGATATGAAAAAGATGAAAACATGAGTGAATAGATGAGACCTGTGGCAACATTTGAGAGTTGGAATGGAGTCTGTAGCACAAAGTATGGAGACGCTGTAAATGCTAGAAAAAGCCCTAAGATTGGTCTCTTTCTCCCCCCTGCTGCCATTCATTTCCTATGGGACAGCTTTCAAGGATCGCCAGGATGTTTTTCTGACATCTCACCTTATGGAGCCCATAAAATCCAAACTAAGCGAGTAATGAAAAAGTTACGAATAACTTTTGATTAGAACGAGTTGATCTGTCATCTGTGCAAGTTTGAAGCCGATTGGATAAGCGGTGTATGAGAAGAAGATTTTTTAGGAAAGGCAGTTTTAAGACAAAATCTTACTTTGAAAGGGCAAATAGCTCACTTCCTGTTGGATTTAGGTCAGGGGTGTCAGCGCGTGATTTTTAGGTCTTCATGAGACGAACACGCCACTTTTGGTTTCATGTTTCTACGACATTCCTACAGGCCGTGGCGGCCATTTTTGTGTGCCTAGGTGGCGCTAGAGAGCCCATTTTGGCACTTTAGGGGTTAATGTCATGATTTTCTAAAATTTTTCACCGGTTCTGATGTGCGTGCCAATTTTGGTGAGTTTTTGAGCATGTTTAGGGGGTCAAATTCCAGTTCAAAGAGGCGGCGGGAGAAAGAAGAATAATAATAAACGGAGCAAAAACAATTTGGCGAGGACTGCTCTGTGAGGACTGCTCTGAGCAGTCCTCACAGAGCAGTCCTCTGCCTTAGGGCTCGGTCCCTAACTAGAGAAGCAATTTCTGAAGAAATTGCGGGTGTGAATGCTGCGAGCTGAAGCCATGCTGCAATGCTGCCTTGAATACAATGAAGTTTGAATGATTTGAATGTTTGAAAGTTTGTTGAAAAGCTGACTCCACACTGAATAGCTGCCTTTAATAAAATAAAGTTTGAATGATTAGAATATTTGAATGTTTTACTGAGATTTATGAAATCCAATATGGCCGCCGCCTAGTGACGCCACAATATGCAAATTAGATGAGTTAATTTACTCCCATCAGATTCCTCTTCCTTTATTTTGAGGATGAGACGACAAAAACAGCACAAAACAAAAGAAATGTACTGTGTAAACATGTTCAAAATGCTGTTTTACTGAGATTTATGAAATCCAATATGGCCGCCGCCTAGTGACGCCACAATATGCAAATCAGATGAGTTAATTTACTCCCATGACAAACTTTGGGTCATGATGAATAGTTTTCTCATTTACAGTATGCCTTTATCTCTCACCACTTTCATGCGAAAGCCTTTTGAAATGTTGAAATGAATATTTTCCTCAAATAACTCTGGCAACTAAAGGGTTAAAATGGAGATTGTGCCCCTGTCATGTCTGCATGTAAGATGTAGACACACACACACATCATGTTTCTGTGAGTTTGTGTGGCACAGCGGTTGCCATGGTAATAAACTAGGTGCACCTGGCAGAAGAGCAGAGAGATGAAGACTTCCACCCTGACACCATCCACAGGATCAACAGCAGTCTGTCCAGAGACGTCGCTCTCAACAGAGACCAATCCACGGCCCGCAGAAAGAGCACATCAGCCCACAACCCCCACAGAACACCAAGACATCCTCAACCAACATCCAGACCAACACAATGGAGACAAGACCACCCTCAGCCCCACCCACATCATGTCCAAATCAGACCCCACCAAGGCAACCATGATCCCCCTCAAGCCAGACCACAGTCACTCCTGTCCCTAGGGGCCCCACCCCAACCACAGCGACAAGAGCCACACCCTGGCCCACTGAGTTATGCCCAGGTGGTCCGGAGAGCAGCAGAACCAACCTTAAGCACCCCCACACACAATGAACTGAGGGACATTCAGCAGATGCTCAGCCTGCTTTGCTCTCATCTGATTGGACAGGTACCACAATAGACACTGTATGAATTATTATTATTAGAGTATTTCTTGTTCTCATACAGTTTAAAAAAAAAAAGGACATTTACATTGTACATAAGTATTGATTATTTAATATACCAGTTATTGATTTGTTACCTTTTATAATATGTCATGTAGATACTCTTAAATTATTTTCTTTGACTTAGTAGTTTGTCTCATTTTGATCACCAAATGCAGCCTTTTGAGTTTTAAATGAAATCTAAATCTTTTGTCATCTCTTGTTTGAATGTTCAGGGTCTGAGATCTTCTGCTCTTGGCCTTAAGAGCAGGACCTCAGACTTTATTAGAGAGTTAGAAAATGCAGATGTGTTTATACTGCAAGAGACTTGGTGTCGAGGAGATGTCTCCACTGGTTGTCCCTCAGGCTACATAGAGATAATGTCCCCGTCCACCAAACTAAAGGGAGTAACACAAGGAAGGGATTCAGGGGGAATGCTGATCTGGTATAAGGCAAACCTTGTACAATACATTGAATTAATCAAAAAAGGAGAATTTTCAATTTGGCTCAAAATCAAAAAAGACCTTATCACCACAGATAAAGATGTATTCCTGTGTGCAGCATATATCCCCCCATCACAATCCCCTTATTTTAATGAAGACAGTTTCTCCATTCTCGAAGATGAGATTAGTTACTTTCAGGCCCAGGGAAGTGTACTGATCTGTGGAGACCTGAATGCCAGGACTGGTACAGAACCAGACTTTATCAGCACACAGGGAGACAAACATATACCTGGTCAAGTCAGCATCCCCCTCCCTTCACACCCCCGCAGAAACAACTTTGACAAAACTGTCAATAAAAGTGGGCAGCAACTGTTGCAGCTCTGCCGAACATTGGGTCTGTACATGGTTAACGGTCGGCTTCAAGGGGACTCATTCGGTCTTTACACTCATAGCTCTCCTCTTGGCAACAGCACAGTAGACTATGGCATCACTGACCTAGACCCCTTCTACCTGAGAGCATTTACAGTCAGCCCCTTAACCCCTTTATCAGACCATAGTAAAATCACACTCTACATTAAAACGACAGCAAACGACCCTCACACAGTAGAACCCTGCAATCTGACCTACAGAAAACAACCTTATAAATGGACAAACAAAAGCAAAGACGAATATCAGACAGCAATCAAAAATCCAATCTTTCAATCCCATTTAGACTGTTTTCTTTCCACCTCGTATCCCCTCAATCAGGACGGCCTCAGACAGGCTGTACAGGACATGTACAACATATTTGACCATGTGGCAGACTTATCCAGTCTGAAAAAGCGCCAGCACCACAGACCAAGAGACCCGACCAATGACGAGTGGTTTGACACAGAATGCAGACAACTGAGAAAAACTCTCAGAAATGTGTCAAATCAAAAACACAGACAACCTGACAACCCTGAGCTCCGCCTCCAGTACTGGGAAACATTGAGAGTATACAGAAAAACACTCAGAACTAAAAAAGAACAGCATGTGAGGCATCAGTTACAAATAATTGAAGAGTCCATTGACTCCAATGACTTCTGGAAGAAATGGCACTCTTTCAGCAAACCACAAAAAGAAGAATTGGCTATTCAAAATGGTGACATCTGGAAAAATCACTTTGAAAGTCTGTATACTGCTGTTCCCCTGAATTCGGCCCAAAACAATCTTCTCAACAAATTACAAATTTTAGAATCAGTCATTAAAGACAACCAGAACCCTCTAGACTACCAAATTACTGAAGCAGAGCTGCTGGCTAAAATCCAGGCACTGCAGCCAAAGAAAGCCAGCGGTCCTGATGGCATTTTAAATGAAATGCTAAAATTTGATGACCATAAATTTAACATTGCCATATTAAAATTATTTAACCTTATTCTGGGTGTCGGACATTTCCCTGACCTCTGGAGTGAAGGAATCATCACACCAATCTTTAAAAGTGGAAACAAATTCGACCCAAACAATTACCGAGGCATCTGTGTCAGCAGCAACCTGGGGAAGTTGTTCTGCAGCATCCTAAACAGCCGACTGCAAGACTTCCTCAGAGAACATGATGTCCTGAGCAAGAGCCAGATAGGATTCACACCCAAACATAGAACAACAGACCATATCTACACCCTTCACACCCTCATTAATAAAGACGTCCACCAAAACAAGAGGAAAATCTTCTCTTGTTTTGTGGACTTCAAAAAAGCATTCGACTCAATTTGGCATGATGGACTGTTCTTAAAATTAATTGAGAAGGGTGTAGGGGGGAAGGTCTATGACATCATCAAAACCATGTACAGTCATATGAAATGTGCTGTTAAAATTAACAACATGGAAACAGATTTCTTCCCCCAGAGTAGAGGAGTAAAACAGGGCTGCAGTCTCAGCCCCACCCTCTTCAACATTTATATCGATGAATTGGCCAAATCACTAGAACTATCTGACATCCCTGGTCTCACTCTGTCTGACACACAGGTTAAATGCCTACTTTTGCAGATGATCTCATATTGCTGGCTCCATCAAATGAAGCACTACAACAGCAACTGGATCACCTGCAAACCTTCTGTCAGACCTGGGCCCTGACAGTTAATCTGGACAAAACCAAAATTATGATATTCCAGAAACGACCCAGGGGTCAGGGAGACCAAACCAGGTTTTTCCTGGGCTCTCATGAGGTGAAGCACACACACGACTACACATACTTAGGACTACACATCCCGTCCACGGGAAACTTTAACCTGGCTGTTGATGATCTCAGAGGGAGGGGAAGAAGGGCTTTCTATGCTATAAAGAAATCTTCAAACATTAATATACCCATTAGAATCTGGCTCAAAATATTCAAATCTATAATTGAACCAATTATTCTGTATGGTAGTGAGGTGTGGGGTCCTCTTGCAAATCAAGATTTTGAAAAATGAGACAAACACCCCATCGA
Source organism: Epinephelus lanceolatus (assembly GCF_041903045.1). Lineage (NCBI taxonomy): Eukaryota > Metazoa > Chordata > Actinopteri > Perciformes > Serranidae > Epinephelus > Epinephelus lanceolatus. Next base: position 28,136,316 of record NC_135749.1, read on the forward strand.
AATCCTGCATACAGAGATTTGCAAGAGCATCCTCAGAGTGCACAGGAACACCCCCAACAACGGGTGCTGAGCTGAGCTAGGCCAATTCCCCCTTTTAATTAGAATTCAAAAAAGAGCCATCAAATTTTATAAACACCTTAAAACAAGTGACCCCAACTCCTACCACTACAAAGCTCTGCAATGCCAAGAGGAGAACATGGAGAAGAGCCCCCTCAGCCAGCTGGTCCTGAGGCTCAGCTCCTCTAACAGCACCAGACCTCAGGACAGCCCTCACACAATCTGGACCCACCAAATTATAGAGAAACAAAAAGAACATTACATTAACTATTGGACATCGACCACAAAAATGCAAAGCAAACTTCAGTGTTATTTGGCTCTAAATAGACAGTACACAGTGGCAGAATATCTGAGCACCGTGACTGATGAGAAACTGAGGAAGACTTTGACCATGTACAGACTCAGTGACCACAGCTTGGCCATAGAGACGGGCAGACACAGGCAGACCTGGCTGCCCAGAGAGGACAGGTTGTGTGAGCTCTGTCCACACAGACAAGCAGAGACAGACACACACTTCCTGTTGCACTGCAGCAAGTATGAACACATCAGAGCCGACTTCCTCTCAAAAATAAAACATAAAGTCACTGACTTTGATTCTCTGCCTGATCAAACTAAAATGCAACACATCCTTGGAGAGAACAGAGTCAGCAGCTTAGCAGCAGCAAAATATGTCAGGTTATGCCACAGCCTGAGGGACAACCATCACAACACCTGACAGACCTGTCTATATTTACAGTCCTTGTAACTCACAACCTACATTTTTCTTTATTCATTTTTTTTTCTATATTATATATTGGTGTATTGTATTGTAGATTGGTGTATTTTGTATTATATATCATATATTTAATCTTTTTTTTTTATAGTTTTCTGACTTACTTTTATTATTGTACTTTATTTGTAAATTTTTAATGTCTTTGGCAATATTGTTAATCTACAGTCATGCCAATAAAGGTTATTGAAATTGAAATTGAAAATTGACAGACAGAACACAGAGAAGAGAGCTCTTTTAGAGGAGATTTAACTCCTCGAACAAATTCTTCGCATACCCAAAGCGTTGGTCCCATCATGAAAATAAAGTGATGGTGAGAGACAGCCACTTCTCGTGAACGTACGTGTCGTGTTTTATATTTCTCGAGTCCAAAATGGGGTCACCAGAGCGAGTTACAAATGTGTTGCACCTCAGCTGTTTCCAGAAATTTCTCCTCTCAGATTACATGGGAGTGAATGAGAAAAAAATCGGCGCTCCCTTCGCTTTGGAGCCGCTCAACAAAAATGTGTACATGTGACAGATTCCATGTCAACATTTCTGTGACCAGGACAAATTTTCCTACGTTTTGTGGTATAAATTGTGTATGTACAGTGAAAATTGTGGCCGTATAAGCAAGTTGAAGAGAAAATTCAAGTATGAGTAGAGGGCTGTGTGTGTGTGTCTGTGTGTGCAGCCGTTGCCATGGCGATTCCTGACTTGCCTGCACTTGAGGGGCACACAGACAGCTCATGAGAGAGCAGAGGAGCAAAGGCTGTTTTAATGGGTTTTCACTCCTCGAACAAGTTCTTCGCATACCCAAACCGTTGGTCCCATCATGAAAATAAAGTGATTGTGAGAGACAGCCACTTCTTGTGAACGCACGTGTCGAGTTTTATATTTCTCGAGTCCAAAATGGGGTCACCAGAGCGAGTTACAAATGTGTTGCACCTCAGCTGTTTCCAGAAATTTCTCCTCTCAGATTACATGGGAGTGAATGAGAAAAAAATCGGCGCTCCCTTCGCTTTGGAGCCGCTCAGCAAAAATGTGTATGTGTGACAGATTCCATGTCAACATTTCTGTGAGCAGGACAAATTTTCCTACGTTTTGTGGTATAAATTGTGTATGTACAGTGAAAATTGTGGCCGTATGAGCGAGTTGAAGAGAAAATTTCTTAATTAATTTTCAGCTGCTCTTCACTCTAGTGATGACATCACTCACTCTAGCTCACGCAATACACACCCATTATAAAGTCTGAGAAGGGCTGAAAACTTCATGTATTTTAAACTGACTTTGTAGAAAAATTAAAAGAGATATTGAAAATATGAATTAGTTCCTGAAAGTCGACAACAGCGTCAACATTTGAGAGTTGGAATGGAGTTTCTACGTCAATGTATGAATTTGTGATGTGTGGGTGAAGATGAGTGAGTTTGAAGGATTTTCTCATTGACTTCCATTATAACAAAGTTTCAGAAAACGCTGAATATTTTTGAAAGTTTGAATGGGATTGAAAAGTTGAATCATATGTAAAATGTCAGCAAAATGATGAATATTTTCCATTTTGAATGGAGTTTCTAGCTGAAAGTATGAATCGGTAGTCACAGTTTGAAAAAAGGTGAAATTTTTAGATTTTTGAGGATTCCGTAATGCATTCCCAATGGGAAAAGGATTTGGGAAAAATCGGAAATATCTCGGAAAGTATGAATTTTAGGAAAAAAGTGAATACATCCGTGAATGTCCTAATTCAGCTGAACGTTTTCATGTTTGAACGGTTTTAATCGGTTGAAGTCTGTAGAACTAGTAGCGGTCCAACCGTTTTTGCTCCATCCGCTTTAATAGAAGTCGGAATTTTAACGTTGAATTCCCGGGAAAATATGAAGGTTATGGAAAAATTTGAAAGTTTCCGATAATGTCCTAATGAAGCTGAATCTGAAGAAGTTTGAATGGTTTGAATCGGTTGAAGTATGTTGAAGATAATTGATGTTGAAAAACGCGGCGGAAGAATAATAAGAAGAAGAAAAATAAAGAATTTTGGTAGTAGAAGAACATAGGTTGTGAATGCTTGCAGCATTCACACCCAATAATAATAAACGATCTCTTTTCCTCCGAAACGACAGACCAGATGATTTAATCGAGTCTAAACACTGAATAAAGCAGTTTTACGTTACAAATCAGCAATTCTCTAGCACTGTCTGGCTCATCGCAGACGAGCTGCCAGCCCAGCACGAGCTAATGTGTGTGCACCTTTTTTCTCTGATAACTGAAGATCCAGATGTTTGGGAGTTTTTTAAATGAAGCCTAATTATCCATAGTGGTCTCTTCCTCTCCAGAACAATTAGGACCAATGAATTACACCAGTAAAAACACCGAATAGAGCAGTTTCATGTTAAAAAAGTGTTTTTCCAATACTGCTCATCACTTAAACACTTAAATGCCAAAAGCAAATGGCCCTAGCTAGAGGTATTAGCATCAATGAATGGCAGAATGGCAAATTCTGTATTTAAAAAATACTACTACAAAATAGTAGTAATAATATGACATCATAATTTCATTGTTGTCAAAATAATGTAGTGCATTAAAAAGTACAACATTTGACCCTGAGTTGTTGTGGAGCAGAAGTAGGCTACAAACTGAAGTTCAAGTAAACATACAATTTGCACATAGATACACAACGTGAGTAAATGCACTTTCCACCATTAAAATTAGCCAAATTAACTATTTTGTGCAAATTCTCCAAGTTGTTTGACATGAACATGTCTTTATGAGAAGCACCGCCCCCTGTCAACATTTAACGAGACGGTTCATCTGTCCAAATAACACGTTTGCAGTCTGTCTCTCTCACCTGTGTTGACATACCGCCACATCTGTCGTCTCCCATCACTCACCATGGTGTCTCTCGCGCCAACTAAAGGACTCCTGTGAATCAACACTCTGCACATGCGCAGTAGGCCCAGCAACGAAAACTTCCTGCAAAATAGTGCTCCCTAACAACAGACAAAGCTTGACACTGTGGATTTAGTTGAAGACGCACAAATAAAAGCGTTTCTTGTTCACTCCTTCAATGGTAAGACATGGTTTAATCATTTTGGTGTGTCCGTAGTGTTTGTTTCGCGATTGGCTCCGCAGTTGGGTGCATTTGGGAGTGAGATGCTTTCACACGATGCCATTTCAATACCCGCTCCAATGGCTGCTGGTGCCGACTAATTTCTGGAGCGCAAAACTTCAGTGCCTGAGCCAAACTAAGCAATTCATAGCCAGATTTGTTATCTCACCAACATTACCCTAGGGCAAATTAGCTAGCATGCATGCAAAGTCGACGAAAGATGGCACCATTTTTTCTATAAGAATTCAAGGAAAACAGTGTAAATGCATTGACTCTGCTTGCTAACGTCGGGAAGCTAATGTTACTGCTGAAGAGCTTGCACGGTGCCGTCTAAAAGCTGGGGTGCTACGCTCAATTATACCCTGTTATAGTTTCAGTTAGCGTTAGATGTCTGAATCTAGCTTCACGTGTTGACTTAGCAGATTGTGATTGAACCTTTCTGAGTTTGAATTCAAGTTAAATAAGCTGATGTGTTACAGGAGGTAGGCTGATGTCAGACTTCACCTTCACAGCAAACCGTCCTCGGCTGGGTTATTTGCTGGATTCAGCTAATGGTTGTCGGCTAACAGATGACAGGGAGAGGAACTTTACCATGAGCTAATGCTGTGCTGTGTCTGGATTTCTGCCAAACTTAATGATAATTTGCAGTGTGCAGGATAAACGACACTAGAGACATGGGCATCAGATCAAAGTGTTTGTAACCTGCAAAAAATGAGTTTCAATTAAAACCAAATCAGCAAGCCTCAAGACTGACAAAAGCCATATGAAGATCTTCCAGTGATGCCTCATTTTATAGGTCCAATATATTCTTAGAAAGGAACAAATATGACTGTATTTTTATAGGGAAAAATCGATACCCACAGATTGATCTGTAGATTATATTCTCAATTAACATTACTCGTTTGGTCTACAAAACATTAGAAAACAGTGAGATCAGCCTTTTACTATATTCCCAGAGCCTAAAATGACTTAATCAGATGTCTTGTTTTATCCAACCACCATTCACAAACCCCACATATTGCATTTATTATAATGTAAGACCAAAGAAAGCTGCAAATCCTCACATTTGAGAATCTGGAAATATCACATTTTTGGGCATTTTTGTTTGAAAAATGACTTCAACGATTAAGTCATTTTGAAAATAGTTGCTGATTTAGTTTCTCTTGGTTAAATATTCAATTAATTTAATAACCATTAGTCACCATTGTCACGATTATCTCTATATTGACTTATGGAGGTTGTTTACGTGCATGTTTGTGTATACAAGAATGTCACCAAAAGTGTGGCCAGCATGATGACAGAATATACAGCCTTTTTTCACAGTGAATTAAAAGTTAATTGCTCTTTGAAAGGGGTGTACTTGCATTATTATGCTATTGTATTTTATTATATCAGTGACATGAAATGGTCTTAAAATGAGGATCTCATTTATCAGTTATTTCTGGGACAATAAATCGTCCAAGAAAAGTAGTTGTGACAGGCCTACTAATCGCAGCAGATCAGTTGGTACTCTAAACTAATTGCAAGCATAACTGAGTATTCAGTTCAGCTATAAATGCTGACATTTAAGATCATTTCTCTGCAGGCAAGCAAACAATTTACACACTTGAATAGTAAAGTTACAATTAATAGTCACAGTGGCTGAGATGGAGGGCGGTATTTGAAGTCATTTCCTTTTTAACAATTATGTAATACTTTTTTGATGACTTTTTAAGGAAACTATCAGGAAATTACACAACCTGCAAAATAACATGTTTCTGACGTTTGTTTGTCAAATAAATGTGAATCTATTCTAAGTCCAACACAACCTTTGATGTTTAGTTAAGCACCCAAAGCCACTACTTATCTGATTTTCCCTGGTCTGTGATGTCCCCTAGACTTTATACTAAACCCTTTAGGAAAAGGCAGCAGTCACTTGAGGCACAGACCTCTGAGGGATCCTGTGTCAGGATTATGTTGTACCTCATATAGCATATAGCACTATTCAACCACGGTGTTGTTGTGATGCTGGCAGAGGAGAGGAGACTGTGAGCGGCTGTTACCAGTGGCAACAGCCAGAAGGACGATCATTTCTTCTTCTTTTTTGTATACTTTATTATTTCATGCTGTACACCATGAGGTTTTTGTCACTTAAGTTTTATTGGGTTTTTAAGGTAACACAATTGCACATATTTTTTGCTCAGAGTACAAAATCACCTGAGTAGATACAATAATTGAACATAATAAAAGCAAAGTAAAGTGAAAAAAAGAAAGGGGAAAAAAAGGGAAAGAGAAAAGAAAAAATGTGCTTAAAGAACATAAAGCTTGTGGGAGAATACATTAATAAAGAAAGACATTTTTTCCCCTTCCAGTAATTGTCTTCCTCAAAAAGGTGCTTACATACAGTGTGGCAGTATCCTTATACTTTTTCTAAATAAACTGTACACTTCTGCCATCTTTTCGCTAACAAGCCTTCCCTCAAATGTAGTACATGAGTCAGTTTTTCCATTGTCCATATTTTCTTTATGATGTCCAGCCACTGGTTCCGGGTAGGAGATTCAAGTTTGTACCAGTTTCTAGTAATGGCTTTCCTAGAAGCTGTAAGAAGTACCTTAGCCAAACAGCGATCTTCCATCTGCACCACTGGTGCAATGTGTCTCAAGTACAAAGTAACACATGTCATTGGAATCTTATATCCAAGCACCTTGATCAAAACTGAGTGTACATCCTCCCAAAATGATTTCAGTTTTACACAACTACAAAAAATATGTGTATGATGTGCATTTAAGGAACCACATTGTCTCCAACAGGGCTGAGGTGTTGATAATCTTTTACTTTGGATCTTAGGCATAATAAAAAAACGAACCAAGTTTTTCCAATTAAACACCTTCCATTGTTGTGAGCCAGTGTGTTGGAGTTCACATATGTCATACCATTCATCTGATGTAATTTCCACTTCTAATTTGTCTTCCCATTTTGATTTCAGATATAATGTTGAATTGCCCCTACATTCCATAAGACTCTCATAAAACCTGGAGATTACTTTGGTACAATTACTATTAAATTTATATGCACTCAGCATGACATTTATCACTGAATTTATCATTTGTGTACTCTCCATTTTCACTTCCTTATTATAGTAATCCCTAAATTGTATATATCTGAATAGAACACTGTTTTGTAGGCCGAACTTATCTTTTAATGTTTGGAAACTCTGCAATTCTTTATTTTCTATTACCGTACCTATTGTCTTAATACCTTTTATTGTCCACTGTTTGAATGTGACATCACCTTCCCCTGGTTCGAACTGAGTGTCAAAGGCTATCCATCTGAGTACTTTCTGGTCTTTCCATAATTTGAATTGTTTGACAAATTTAAACCAGAATTCTAGCATGCCAGCAGTTATTGAATCTATTTTATCTTTAATAACAGAGGGAATTCCCTTTTCCCCTAATACCAATTGAACCTGAAAACCTTTAAAATATGTCTCAATTTCCTTCCATCTTGCTATATAATTGTCATTACACCAACAAAACAGATATCGGAACTGGGCTGCATAGAAATATTCTTTCAAACTTGGGAGAGCCATTCCTCCTTTATGTTTGGCTAACTGAAGTGTTGCAAATCTCACTCTAGGTCTCTTTCCATCCCAGACAAACCTAGATATAAGTTTGTCCCAGGCTGTAAACTGACTCTGTGGGACCTCTACTGGTAGAGCTTGGAATAGGTACAGCAGTCTGGGTAAAATGTTCATCTTGATGACATTAATCCTACTGCCAAAATCCAACGGGTATGTGGTCCATCGCTCAATATCTTGTCTGATGTTTTGGATTACCTGGTTATAGTTCACCTCATATAACTTACTTTGATTTCTTACAATATTCACCCCCAAATACCTTATCAATGTCATGTCCCATCTCAAGTCATATCTTTGTTTGATATCTTCTGAGGGAACATAATTAAATGTTAGTAATTGTGTCTTTGTAACATTTAGTTTGTAACCTGCTTGATAGTTAAAATCTTCCAAGACCTTCATCAATATGGGAAGGGAGGCCTCAGGTTCCGTTAAGTGAATCATAACGTCATCCGCAAATAAACTAATTAAGTGTTCACTATGTCCTTTTTTTGATGCCTTGTAAATTTTCATGTTGTCGAATTACATGGGCCAGTGGTTCAATATAGATGGCAAATAACGTCGGACTGAGGCAACAACCCTGCCTAGTCCCCCTTTCCAATGTGATTGCTGGTGATGGCGACCCATTCACTTTGATTCTGGCTGTTGATAGAGCATTTTAATACATTCAACTGATTGTTTGTTAAAGCCAAATCTTTCTAAAGTTTGGTAAAGGAATGTCCAATTGACCCTATCAAACGCTTTTTCTGCGTCAAGGCTTAGCAATACTGTAGCTTTATTTTCCTGTTGTATTTTCTCTATCAAATCTAAGGTCCTTCCAATATTGTCATGCATTTGACGACTTTTAATAAATCCTGTCTGGTCTTCGTCAATTAAATCTGGGAGAAGTTGCTGAGATCTTTTTGCAATTATCGATGTATACAATTTGTAATCAGTGTTAAGAATTGAAATAGGTCTATAATTACTACTATTTTCCCTATCTTTCCCTTCTTTTGGGATTACTGTTATGATTGCCTCTTTCTAGGGATGCACCGAAATGAAAATTTGTGGCCAAAGCCGAAGCCGAATATTATTAAACGCTTGGCCGAATACTGAGTACCGAATACCATTGTTTAGTTTTTCATTAGTTTTTGCAGATGAACCCCCTCCAGATTAGTGTTGTCACGGTACCAAAATTGGGACCCACTGTGCGATACCAATGAAAATATCATGGTTCTGAGTAGTATCACGATACCACAGCGAAAATGAGGCAGATGTGCCTTTTGTCATTTATAAAAAGATAAATTACTTGTCTATAATACATCAATGATATTTCAATGGAATAAATTACTTATTGACTTATTCATACTTCAAAAACAGCATGAATAAGTGATTAACATAGGGGGGATCAAAATAAAATAAATAAATAAAATAAAAATCAACCAGCCACCCTCCTCCCCTGACAGTTCCTTCATAAGTAATGAACAGTCCCTAAAGTGCGGTGAGGTTTGTGGGCCGTGAACGGCTCGTTTCTCCTCTGACACGTCACATACCTGTGTTCGGCTGGCTCGGTTGTTCCGGTACTTCTGGGCAGTCATGACGCCAAGAAGAGGATATTATTGGAGCCGACTTCTCCGTCGCCGGTAACGTTAAGCCGATGGCCACCGTATTTGACAGGAATACATACTGTCTGTGTCTGTGACCCCCGTTCAACCCACAACCGATGGGATTCGCCTTTCGTTTCTGCTGGTGGTTGAAATCTCAAAACTATTTTTAGTCGCGAGTGCGGTGAGGGACGGATCGCCATACTACCGACATTTTATTCCGCCCTACACTGCACGCCGTTTGATTGCGTTATCAAAACGCCGCTATTATTCGGCCTTGCTTTTAACTTATTCCACCGAATACCGAATGTGTGTTTTTTTGCAATATTCGGCCGAATATATTCGGTTACCGAATATTCGGTGCATCCCTACCTCTTTCCATGATGGGGGAAGTTTACCTACGTATTTAATCCAGTTGAATGTTCTCAGCAGGAGGGGGAATAGCTCTTCTTTAAATATTTTTGTACCAGTCTGATGGAAAACCGTCACTGCCTGGAGTCTTATTTGATTTGGAGTTGCCAATTGCATTCTTAATAACTGTAATAACTTAATTGTAATAACTTTGGTCTGTAATTCGCCAATGCTAGGTAAATCTAGTTCACTTAGAAAGTTTTTCATTTCTTCCACTGTAGTTACAGAGGATTCTGTATATAGTTGTTTGTAATAGTTTAAGAAAATGGTTTCTATTTCTTCTGGATGCTGTTTCAATTGATTTGTTTCTGGGTCCCGTATTTTACAGATGGTACTGTCTACTTGTTGTTTTCTCAGACGTCAGCCAAGTAGTTTGGCTGCTTTAGGTCCCAATTCGTAATATGCCTGCTTCATAAATCGTGACTTTTTCTCAATCTCTTGTTCTAGTGTATCACTAATCTGAGCCCTTAGTTGACGGATTTTGGCTAGTAATTTTGGGTCACTATTTTTCTTATGTTGTTGTTCTACATGTGACAGATCCAATAAAAGTTTATTATATTCAGCAGTCCTTGCTTTTTTGCTTGATGTTGCTAGAGCTATCATTTTACCTCGAATCACCGCCTTCAATGAGTCCCTTAGTATAGACGGATCTACTTCCCCATTATCATTTAAGTCTAAATACTCTTTTATTTCAAGTTTGATTTGTTCTACAATTGCCTTGTTATTTAACATACCCACATTCATCCTCCACACTGTATTCCTCCTCCTTCCATCCAGTTGAATTGTCAAATACACTACGCTATGGTCGGATACATCAGTTACTCCTATTCTACATTCCTTCATCCTAAAACAGTCTCCTTTTTGCATGAAGAAATAATCTATCCTGGAGTATGTTAAGTGTGGTGCTGAGTAATGAGTATAATTCCTCTTAAGCGGATGAGCATACCTCCAGGCATAAAAAAAACCCCATATCCTCCCAAGCTGTATTGATTAATTTTGTTAGCTTGTTTTTATTATTCTTTAAACTAGTTGTGTCCATATCTTGATTTAGTATTACGTTGAAATCTCCACCACATATGCAAACACCCTCAGTCTCCAATGCTATCACATCAAACAATGATTTGAAAAAATGTTTGTCACTGTCTGGAGGTGCATATACATTTATCAGGGTCACCATATTTTCTTTGATTCTCCCCTTGACAATTACATATCTGCCCTCTTTATCTTTTATATCTTTACAAAATTCAAATTTAATCTTATTAGATATAAGAGTAGCAACCCCCCTTCTATGAGTTTGTGAATATGAAGTATAGTAAGTATTTTTGTATCCAAATCGTTTTAATTTCTCATGTTCTTGTCGTGAAAGATGGGTTTCCTGTAGATAAATTACATGCACCTCCTCCCTCTTTAATTTGGCCATCACCTTTGCCCTTTTAATTGGATTTCCCAGTCTGTTAACATTCTAGGATACTAGTTTTAAATCAAGTTGCACCATATCTTAACAGAAAATATCTTACATCTTTATATTCCCACAAGCTAACCTTAAACAGTGTAATAAACAATAAGAGCGAGATAACAACAAACTTGGAACCGTTTGTTTGGAACAATAAAACTAAAAAGTAAGATGACCTCCAAGGTCTGAAGAACATTCTCCAGTAAATTGAGGGGGGAAAGCCTCTCCTAATGAAAGGGCCCCCTCTTAGTTGGCAGCTACAGACTGTTCCTCACTAAAATTACTAGTGAAAATATGAGCTCGCTGGCAGTGATGTTCTCCCAGTCTCCTCGTCAGTCGGCGCACAAGCACTTATAAGAGACAGGATATATCTTATCTGTTCTTGTATAGTCTCCACTTGCTTATTCCAGTTTCTGCCGTTGGAATTGCCACAGGCGTTCTTTGGCCCGTACAGCCATATCCGATCCAGTGGATGATCCCGCTCGTTTTCACGGTGCACTCAGTTGGAGCTGCGGCATCTGGTCTCTTCTGTCGGGCGGTCTCTCTGGCACCTCTACATTGATCCTCTGCCGCTGGAGCTCCTGTGCTGCTGCCCATGCACTGTCATACATCTGCACCCCGCTGTCCCAGTGGATTTGCATCTTATTGAAAGGCGTCTGGAATCGGATGCCTTTCTGTTTAAGAGCTTTTTTAATGTTGATGTACGCTTTACGCTGTTGCAAAACCGTGGCCGTATAATCATGGTCAAAGTACAGCGGTTTACCTCTAATTGTGATCTTCTGTCGCCATGCTTTTTGGATAACCATCTCCTTGATGCTGTATTGTTGAAAATTGACCACAATAGACCTCGGAGGCGAGTTGGGATTTGGTTTCTGTGCCAAGGCTCTGTGTGCGCATTGGATCTGGAGGTCGGTGTCCTCCGAAAGTTTCAGTTCAGTACGGAACAGCTTCTCCACAAACTCCACCACTGAGCTGCCCTCTGTGCCCTCTGGTACACAGTGAATACGCAGGTTATTTCGCCTGGCCCTTGATTCCAAGTCGTTCAGCTTGTCTTCTAGTTTCTGCAGATCCTGTACCGTTTGATGAATGACGATATCGGCCTCTGCACTTCATGTTTCTGCGTCGTCAATTCTCGTCGCCATCTCATCTATTTTTGCATTTTGTTCCTGTATGATTTGCATATTGGCTGTAAGTTGCTGATTAACATCTTGCTTAAACTCAACCAACTCTTGTCTCACATCTCGTTTGATTTCTTCTTTGGGCGTTCTGAGGTCGTCTTTTAGTTCCGACTTGAGTTCACTAATCTGCTTGCTTACAGCTTCAAGTCCCGTACGAACCGCCGTTGTTTCATCTTCGCCATGTTGGGCTCCTGCCCCCTGCATTTCTTCGAGTTGAGCGGCTCAATTTGGGTCTTCCTCCGATTTATCCTGAGTCCCTTTTGTCTTTTGCTTTATTCCCCCTGGTCATAGTCACAATAAAATCTCCTGTAATATCTCTGAATTAAGTTCCTGAGGGTTTTATAAACGCCAACTCACGGGAGCCAAAAGCTCAGCCCGCCATCACGCTCTGCAGCCAACTGGAAGTCCTGTACACCATGAGGTTTTACCTATAATCTTTCACCAACAAAACTAATAATACATCTAAACACATAATATGTATTCCATAGCATGTCTTATTCTAGAATTAAATAAAATTGTCAAGCAACATAAAATATCATGCCATCCATACATTTATATACACAAGACATAAAATACAAGACACAAGACATTCATTTGTACATCCTAAACGCTATTCACATACTTCTCATTCCAATTCACCACTGCCCCACAACTTTCAAACACACACACACCTCACAATAGTTCTATGCCCTTGATCAGATAAGATCAGAGGAGTTTGGATAAAACTTGTGAATTTTATCTCTCGTGTAATATATTCTTGTCATTAATTTATCTTGTATTAATCATAGATTTTCATTTGTGGTGATACTGTTAGTGAGGTATAAACATTCCTTGCGTCTAATTATTCCATCCATGATATATATTCTTTGTACTGAATAATGTTAAGATAGTTCTGTCAGTAGCATATTAAATACTTTTAAAAGTATATTTTCCTCTTTTTTTTCCAGTTTTTTAGCTGTAAATATCTAAAACATTCTTGGTTTGTCAATGTTAATTTATTTTGAAGCTCAGTCAATGATTGTACCTTGTTATTCATGATTATATCATAATAGATAAATATTTGATTCCCTCGCTAAAAATATTATTCAAGTCTCCACCTAACATAATTATTCTCGCTGGTGTTCTATCAAGTATTTTCTGGATTTTATTAAGAATACCACATCAGATGAAGGAGGGATATATATATTGATATTTCCATAAAGATCACATTTTATAATCAAGAATCTACCTTCTGGATCAACATGCTGTGAATGTGAAATTAGGTTAAAAGAAATGTTCTTACTGATAAGTACTCCAACTCCTCTGCTGCTGGATGTGAAGGTAGACTCAAATGTCTCCGCCACCCACTGTGTCTTAAGATATTGCATTTCACCAGACCTTTTTTGATAACTTCTTTTAGCCCATTGATTTTCCAGGTACAAATGGTAAATGTATTTGAAAAATTTTACCTGACTACTACTTTGATACCATTACTCCGTATGGTATTAAGTGTTATAGGACACATGGTTGCTTTAAAGTCGGAGCAAACCCCAGTAGAGATCCATGACACAGAACATAACCCAATATACGGACAAACAGACAGACTGTAAAACACACATAAACAGCAAAGACTTACATGTACCCCTGACATATTTCCCTTCTTCGAAAAACTTGCATATATATCTTGCATAAGCTGACATATGCTTTAACGGTGGGGCCAATTCAGGCAGTGCGGTTTTGATTCAGAAAGTGCACCATTAACAACAGCCTGACACATTCATGCGTTTTTTGAATTTGCCGTCTGACCTATTTTCTCTTTCTTCTCTTTCTCTTTCTATGTCAGTTTGATAAATGAAAGGCCAGTTGGGCAAGCAGTGGATAAAACAAGGTTAGATCTTATCCCCTCCGTTTATCTACCGTTAAACCCGCCTGCACCTGAGCAACTAATGCTTCAGGACAATATGTTTTCGTTGAATGGAGGTTAGTGCACATGTAAAGTGGTACCCTCCGTAATCCCACAGTGAACACAAGCGCGCTGGGGACCCTGGGCAATTTTGGTGCCACATGTGCCTCACCTGCGGGTCTCAGGTGGGAGATAAGACCAGGGTGCTCCAATTCCCCCATGCTGCCATCTCCCTGCTGATCACCCCCGCGATAGTGGCGGGGGAGGGATGCATTGGGACAAGGGGAGGGGAGAGTCACACAGCAGGAAACTACATAAGGCATAACCTCAATTTATTCCGTGCCTATCTGTTTTTTGCTCCTGTGGTTGTGTAAAGCAGGGTCCGGACAGGCTTTCCAGGTGCAGAGAGTAGGCTGTGCGTGCAGACATGTCGGGTCACCCTGCTGCAGAGATGGATGACTCGCAGGAGCTGCCTGAGCTGCCAGTGAGTCTTGCACACCATGACGCCAACACAGAGCAGGAGGGGGAAATGCTTGTATTAATAACTGTGTTCACAAATTGGGCTTAAGCTTAAACTATACATAGTTTAAGAAAAGAGAAACGTTCATTTATGTCAAGTGATAAATTTCAGATAAATTAAACATGGGTCCTTTTTATTTTGTCATCAGTTCCCTGCAAATATTTGACCCACATTTAATCTTTCAGAGCTCATATTCAGGTTGTTTCTGCAGGTTTTGATTGTAGTAAATGTTCTTTTTTAGCCAACCAAAGTTTTTCAGAAAACATGAGCATAGATGATGGCGTGAGGTTCACTGTAATGCTGAAATTAGTTGCTCTTTCATTATTAATTCTTTAACAGAAACCTAGTCAGTGACTGTTTTGATTTAACAAGTGAGAATCTCAAATAGTTGCAAATTACTACTTCTCAAAATGTTGTTTTTTGACTGTTGGTCACCTTAAATAAGCACTTCTGAGACATTCTTATTGGTTTTCATAATTTCTGAAAGGCACTCATCACATTTTATAGACTGAGCAAGTTGTAATGAAACAATATATTACAGATTAAAAAGCTTTAAATTAGTATTATCCTGTAAGTTGAACAATAAAGCAGTTCAAGCTGCAAATATCAACAGTATTTGTGCAAACCTTTATGTACATCCCTTTAACAGCATAGTATATTGTATTGTGATATTGTGTGTAATACTTTATTGATGTAATAATGTCAAATATGATTTTTTAATGCTATAGAAAAATAAGCTCTATGTGTCTTCTAATACTCCATGAAAGAATACTTACAATTCTAAAGGACAACTGTTGCTGAGGAGGCATATTTTAGTATATTTTTTTATGATACTGGCTTGATTTCATTTTCATCTGACTTTATTGGCCACAATATTTAGGAAACAGAGATGCACATCACAGTCCTGACACAGCAGATAAAATAGAATTATTGTGAAATCCTTTTCCATAAACTTCTGTGTGTGTGTGTGCAGACAAAGAAGGCCAAACTTGAGATAGACGGTGGACTGGAGAAAGAGCCGAGGTCAGTGAGTTTCATTCTTTTTCTGATCCTTAAAACTGCTGCTTACATACTTTGATGGAAAACCACCACAAACAAATATTACATTTTAAAATACTTTTCCACCTTATCTTGTTTTTGTGATTATCTTAATGTTTTTTACCAGATTTGTTTTTTTATATATATAGATGGCAACTGGCAGCAGGCATTCTGTAATTATAATGGATTCTTTATGCTCCTTTAGTAATTTAGGTGATGATGGGAGTCCAGTTGCTGTGTTGGTTTCATCAGAGCAGGAAGGCTCTTACTCTGCTCTGTCCTCAGCCCAGCTCGATCCAGGTACGTAGAAAATGTGACATCACTCACAGTTATGTTCCTGGATGATACTAATGATAGTTTGTTTGATCGCAGGTGATCATGAGCGGTCAGACGCAGATGGAGGAGCAGCACCTCAAGCATGCGGCGGCACCATGAACTCGTATGCACATTCTGGTATGAACAGACACCCTGTCTCAGTTCTAAACAATGCACGGTAAACGTGTGGTATGTCAGACTGAAGCTGTTTTATCTTTTTGACAGCCACAGACTCAACAGCCACATCTGAATACACCCAACAGGTTTATCAAGGAAGCAAGTGAGTACACTGCAGGGAACATCTGGTTCATTATCATGTTCTAATGTTATACAGGTTTAGGAACGTGAAAGGTGACATGTGGCGCAGCCGCGCAGGGCTCCAGTGTGCAATCATTTGACTCTAGAGCTCTGATAGGACCCCACCAAAAAAACAGGCCTGACCCCGCATGAACCTGCATGGTTTCTGTCCAAGCCCAACCCAAGTCCTATATTACAAACCCAGATTTCTTGTGTGAAAATAAACACCTATATTTAAGATATTATAATGTATATATATTTAAATATTAGAACATTTATTACAAGATAAGGGCTGATGTATTTCTTTGCACCACTTCCCCTCCTCCACCTCCTCATTTCAATCATCTGTTGTCTTATGCAGGACAGGTTCGGCAGACTGGACTGCGCCCCTCGGTGCATTTAGTGGGCACAGGGTCCATGTTGACGCAGCATGCAGATGATGATCTCTGCTCTTTGCTGCATGTTATGCACATCTCTCCCAGTGCTGGGGAGGCAGAAACAAACACTGCTCCGCAAGTCACCTTGCTCTCCCCGAACTCTTTCTCTCGTTTTTCGTCCCTCTCACACGTGCACCCTATCTCTCACCCACATTTTCTCACTAAATTTTGACTTTGGTGTCACAAAATATTCCTTGAATGGAACTTTGCAGAGGGTTTTAGGCAGGCTATGGTCCCAGTGTGTTTCAGTTACGTCAAACATGTGCTATTGCCTCACCCCAAGCTGCTGCTTTAGTTTGGAACAACCCTGAATATTAATTGCTACATAGACTGCATTTAATTTTTTTCAACTTATTCCTACTTTAGCATGTATAAATGTTTGTCTAAATAGCAAATGTTCTGGTGAAGAAAACTGGGTTTAAACATGACTTCAGTTCAGTATTGAGACAGAGCACTGCAGACAGCAGAGACAGGCTGCAGTGTAGCTATTTGGGGCAAGTATGCAAGATCAATTTATGTCCACCAAAAGTGCTTGTTTCTGCCACTGACCCGCCTGCAGACATGCCCTCATTTGATGCAAATACTGATTCTCTTTTCTTTCAGCCCAGCAGTGACGTCATACACCAGTCAGGTGGCCTTTCCTCCTCTGGCTCAGTCCACGGTGTACTCAGCCTTCCCCCAGACAGGCCAGACCTACGGCCTCCCCCCCTTTGGTTAGTCGCTGCTCCTTCTCTAACAGCCTATTTTAACTGTCTGCTCACTAAACACCTAGCATCACACCTTTTGTTAGTCTGCTTTAGAGGCCTTACTGTGCTTTGGCGCTGTGGAATCAATTCGCTTTTGATCTCTGCTTAAACATCTACATCTTGACTGAAGGACCTGGTTTCTTATCTTTGCCCCGTCTTCAGTTATCTGCTCCTCTCGCTGCCTCTTTCATTTTCTGCATCTATTGCTCTCTCTGATCTTCAGGTGCTATGTGGCCAGGCATTAAAACAGAGGCAGGGCTGCCTGAGGCACCCTCTGGTGGCCAGCCTGGGTTTCTCAGCTTCAACGCCGCATATACCTCAACCCAGCCAGGCCAGCTGCACTACTCATACCCCAGCCAAGGCAAGCTGCAACCTCACTCTGTCTCACAAGATAACGCCGTCACCATCTCTTCTCGCAAAAATGAGAAGCACTGAAAAATAAAGGAGATCTTGCAGTGGCACAGCTCTGTTTCCTTCTCTTGTCCTCAAATACTGTGTAGAAATTCTTCTATTTTCCTCCGCTGCTGTTTTCAGTTGAAGTCTTTCTGTGTCCAGGCTCCAGCTTCACAACATCCAGTGTCTACTCTAGCATCCCTTCAGCTACGGCGGCTGCCACCACAACCTCCACCACAGCGGCCCACCAGGTACGTGAGTGGAGAACAGAACTCTGTCTTTGTGTCTTAACTGTCAGAAAATACATTGAGTTCAAAAAAGTGCTAAGAGAGTGTATTTAGTGTATATTCAAATAATCAAAATACCAGAAGAAAATCAACACTCTGAATTCAGGTTTTGAATTTCAAACATGCAGACAGTTTGCCACATGCATTGGATAGTAATATACCTAATAAAGTAAACAATCCAAGTAAGCCCTCCAAGCTAAAGCATGCTAACTACGCCAACAAAGGATTGGAAATGTGCATAACACGTTGCGCCGACTCAAGATGTCAAACAAAAGCTAGGGACTGATTATATTAAGTTCCTGTGAGCTGTAAATTCACCACTTTTAAGCAGAAGATAATGTTATGTCAGAGCTGGACTGGGCAAAGCCTCTCCTCCTCTGAGTAACTGCCTCCTTCACACTCAAGCCCTTTATCCACAGAGATTGCACTGTAGAGCTAATACGAGATCCCTTTTTTATGTTGCCTTTGCATTTTGCAAAGCACCAAACGACTGTGGCATCATTAAAGAAATCAATTAAAGAAATCGTCCCAAAAGTTATAGATGCGCTGACTCTGTTAATAAGTTCCGTAGTGATGGTGGCTGTAAATGAATCTACTAAACTCTTGCTCCAAGAGTGGGGAAAACACATGGACATGATCAGAAGAGGACAAGAGTCAGCTGTGAAAGCAGCGACCAAAGCTGCGATGGAGATAAGTAAATTGAAGTTTGAGTGTGACAAAGTTGAGCAAACTACTCGCAAGACAAACATTATCATTAGAGGAATCCCGTTAACAAACGGTGAGAACACAAAGAAAGTAGTAGTTGATCTGGCAGCCGAGATGGGAGTGGAAATGAAAGAGCAGGACATCGGCGTAAGCTACCGTCTGCCAGGGAAACGTGGAAGAGTGCACAAGGCTGAAGATCAACACTGCAGCAGAAACATTTTTGTCAAGTTTGTCAGGTATGAAACCAAACTTCAAATTATGAGAAACAAAAAACGTCTAAGGAGTATTGATGGGAAAAACAGAGTCTTTATTGAGGAAGACCTTACGCCTTTGAGAGGAAAGATCCTGAGACAAGTGAGGATGGATCCAGAGATTAAAAGAGCCTGGACAATGGACGGTAACATCTGTTGCATCATTAAGGACAACAATCAAGAGGTGAAGAAAACCATCTACTCCGGTGATGAGCTAATGTCCAAACTGGGATGGTCTGCAAAAAAAAGCCCAAAGTGTCGGGATTTATGTAGACTTCCCCTAGGCTAGCGCTGACCCCTCACTACATGCAACTTGTATCAAGGATGTAACTTGTAAAAATTCTTCCGGTCGATTTAAGACTAAACAGGAGACAGATATCAAATTCCTTGGACTAAATGTGTGTGGATTACGTGCTAAATTTCAACTTGGGATTCTTACAGAATACATTAAAGACTATGACTTTATTTGTTTAACAGAAACCAAAACAGATAATATCTGTAAATCAGACTGTGATGGATTTACTCCTTTCGTGCTAGAAAAGAAGAAATCAAGTTATAAACATGGTGGTATACATGGGGTATGTTTATTAGTTAAAAATGAGTTTGCAAATTATGTTCAGGAGATAAAAGACACTACTTCTGACGCCATCCTGTGGACTAAAGTGGCCAAAGCAGCTTTTGGGTTTGAATTCATCTTGGGAACAGTTTATGTGCCACATGAAGGATCTATTTTTTTCAACAAGGACTATTTTGGAAATGTTTCCCAACATATTTCATTTATAAACAGTAAATACAGTTTACCAATTTTGATGTTGGGTGATTTCAATTCAAGAACTGGTACTCTGAGTGACTCTTTAAATGTAGGTGACGTAGGAACGAATATTAGAAATGGGCTGTCTTTTGATGGTGAAATGCTTTTGCTTTTTTTTCTTTGATGGATCTACAGAGGGTCAGTGAAGATTTAATGACTAATAATAACAGTCACAACCTAATTGACTTATGTCAAAGTTCAGAGTTGAAGATTGTAAATGGAAGATTTGGGTCTGATAAAGGCATTGGGCGTTACACCTGTTTTAACTATAGTGGTAACAGCGTTATTGACTATGCCATAGTGTCAGCTTGTTTGTTAGCACAGATTATCTATTTTTGTGTTGATCCCTTGGACAAATGTTTGTCAGATGTCCACTGCCCTATTAGTTTAACTATAAGAGCTAATAACTTGGGTACTCAGAAGTGTGAAACTCTTACAGATACTGTAAGCAAATTGTATTATTTATGGAGAGTTTGGTCGAAATAGTTTAGATTTAAAGGTAAACATGAGAATGATTAACTTTTGGGTACATTTAATTAGTCATAATACAGCAAAAATCTCTTTGACTGTGTTTATTGTTTTCAAGACTTTGTATGATGACAATATTTTTCAGTGTAAATGGATTTCCAAAGTTAAAAATATTCTTGATGATTGTGGTTTATCGTACTTATGGCATGACGCTGGACGGATGAACCCTAAATATTTAAAATTAATGATTGAACGTAGATTATCTGATATGGAACTACAGAGATGGCATGAGAAATTACAAAGTAACCCTTTATGTGATAGTTATAAATTGTTTAAAACTGATTTCACTTTTGAACCTTATCTGATTATGTTAAGACCTGCCGAAAGAGTTTGTTTGTCTAAGTTTTGGTGTGGAAATCATAAGTTACCTATCTCTGAGCGCAGGTATGATCGTGAAAATGTCCCCCGGAAATGTACTCTTTGTTTGACTGGCAATCGAGGAGACGAATATCATTATGTACTTGTGTTTTCTTTTTTTGATAAAGAGAGAAGAGAGTTGGTTGGACAGTTCTATAGAGCAAATCCAAATATTTATAAGTTTCAAAAGTTAACGTCATCTCGAAAAGTAAAGGTCTTGTCAAATTTGTTGAAACTTTTAAAGAAAATCTTGAATAGTTTCTCTTGATTTGCTTTGACTTGTATGTATGTACACAAATTCTGTTTTATTTATTTTGCTGTGCATTGGCTGCCGCCTGTCCTGATTTGTTAATGTTATTTTTTGTTGTCTGCCCCTTATACCCCGGGGAGGGGTCAAAAGGAATAAATGAAATGAAATGAAATGAAATGAATCATGCTGCTCCAGTGTGTTATTTTAGACTGCATGCTAGCATTGCAGAATCAGAACGGGCATGAAGGGGTGACATGTAACACAGCAGTGTCGGCCTCTAGTGTGACATATAACATATGTGCTGGCAGTGCTTTATAAAAA
Source organism: Epinephelus lanceolatus (assembly GCF_041903045.1). Taxonomy (NCBI): domain Eukaryota; kingdom Metazoa; phylum Chordata; class Actinopteri; order Perciformes; family Serranidae; genus Epinephelus; species Epinephelus lanceolatus. The sequence goes on from NC_135749.1 coordinate 28,157,597, forward strand.
ATAACAAGGCAATAACAATCATTTAGCATCTGTTACATGACAGCTCATCTCATCCTCTGCTCGGAGGGTAAGGAGCTCCCAGAACCTCATTGTTTTCCCTATATGTGGACGTTTTTTGGCTGCTCTTCTTCTTTCAGTTAGCCGCTAACTGCTATCAGCTACTGTGCACCCATAACACATCGTCGAAAACGTCACACCCATGACACCCATGATCCCATCCTGCCAGCTGTCCTTTTTATAAAGCTGTTACTTCCTCTGATGCCGCCTTGAAGCCGAAACAACTCCGTCTCCCATTCCATGACCCTACCTTGTGTACAGAACAGTGAGGCAGAACGACAGCATGAAATTCCTCAGACACATCCCCAGAAGAACACTGCACTGACTGATATTTTATTGTTTGTTTGTTTGTTTTTTCTTCTATCTATATGCGTGAGAAAATGTAAAAATTATCACTAAGTTCATTTTGATGACGCCAATGCTGACATTTTTCCACTACCCTTCTCCCGTCAAAAACAATTGTTTGTTTTTTCCCCTCAAGGAATTTAGCAGCTACAACTCTTTGGGACAGAGTCAGTTCTCTCAGTACTACGCTCTGCCTCCCAGCTACGTGCCTGCCGGGCTGCCCAGTAGCGATGACCACGGTGCCGCTGTGGGAGTGGCCGGTTATTCAGCTGTGAAGTCGGAGCAAGCCGCGTCAGCTGGACTCCCTCCCAGAGGTAACTTCAGTTCTTTGATTTACATTATTGTATTTTCTACAGCACTAATATGTGGCACATATAATGTTTGTACAAGTTTGAATCATAACGAGGGCTGGGTATCAGTACTCATTACCTTGTGATGTAGGCTATTGGTTTCAGCATCACTTTAATGGTACTGGTAACATTTTGTTTTTTTCCAATGATACCCAGAATAAATGTATTATTCAAGTACTAATTTCTGACTTCCTTGTATTAAGATGCGTCCCCACCAGAGAATCTCCCAGCAGGTGCAGCCCTTCCTACGAGCGTGTCTCTCCCCGCCGGAGCCAGAGATCAGGATGAGGTTGGTCGCAGGAACTCTGTTGGCAAAGCGAAAGGAAAGGGCAAGAGGTCTGATAGCTCCCCACCTACTGACAGTGACCTGGAGGTAACCAAGTCTGCAGTTTACCAATCTTTGCACACGTAAACCAAACATTAAGAGGCTGTTGCTCTGTCATTAGCTTAGCAGCATTTAAGAGTTTAAGCCAAACCCAACAAACAACATGTCACTTTAAACTGGACTCACCTGATCTAAGTTCTAAATATATGGAAAAGATTTATAGGATTCAGTTCTTATCTTACTTATTTTTGCAGAGTGTAACATTATTCTTACATGCTGTTTTTTTAGCGTATTTTTCTGTGGGATCTGGACGAGACCATCATTATATTCCACTCACTGCTCACAGGCTCCTATGCACAGAAGTTTGGCAAGGTTTGTTTCTGTTAATATGCTAAAACTTTGAGTATACAGCACAAAATGAAAAATATGTTTGTTGTATGAAAGATTTATTGTTGGTCTGTGTTGGGTTGTTGTTCAGGACCCAGCGTCAGTGCTGAACTTGGGTTTGCAGATGGAGGAGCTGATCTTTGAGCTGGCGGACACTCACCTTTTCTTCAATGACCTGGAGGTACAGTAAGATACATTCAGACTGGTGTAGCCATGACAGGAATGAAGTGCAGGTCCTTTAAAAGTCTTAATTATATTTGAAAAATATTGGGCTTAAGTAGTCTTAAACTTGAATTTGTGAGGTTATAATTGCCACGAACATTTTATTTTATTTAATTTAGTCATCTTTTAGTTTCTGTTTTTCAAACTGAGTTCAGCCCTTTTGTGTGGAAGTTACATTTCTAATGTTACAGACCTTTAAACCTAATACTATCACTTTAAACTTCCATTTACGTGTTGGCAAAATGTAGACTGAGCTGACTCACCACTGCTTTATACTTACATGCAATGCTTGACTAAGAAAAATATGATTTGTCCAAAAATCAGTTAAGTACATGATTATATGATTTGTAAGAACCCTATTTGTTTTCTTTAAGGAATGTGATCAAGTCCATGTTGAGGATGTTGCCTCTGATGACAATGGACAGGATCTGAGGTGTGTTACATGCTGTCCTGTACCTAACACACACGATTCAACCTCATCACACACTTCAACATCATGACAGAAAGCAGATTTTTTGCCATCGTCCAAACAAATCACAAGTGCTTCTTTCTATTTTAGTAACTACAACTTCTTGGCGGATGGCTTTAATGGTTCCAGTGCTGGAACGACATCAGGAACCACCACGGGGGTCCAGGGAGGGGTGGAGTGGATGCGGAAACTGGCCTTTCGCTACCGCCGGCTAAAAGAGATCTATAATAACTATAAAGGGAATGTTGGAGGTGAGTTTGCATCAATAACAACTCTGCCTTGTACAGCTGGAGTTTAAAATGGCAGGCGCATAAGAAAAATGATGTGATGATGGCAAATGTAAAACACTTAAAACTAAAAAGAGTTCTAGTCAGTAGACAGTGTTCAAAGCTTGTGTCAATCAATTATTTATATTTATATGCCAAATATATGTCCAAAAAATCAGTATCAGAGTATACTACATCAAAATCCCTGTCTTCTCTCTTACTCTAAATGTTTGATGACTCATCTAGCACAGTCGATATTCGCCTTGTTGGCTGCCATCGGCCTATTGTCAAATAAGATATTCATGGATGTCTGTTGTTACGTCAATTTTACACTGGCTAAAAAGCAGGGCTCATTACTAACAGCCACAAACTTAAATTGATGAACATGTACAAGAAGAATGCAGTGACAGTTTGGAAGACGGGCTCTGTGATCTTACTGTTGTGTGATGAGACGGCAAGTAGCAGCCAGTGTCCGATCGTCCCAGGGGCAAAATAAAACGTGTTTGGAATGAACAGAGAACCTCCCCGGGACGAAAGGATGTAGTAAACTCACTGTTGTTGCGTTAGAGGATGCACTCGATGCATGAACAATGAATCCGTGTTATAATAAGCCAGAGGACAGATAAGTAACGTCAGCTGTTAGCAGCTGGTGGTCGAAACAAACAGCTCATGGAGTTTGCACTGACTTACATAATGATGTGTTCAAGTCCTATTCAGTAAAAATGAGAACAAGGTGTAGGTAAATCATAACATTCTCATGATGTGTTTAGTGTAATCTTGTAAACTGTAGGTTTTGGTGAGAAATTTGAATAAATACAGCTGGTTGAAGGAGAAATAAGTAGTTTTTTAAAGCTGTTTTCCATGTGAAAGATTATATTAAACATTGTTTCATGAGTTTGTATAATTGAATCTGTGTTCATTTAGAGGTAGTGTAATGAAGGGCTTAATTACAGTTATTTTTTATAGTGTTTCTCTGGCACAGGAGGGGGAATAAATAACAAAAAACAAAATGAACAACAATATAAAAACATCAGTGTCATTATCAGCCAAATTGTTATTAGGTATCAGTATCGGCCTAGAATTTCAAAGTTGGTGTATCCCTACTGTACTCAGGGACGTGTACAAAAGTTCATACGATCAAATGAGAGTTTAGTCATATAAAACTGCACTTAACTGTTTGAGGATTGTACTGGCTAACAAAGCAATATGGAGAAGGATGGGAATAGATGTGTGTTTGGGTATCAGAGGGCAAATTTTTTTTTTTTTTTTCCTTCATTTTCAAAACAGTGTGATGCGTTTGTTTTGATAAAGAAACCTAGGGGCACTCACAGCCATGTGAATTACAACATGTTTGACAACAGTGGAATTAGTTCCAAAGTCTAAAAGGCAAACGAAAGCAAACACACACATCTGACGTTCCACAATTTCCTCTCCCTGTGTAAAACAAACAAGGTAATGTTTCAGCCCAGTGGCCCAGATAAACGGGGAGATGTCTGTTTGTGTTAGGGATCTGTGTGTGTGTGTGTGTGTGTGTGTGTGTGTGTGTGTGTGTGTGTGTGTACGTGTACACCTTTTGTCTTTTTAATATCAGACTGTGGAAGTATGTTTTTGAAAGGCACCGTTAACCACAAAACATTTAAAAGGTGCATCACTTCAAACATTCGTAAAATGGGGGTGATGTTAGACTGACAGGTTATTCCTTATATGCTGATAGCGGTATTTAAATCCTGCAATATTGAGGTTGTATGTGCACGTTGTCTCTTTCAGGCCTGTTGAGTCCGATGAAAAGGGAGCTGCTTCTCCGGCTTCAGTCTGAGATTGAGAACGTTACAGACGCGTGGCTCACCACGGCCCTCAAGTCTCTGCTGCTCATCCAGTCCAGGTCTGAGCAGAGGTTATTATGTTTAAACATATTTCAGGTACTCTGATGCAAGATGAGTAGAGTGCGCTCTAATCATGTGAATTATTAGATTAAGGTGACTACTATATTTAAGATTATTATCAAAGTTAGTAACAGTTTTCTCTTAGTGACCCAAATGAGTGTGTTGACTTTTAAAAGGCAATATTTATTCAGAAAATGATGCAACACTAGATACATGATACATGATAAAGCTTCTGGTTTTTCTCTGTGAGCCCACGTTTATTCAAGTATATGGATTTGTGTGTGTGTGTGTGTGTGTGTGTGTGTGTGTGATATTCCACCAACAGGGGGAAGTGTATGAATGTGTTGGTCACCACCACTCAGCTAGTCCCTGCACTGGCCAAGGTGCTGCTCTACGGCCTGGGAGACGTGTTCCCCATCGAGAACATCTACAGTGCCACTAAAATAGGTACGTGTGAAATTGATGTCAGTACAATTAACTGATCTAAATTATTCTCTACAGTGACTGTGTAATGTCTAATTTTCCCTGTGGTTTCCTCTCATGCAGGGAAAGAGAGTTGCTTTGAGAGGATTGTCTCTCGCTTCGGGAAGAAAGTGACTTATGTGGTGATAGGTGATGGTCGAGATGAGGAGTTTGCAGCAAAACAGGTAAACATTTTAAGTCTTAATATTTCCTTACTTCTGCCTTCCTTTGTGTGTCTCAGACAAAGTTGCATGTTCTCAGAAATGTTGTTAAATACTGCACTGCAGGCAAATACAAGTGCAGGCACTGTGACTCTCCCTTTATTTGTTTAAAAAGTGTCCACATCAGACGGAGCTTACTCGTTAGGATGTGAGCATACACGACTCAAAAGCTTATTAAATTGTAAAGTAAACACTAAAGCAGGTGTAAGGTGTACTATGCACTGTGGGATTGTCAGTTACTGTTTGTAAACATGCTCGCCAGCAAAAGTAAAAGTAAAAGCCAACCACAGATTCTCTCCCGTCTGGTGTTTCACCTCGCTATATTTGCATTTTGTGTCTCTTGGATGCCTACTGATCATGGTTTGGCACCTGGTTGGTACCTTTTTATTAAGTCCCGTCCTCACCTGAGCGCTGTGGGGGTACATGCCCACAAATGTCCTGGGCATTGAAGTAATTATAAAATACAGGCAGAGGGCAGAGTCTCTGCAACCGACACACACTTCCAGTAGGTCATAAATGATCCTGTGTAGTATATCTTTGAGGTAAAAAATGTCAAAATAGACAGACTGGAGCTGGCGCCTGACTCTGTTGATCAGTTACTAAAGCCACAACAAGCGATCCAAGTCTGGTGTGCTGCTTCTCTTTGGCTGTAAAACGACCACGTTGCCTGTTTTACCGGCCTGGTTCCAGACTTGTAAATTGCCACTTTCATCTCAGATTCATTTATTCAAATATTTCAAATGAAATGGAAATCCAGTGTGATTATCCAAGAAGCATAATGTATTCACTTGAGAAAACAAATCTGCTCTGTTTTTCTGAATTAATGAGATAATAATCTCCATAATTCCTTGTTTTCTTTATAATGAAGATTATTATCTCAATAATTCAGAAAAAAAAGAACTATTCTTTTTAAGTAAATGCACTACACTTCTGTCTCCCCCCTATTCAAGCAGATTTGTGAATTGATCTGGAGATGTCAAGTTACAATTTGACGACATGTAAAGCCTTTGTAAGCGTTTGTGTCTGACACACTGTCATGTTTCTGTGGTTGTGTCTCTCTCTGTAGCACAATATGCCTTTCTGGCGGATCTCCACTCATGGCGACCTTGTGTCCCTGCACCAAGCGCTGGAACTGGACTTCTTGTAAAGGAGGCAGCATTGAATATCGCACACTATAGGGAAAATGTCGTCCTGTCAGTTTGTGCAGTGACATTGTGTGAGAAAACCCTCCACGAGCCTCGAATGATACACACTCGCATATAAGCAAATCTGCCCTCACTAGACGACTAAGTAATGACTCACTGTGTGATGTGTGATGGTAACGGGGTGGGAGCTGACTGTGAGAAACGGACTGGATGCATCGTTTGGCTGAGTTAAAGGTTCCTCACGCCCAGCGCTCCCTCCTCTACGGCAGCTAAACTCACCATGGCTGAAACTGGCACTGATTTGGACACAGAAGGGAAGACATCCATTTTATTCCTCCTCCTTGTTCTCATCGTCTTTCAAGTATCATAATCTCCTGCAGTGAAAACAATCCCTCTCATTCTTTTTTCTCATCCTGGAATTAATCAACCAAAGGGCCACCTTTGTTTGTTGGCATTCTTGTTTTTCTTGTTGCTGTGTTTTTAATTTAGCTGAAAGAATATCAAAGTTAATTTGTTTAAACAAACCTCTCTCGTTTGCACTCACTCAAAGACTTGAAAGCATCATTTTGCAGAGGTGACTGAGTAATACCCATTCAGCTGTTTAATGAGGAACTAGATGAGGTTATAAACACGTAACTTGGTCACAACCTTTCCGTCAGCTGTCCTGACCTCTCCACTGTGTTGCAACAGCAGATGTGTGGTCCTTATTTTACATACAGTATGTGTCATCTGTGGTCAGTAAGGATATGTGCAGAGAATCAGATGCTCCATTCAACTTCTGACAAAACTGAAACGACCTTTCTGTAACGCTCAGTGATATGACAGGTAGAAAGCAGAGCAGGATGCTCCGAACAGACACCAAACAAGCAAGTAAATTTCCTCCCCCACTGGTAGTAGTAGCATTAGTAAGACTAAGCACGAGATCTTGAAAATAACGTCTGAATGAAAACCTTAGCAGTGTCCCAAAACCACACTAACTCTAATACTGAATGTACGACATACTAATCATCATAGTATCCTGTTTTAGCAGTGGGGCTGCACGGTATGTAGGAAATAAGTGAACACATTGTTAAATATCGCAATAATGATATTACTTGCCAATAATATACAGATATTAAAGGTCCAGTGTGTAGAATGTAGGGGGATATATTGGCAGAAATGGAATATAAAATAATAAGTATGTTTTCTCTAGTGTATAATCACCTGAAAATAAGAATTATTGTGTTCTCGTTACCTTTAGAATGAGCTGTTTATTTATACATGGGGAGCTGGTCCTCGTTTATGGAGATCGCCATGTTGTACCGCCATGTTGCTACAGTGGCCAGAACAGACAAACCAAGCACTGACTCCAGATAGGGCCATCTGAGTTGTCACATTTTCCCATCAGTCACCATAGTGAGAAGTTCATGCAATGAGCAGCATCATAGTGTCACTGGTTTGTAACGTGAAGCTGCTTTATTCAGTGTTTTTACTGATTTTAAATTACTGGTTCTGTTTGTTTTGGAGAGGAGGAGACCTCTGTGGATAATTCGGCTCCCGGTAAAAACTTGCTGAACAATAAACACTGAAGGGATTCTAACCAGGAGAAGTTTTTGTTGGTTGCACACTGCAGTGCACCACTACATGCCACCAAATCCCCCTAAATCTTACACACTTCACCTTTTAAGGTATGCTCAATTCTTCTTCTGAATTTAAAGAATGAAAGGAAATTATTTCCAACTTTCTTGTTTGAACAAATTGAACATTGAGTTAAACACAAAAGGCACCAATAAATTAAAAAAAAAAAAAATTAAAAGCACAATTTTCTATTGATAATCTGATCAATGAGTGGAGTATCTCTGTCTTTTGTGATGTGTTTATTGTATAACCTGATATTATGGTGTCTTGGCAAAAAAAAAAAAAAAACGTGCAGCCCTATTTAGTATCCAAAAACATTAACATACATAACCTTTTTATGTTTTGAGGGAATTACATAATACACCCAAAAGTCTCTGCAAGTTAAACTTATAGAAAGCTAAACGTTTTTCTATAAGTATCACTTATTTTAGTTTTCCAAGATTTATCTTGAGTTTTTTCCCTTGCACCCACAACTTATTTTAAATTTTCTCCAGTTGTGAGCACCCACCTAATTTTCTCTGGGAACTGCATTGTGTGAAAAGTGTCTAGAATCGACCATATTTAGCCGCCTACTGTGTGATTAGTGAGCCACAAAGTTGTCACTTTTCTATTGTGAAGACACTATACTAAAAACCTGTGCAGAATCAGTATGTGGTATGGATTTGGGACACGACAATCTGATTTAAAGGATTCAATGTTTATTTTCTGGTTTGAGAAAATGCTCCACAAACCGTTTAAAAACCTGTTGATTATCTGAAAATTGGTTTGACACAAAGCTACAAACAGGGCTGTTCTTCTTTGCTGATGATGTTATGTTATACTAGTAATATACTGATGCAGCTGTTTTTGGGGTTCCAAAGTATCCTTTAACTCCTATGAGGAGATGAACTGCCATTAGAAATTCATTGAAGTGCTTAGTTGAATGTGGTACAATACAAGCATTTAAAATAATGGGATTTACTGTAGATTGGTGAACAGTTTATGTTTTTCAGAATGATGTAAATCAGGATAACATGACTCTGGTAACAAATGTTAAGTGTGTTTAGGTTGAGGGAGGAAACTATAAGGGATCATACCCATGGATGGATTCCAGAACTGGTCACAGAGCCTCTGTTTAAAATGGCCGGTAACTTTTATTGTTATAAAGTCACAGAGCTCAGTTTGTGTTTTGCTCCCAATCCTTTGCCAGTCTTTTTCCTTTTAGAGCCAGGCTGAAGTGTCGGTCAGTATTGGTGTATATCTCAGCCCATAAGTAACAAGACATTGTAGTACAGAGACAGTGTTTCCATTCCCTAATTCTCCACCTAAGAGCACTGACTAGTTCATTTTTTTGCGCTGTAAAACGTCTCTCTCAGGATGGTCACGAATCTAAAGGATCTACAGGGTTAGGGGCTGTATGTCAAGATCATAGTGAATGGAAATGCAAAAATAATTTTCTGTAAATTTGGTTAAAGTTTGCGCTCCGTATGAATGGAAACCCAACTACAGATAACAGCTCCATTGGCCCAAACTTTGCAGGATGCAGGATCTGAATTGGTTTGAATGGAAAACTGTCTGTTATGGATCTGTTGTGTCAGGAAGCTTTAGACAGCCTCTCTCTTTCTCTTTGTGTCCAGCATGAACTAAACACTGAAGTTTAGTTTTTAAACCAACAACAGCACCCAATAGCTTTGGTTCAGGATGAAGGTCCTGGTTGCATGGGTGCTCCTATGTTTTGAGACATCTGTCCTCAGGGGCCCCATTGTCTCATAATCCGCCCGTGCTCTCACCTTTCAGCCTCTGACTCAGCTTATACATTGTTTGGAGGATTATAATCACTTAAGAGGTTTCATTATGAGTTTCCTCTTCTCATAGTGAAGACAGTTGTTGCATCTCATCACAGGAGGAGAGCGGTGTTCGTAAAGCATTTGTACAATTTGACAAAACCAGGGCAAAAAATAGTCTTAGCCAGTAGGATTAAGTTTGATTTCTCTTACATGTTGTCATGTTGTTGCAACAAAACCAGAGTTGCTCTGTTAACGCAACTGAATGTCAAAATGGTCATTTACCAAAAAGGAACTTGCATACTTTCGTTTCCAAAGACTTTACTCAACATGTTTCTCAGTTGTTTTTCAGGCAGTTGTCAACATTCGTTGTATTAATTAGTTAAAACTAGAGCTGCAACTAAAAATTGTCTTTATCAGATTATCTGAAAATTATTTTCTCAATATTTTTGGTCAACTGTTTCATCTAGAGTTGCAACGATTAGTTGATTAACTAAGTGGTCAATCTGGAAAAAAAAAAAAATCAGTTGTAGTAAAAAATTTTAAGCAAAAATGCCACTAATTAACAGGTTCTAGCCTCTCAAATGTGAGCATTTGCTGTTTTTCTTGGACTTATATGATAGCAAACTGAGTATCTTTTGGTTTTTTTGAGTGATTGTTGGTCAAAACAAGCATCTGAAGATGTCACTTTGGGGTCTGGGAAATTGTGAGTAGCTCCTACTACTATTCTTTGACATTTTTATAGACCAACGATCAATCAAGAAAATAACCATGAGTTGCAGCCCTAATTTTGTCCATGAAATGTCAAAAAAATGGTTAAAAATGTCCACAACAGTTTCCCACAGCTCAATGTGACGTCTTAAAATTGCTTATGTTGGACCAAATTTATTGTCTGAGGAAAATGTAAAACTGCAAATATTCACTTTAAAACAATACAAAAACTTACTGAAAAAATTAGTTAATTGTGAAAAAAAGTTGCAGACTCGTCAACTAATTGTTTCAGCTCTAGTTAAAATTTGGGAATTTAAGTGTATCCAATAAGTGCAACCATAGCTTTGAATTTTCAGCCACATGACAACCCACAACCTCTCGGAGGCGTATCAGAGGGGACAAATTTACACAAAGGATGATGACTGTGCAATACATTTCTACTTTGCTCACTGACTGTATTTCAAGGGACTTTTCATTTTGTAGATGGTGAGAGAAGCCGGAGGAGTCGATCGACTGTCCCCCGGTCCGTGTGAGATTATGACTGAACAATACTGAGCCTGAAGAAGACTTTGTATTTACACACATGCAGCTTGACCGTTAAGAATGTGTATTTCTGTGTAATTTTTGTTTGTCTTGCGTGACTGTGCATATTTATATTGTGCCTTTAACCATCAATTGTATGCATAATCTCAAAGGGAAAGATTTTGTTTGATACATTTATCACTGCATTGTTATATTATCCAAAGTGTTATCTTACTTTTTTTAAATTCAATACTTTTTTTAAGTGTTTTTTTGTTACTAGACTTTGTTTGATTTGATTGTGTTGTCTGCACTGTATTTGAAAGGCCTCCTTCTAGAAAACTATACATCCATTTTGGGGAAAAGTTCATGTGGGTTGCTCAGTGTTTAAAGAAAATTTTAGTGAAGGGCCGAAGAACAGTTATTTTGCTATCAGTTACGTTTTCAAAGAATAGATGTCTCAATTTGGATTGACAACACATTTGTGTTTCATGTAAATTTACTTGTGGAAATCCCACCATCAGCATTCAGTTTCTGCTTTGTATTAGATTTCTGCTTCCTTTTGAAAAGGAGATTGCGTTTGTTTTGTTGCTGTGAAACGCTTAGCATCGCTTAGAGACAATCAGGATCTAAATACATGGTATTTTTAATGCAGATTACTAAAGTGAAAGGCATGTTTGATTGTTCAGTGTGAATTAAAGGTAAATCTATCAGATCTGGCGTTTGAGAAAACTGAGACCATATGCAATCTTTGCATTTTTGTCTGCATATTGAATGTGTTTTCTGTTTATTTCTTTACTTTGTCTGCATGTCATGTCTGTTTTGAAGTATACCATGGCTGTTAAATAATGACCATGCAATGTTTAAGGGGCTATATTCTTCTATGTGTGCTCTTTTTTCTTTCCAATGCCAAATACTGTTATTATTTTTATGTTAATGTTTTGTTTTGTTTTTTAATGTATTTCATCTCATTTTCAAGGACCTGTGAGGCCACATGTAGAGAGCCTGAATGTGATCCTGTAAACGGAGCACCATCATAATAATCGATGCTAATTTAATTACAATAATCACTATGTTCCCCACAGTAGCTGTTTGGGACCTCTACACAGCCCTGTAAGGTTTCCCTGTGTACCTTAGACACTCAGTACAGTGTAAATAAATTTCAAAAAGTTTCAGACTCAAGTTTTGGTTTATTATATATTACTATAAAAAAAAATACAATTGTATACAAAAATACAATTACAAATTATTGACAACATCTGTTATAAATATAATCCATAAACATTTTCAGTAAAAATCTGTTTCTTAATGATAAATGTGATATTGGAAGATGTTTCTGGGCAGCTGTTGATAGACTGGTCCTTATTGGTTGTTAACAATCATTCCTCCCTTCCATACATGCCAAAGACATCCCCCCTAATGCTATTCAACTATAAGCTTTCACAACAATATAGTTCAGTCACCCTCCTCACATTAATACCTTTCACGAAAGTCAATTTTAACATTTTGGTCGCCTACAAAATGTCTGTACAGCACTTGGTCATACTCAAAGATCCTCAAAGGAGTTGGGTGTAAGGGTTTTCTAGTAAGAACATTTTGTAATCATGGATTTAAGCTTGTTCTTGGGGTGGCAGCAGCTCAGTCCATGGGGACTTGGGTTGGGAAGTGGAGAGTTGCCTGCTCAAGTCCCCGCCCGGACCAAAATATGGAGCCTGGACACTGCTGAGTTGCCCTTGAGCAAGGCACCCCCCCAACTGCTGGGAGTGCCTGTCATGGGCAGCCCCCTCACTCTGACATCTCTCCACTTAGTGCATGTATAGGTGCTGTTTGTGCATGTGTGTGTTCAAACCTGTGTGCAATTGACAACCGAGTGAAAGAATTGAATTTCCCCTCAGGGATTAATAAAGTATATAAAATTTAAAAAATTAAATTAAATTAAAAATTAAAATTCTTCACTAACACAAATTAGCATTAGCATAAGCAAGATCACAGTTAACAGCTGTAAATGCATTGTGTAACCAGTCTGGCAGCTAGTGTTAGGGTCACTTCTGGCTCCAAACATCCAAGGTGGCACTAAAGGCCAAAACGGGAGTTCATAAAACAATGCGTGATGTCACAGAAGGCTTGGGTAATATCTCACTTTTCCTACCCTCATACTTTCCTAAAATTTCACACAGGGGTATCCGGTATACCATGATATGGGTGTGCGCCACTGCTATGCCCCCATCCCACTACTTTCCGCATACTATAGCTTTTTCAGACAAATAAATACATAATATAAACTCACAAAATGTTCATCTAAGTCATATTCTCACACCTATTTTCCTTATTAAAACAGAAAAATACAACTACGCCTTTTGAATTCAAATTTCAGAAACCAAATAATCCATCTCGGTTACTCTTTTTAGTCATCTAATAAGTAAGTCATGCGGGCCAGTGGTGCACTGGATAACACGTCTGACTACGGATCTCATTAGTTAGTCCACTGTTCCAGCAGTCACCGACTTTTATGTTGACACTTTTTTCCCGTTGGAAATACGTCTTTTCTATCGAGCGACACTCATCAAAAGTGTCATGCACCAAACCATAGATAAGGCTTAACACAAGCCATTTGAATGCACACTGCTCTTTCACCAATCAGTCTAAGACAAGCAGCAGTGGTGGGCAGGGCAGAGGCCAGATCCAGAATTTTTCAATGAGGGAGAAAGAAATATTTGAAATACTTGAAATCATGTCTGAAGGAGGACTTTAAAAATCTCTCCACAGGCAGTACGAACAAGAAGGAAAATTACAGCAACCCAAAACTATTTCAGTGTACATATGGGCATGTAAGTATCATTTTAAGGCAGACTTAAAAAAAAGTGAACCTATCCTTGAAAAGGAAAATAAATTAAATGATGATCGGCACATAGCAGCACCAGTTAGTGCAGTGAAGACAGTGCTCATGAGAATACAGCAGTCGTGACTTGTAGTCGTTTCCCATGAGGTAGAATCAGGGAGCAGGTCACAGTCCCTCTATCCCACACAACCTCATGATCTTGATTAATGAGGCTAGTCAAGTCTGCATGAGTCAGTCTAACCTCCGTGTCTGGTGGATGTCAGGTGACGCGGCTCAGGCGTAGAAGTTCTCAGCCAACTTCTTCATTCTTTTATTGCAGCGTTTAGTGACCGGTGCAGGTGGGCTTGGCCAGCTACGATATGTAATCTCCTTCTCCACGTCTAAATCTTCCAATGAGGATATAGGAAAGTCTGTCTCATCTTCAGGGAATGGAGTCCTAGTAGGTCCCTGTCCAACTCTGGACTTTTCTGCAGTGTCCCCTTTTAGCTCCTCCTTTGCCAGGCTTGGATGGCTGTACTTATAATATATCATCTTAAAAAAGAGGCCAAGGATGTAAACCCCAACAACACTGACTGCTGTGATGACAGCATACAGGGGTGGGATTTCAAAATAAGGCGGTTCTGTGCTCATCTTCCAGCACCACAGACCACAGAGGAAGGAAATGTCAACCAGTATGTAGCCATGATAGAGCAGAGTCCTGTACCTCGTCCTCCCCTCGACCACATTAAGCCAGTCGAAATACCAGATGAGGCCCACAGTGGCTCTGTAAAGCCATTCTCCACAAGCACTGTCCATGAATTCCGTCTTGGCTCTCCAGACGAAAAAGAATAACACCATCCAAGAGCACAAGAAGTGGGAGAAGATGAAGCAGGGCAGCACGGAGGCGAAGAGGGCGAGGGCGGTTAGACGAGACGTAATGAGGAACAGGTTCCAGAGGAAGTAGACTAACGAGGAGATCATCTGCTGTTTCTGTTTGTCAGGCAGAAAGGAGCGCAGGGAGCGGTGGTACATGGTCACACTGAAGGCGATGGCTGAGGCTGACCCAAGGGCCTTTAACACTGAGGAGGAGAAGACGTCATCATTAGGGAAGCTAGAAGTGACTGTAATTAATGTGTTTCCTCTTAGTAAAGAGTAGATAGTACTTTCATTGATAGAGTAGCCTTTTTCATGCATATACAGCACTGTTTTGGGTGCATTAAAGACCCCTTCAAATGAAAATCAAGTTTTTAACCTTAGTAACAGGTCCATATGGTGTTTTGGTGAGCATTTCTGCCTTGGAACTGTATAATGTACCAATGACCAGATTCAGACAGCCAGGGGATGATACGTCACATGCTGGTACCTTCATTATGGCAAAACAAGGGGTATCAGAAGAGAAGAGGTCCTCCCCCAGGAAATTTTGAGTGCCAAACATTTAATTTCATGCATTTTGATCCATGTTTAAGCACTGATTTCTGCCCTTTTTGCATCTATTTACGAAGGAAATGTCATGGTACATTCTGCTTCAACTTTACATAGTTGCTTTTTTGTCTGGCTGTTTTATGGCAGACTGCAACCATTGCTTCTGAGGTTGCATACTGCCGCCATTTATTTTACTGAAGGCACTGTTGCATTGATCAGTCACGGTCTAGCAGTCTTTCGAAGTAAAAGTCCTCTGCTACATTCATGTTTTCATAAGGGGGGGAGGGCAAATGCACATGTTAAAAATATTGAGGGGACATGCCCCCTGGTGACTCCCCCAAATCGAAATGATGTAGCTCTGAGAGATGAGAACACACTGTACCTGTCACAGGGTCAAGCTCGCCCCGCTGCATAATGATAGTGAGCATGAGGACAAGCTGAGGGGCACTCTCCGAAAACGTCTCTATGAGCCGCAGCATGCTCAGGTCGTGGCTCAGGAACACTGCTGTACCCTCGGGGTCATCGACCTCTGAGTAGGAGTTGCATAAGGAGATCTCCACGACACCTGCATGCCTGAGAGGACAAAGTTATGGGATAGAGAGAGCAGAGTTAAAACCAATTGAGTTACGTCAGTGATGGAAGAAGTGCTCAGATCTTAACAGTACAAGGAACAACACAACAATGTAAAGTACAAGTTCATCAAAACTGTTCTTTAAGTACAGTATTTGAGTAGATTTATTTACTTTCCACCACTGAGACACTCATTGTGATTTCTTTGGTAGTGTTGTCATCAGTGCAGTGCTTCAACAGAACTAGTTCAACAAGGCTCTAATATCAAATCAGATTATCTACTGCAGATAAAGAACCTTTCGTATAACTCACGTTTCATTCTTGAATCTTTGCGGTCACAAAAGTGGATCTACAGAGACTTTCGCATAAGACATGCCACTGTTACAACACACTACTGTTACAACTACTATCATGTATCAAATTTAGAGGAAATGAAACAGCTGATGTAATTCACAACAGAAATTACTTAATGTTTTGTTTTTATCTAAAAAGATAGAGTGTTTTGCGTATACTAAAATTCAATAGTTTTTACACCACCCTAGTTTGGAGTTGAGCTAGAGTGAGGCACAACTGTTCCATTCAGACTGTATTTCCCGTAAATGGGAATATGTGCATGAACAGACAAGGGTGGAGCTCTCTGATATAGAGCCACACGTATAAAGAGAAATCGCCTTACTATTCTGCATTCACACTCACTTCCCCACACATACAAAAGAAGGAAATACAGCCTGTGGCACTTGGAACACACCAGGATTATTGTAATACACAACGTTTGCACAACCTGAAGTAGATCCCCAGCTGGAAAACATGAAGCAGCCTGAGCTGGCTCGGGCTCAGGCAATTTTCAACCTTTGTCTGCCTCTTAAATTCCTCGTAGCTGTACCACAGCCAGCTGTAGGCCTGAACAAGAATGGACGAGCCGATGAGAAGCAGCAGCAGGATGCCAAGGCTCCAGTAGGCTTTTTCTTGGTAGAAAACCACAGCTGCCCATATATCCAGCCCTATGTCAAGCAGCAAGAACACTAGTCCACAAAGAATAAAGACGAAGTCCACGGGGGAGTACTTGAACACACCCATAGTGTCTGTCAAATTAAAGTTTACACATATCCCCTTTAACTACTTGCTTCTATTGTGGCTACATATTTTGGGAGTTGTCAACACGTCACTTGTTAACTGAAAGTAGGCAAAGCGCTAAAGTTCAGTGTCAAACACTTGTAACTCCTCCTATTGACCCTCCTTCATAGTTATGTAACTTCTTAAAGGGATACTGCAGTAATATATTCATTACCAGTTTACATGCAAAGAACTCATACTGACAGCTGTCACTTTAATCGTTAAGCTCTATAGTACTACCATATTTAAAGAAAGCTATTTTACTGTGAAATAAAAGAGACTGAGCTGTAAATTATCATGCAGATCACATACTGTCTGCATGAAGTGTACAACTAGTTATTGTCTTGCAGATGCATGCCTCTGCCAACAAGTCAGGTTGCAGTTCACACATCTGTCCAAACTCCTATAATATAGTAGTGATAGAATATATGTCATGAATTTCCAGTGAGAAACCACCTGAAGCTGCATGTTGGCAAACCCAGTGAGCTTGTGGCGGACTAGAGGAACAGGATACGACACAAAGTCGTAGCTATGACAGTAGAAAGTGCTTCAAATATGGACGTCGCTGCAAAGAAGCTCCAAATTCTAAAACATAGATGCTTCACACACATTTTCAACCTGGCAGCTCAGACAATCAACACGCTCAGCACAGTTTCAGATTAGATTCACCAATTAAGTATCTGACCAAATGTCTCCCCTTCTGTTCCGGAATTATGATGTTGAGTAATGGCCAGAAACGTGTTCATCTGCAGAACATTATGATGTCACAGTGAAGTTGACCTTTGACCTTTTGAATATAAAATTGCCATCACTTCATCCTTTTATCCTGTTAGACATTTGTGTGAAATTTTGTCATAATAAGTGTAGGAATTTTGAAGTTATGGCCATAGATTTTTTGGGGGGCATTTTAGCCTTTAATTGACAGGACAGACAAGTGTGAAGGGGGGAGAGAGAGGGAGTGACATGCAGGAAATGGCCACAGGCTGGAGTCGAACCTGGGCCCCTGCGGCAACAGCCTTGTACATGGGGCGCCTGCTCTATCCACTAAGCCACCAACGCCCCTGACCACCAGATTCTAAGCAATGGATTCCTGATCCATCATTGAATTTTAAAAATTCCCTAAAGGCCTTCTTGCGATACCGTGTTCTTGGAATTGAGATGTACACAAGGTCACTGTGACCTTGACCTTTGACCACCAAAATCTAATTGGTTCATTGTTGAGTCCAAGGATGCCAAATGTGAAGAAATTCCCTGAAACTGCTCTTGAGATATCGGATTCACCAGGATGGACAGACAACTGGAAAACATAGCACCTTGTTCTGATGGCACGCACATGTTACATAAATATTAATTTTTGAGAAATAATCTAAGGATTTTAGCAAGTTATGACCTTTGTCATGTCAATGTATGAATTGTTTCAAGAGATGCACTTACTGTTTTGCAAATGTTAAGGCTGATTCAACAAATATTGCAAAGCGGCTGAGAAAAACTAGTAATTTATATGTTTACTAAGATAGAGCAACTGCCCCGACTGGAAAGCACTTTGGATCAACTCTTTTTTTAATTGTGCACAATACATAAAACTGACTTGACATAAAAATCATACTGAAAGCTGTCACTGTAACAATGACGTGTAAAAAAAAAGCACATATTAAAACACAATAGATTACAACTTTGTAACCACTTTAATAATTGCACATGGCAAATGAGATAAAATATTAACAACCAGCGGTGACCTTGACTTTTAGTTTCAGTCAAGTTTGTTGACAAAAAAGTGAATCTACGACATTTTATGAACATTAACAATGAATTAAAAAGTGTTTAACATATGAAAATAACACGTAAAACAAAAACTTTATTTAATTTTAGGGACACTGCAAAAAGCTTTAAATAGAACATGCTCTGTGTAGAGTAGTAAGGACTGTATGTGTGTAGCACAGTTTACACTGATACTGAAGTAAACAGACATTTGGCACATGTGATATTTAAACAAACTAAACAAACACAGGATGAGCGAGTAAAAGTAACACCAGTGGTTTCGAACTTAAAGCTGACGTCATGAGTTTTTAAATATGTACCAACAATTCCAAGTTGACGTGTAAAGAGTTAACACTTGACTTTAACTTATTTTACACCTTGATGACAATAAAAAAATAGTACCCTATCAAGCGGAGAGTTTATGGTCAAATCTACATTCAGGGTCCTTCAAGTAGGGTACCAGTGGTAGCTGTAGCAACACACACATTTAGATACCCCTCGCTGTCATGGTAAGACCCCAGAAATGCATTTATATTTAGAGATAAACTAGGCTACATATATTGAGGAAAACCATCAGGTCTCTTGCAAAACCCTTATGATGTCCAAAATATTATGATCTTTTTTTTTTAATTCAATACAGATAAAGTATTGTTAATGTTATTATTTATCTTTTACCTTGTTGTCAAAAACAAGTTGGTGTTAGAACAAACCCATTTGGTGTCATATGGTATAGAACAAAAGTTGCCCCCTTATAATACGTACGAATGCACTTTGTGTAAAAACAACAAAATACGATTTGCTTTGGAGAAATGTATCAAATAAATGTGTTCAGTGAGGTAAAATTATTGGTTTTGTCAACGGAGTCTGGTGGCTTTAAAGGGAGCATAGATTAGTATGTTTCAGTTTACCATTGGAAAGAGCTGTCTGACAGTAAAGCAGTGAAAATATTCTAAATATAGCGTACGCTTAAACTGCTATATTTTTTTAGGCAGCTAAAATATGTCTTGTTGCTGCCCCCATCCTCAGCAGTACATTGCTCAGCTTGCGGGTCAGTGCTTCTGCCTGCTTCTCCAAAGTACAAATTTTAAACTAGGAAGAAACCAAAATGACACAAGGAACACAAGGGAGACCAGCAACAAATGCAGACGATCTCACAACTGACAGAAGGAAGGCACACAGACAAAATACACAAGGTAAGGACGTGAACAACGAGGGACAGGTGAAACAAGTCAGGGTGGGGAAGGTACTAATTAAGGTGGTAAAACGCTCTAAGGCAGGTAATGAAGTTGACAATGAAAGGAGAGGATTGAGAATGCACAAAAATCAGTAAACAAGCGAGCAGAGTGGGCTAAACCGTTAACTGAAAGCTATGAAAAATCTTTTAAAATACTTACCTAAATGTACTGGATGAATGGTGAAATAGCTAAAAGTGAAGGATAAAAAGCTAAACTAGTTAGCTAAAAGTTACTTTGCTGGATAAACAGTTGAAACAGGTAACTAAAAGCAATAGTTTAAATAGTTAACTAAAAGTTAAAGGTTGAAAACAGAGTACTGGATGAATGACGAAATAGCTAAAAATAATCAATAAACAGTTGAAAATGTTAGCTAAAGTACCGAATAAATGATGAAATAGCTAAAAAATAATAAACAGTTGAAAATGTTAGCTAAAGTACCAGATAAATGATGAAATAGCTAAAAATAATCAATAAACAGTTGAAAATGTTAGCTAAAGTACTGGAGAAATTATGAAATAGCTAAAAATAATAAACAGTTGAAAATGTTAGCTAAAGTACCGGATATATGATGAAACAGCGAAAAATAATCAATAAACAGTTGAAAATGTTAGCTAAAGTACTGGAGAAATTATGAAGTAGCTAAAAACAATCAATAAACAGTTGAGAGCATTAGCTAAAGTACTGGATAAATGGTGAAATAGCTAAAAATAATCAATATACTGTTGAGAACGTTAGCTGCAGTACTGGATAAATGATGAAATAGCTAAAAACAATAAACAGTTGAAAATGTTAGCTAACATACAAGATAAATGATGAAATGGCTAAAAATAATCAATAAACAAATATAAATAGCCTAAATAGTTCACTGAAAGTAGCTAATAGAAAAAAATTTGAATAGCTAGCTAAAGGTTATGGATAAATAGTGAAATATCTTAAAGTAATGGATTAACAGATGAAATAGTTAATTAAAAATAATGGATAAATAGTTGTGATAGATGGATGGTTCAGATAAATGGTTGAAATAGTTTGCTTAAAGTACATAGCTGGCATATTTAGCAATTAAATATAAATGAAATATAGCTAAAAGTTATGGACAAACCATTGATATATTCATCCTCTGCTAGTCCAAGTATTAGTAGTACAAAATACCAATCTAAACATTGACAATTCAGTTGTATCAAAACATTGTTTTAGTGTTAAATCACACATTCCATGGTGTCGATGGGGTACTTGAGGACAGGGCTAAGAGGTTGTGTCAGACAAAAATTGTTGAGAGCCACTGATATAGGGCACAGAGCAGGTAAAATAAAACAGAGTCAGGATGATTACAAAATGGATCTTGTCTTTATTTTATATATAACAATATATACCAGTGGGTGAAGATGAAGCAGGGCAGCACAGAGGCGAAGAGGGCGAGGGTAGTAAGGCGAGATGAGATGAGGAACAGGTTCCAGAGGAAGAACACTGAGGTGATCACCTGCGGCGGCAGCTTGTCAGGCAGGAGGAAGCCCGGGGTGCGGTAGTGCATGGTCAACCCGAAGGCCATGGCTGAGACTGACCCAATGGTCTTCCCCACTGAGGAGGAGAAGACGAAGAGTGAATGAATAAGGTCCAGACATGACTGCAATGGCAGCTAACTGTAACTCCGGGAGGTCCTGAGAAAACCTGTTTGGTGAAGAGCAGAAAGGAACTATATGTCCTCTCATTGTGTTCAACAGCCTCTAGGAAAGGCAAAGCGTAACCTAGATTTGCATTTTTACTTCAGCACTTTAATCTTAATTCTAATTCAACACTCATGACTGAATTCGTTATTTGATGCCAAATCTAAATAACAATCAGAGACATGAGTCACACACTGCACCTGTCACATGGTCGAGCTTGCCCTGCTGCAGAAAGATAGTGAGCATGAGGACAAGCTGAGGGGTGCTCTGAAAACGTCTCAATGAGCTGCAGCATGCTCAAGTCGGGCCTCAGGTACACTGCTCCAACCTTGTTGTCACGGGTCTTTGGGTAGAAGCTGCGTAAAGAAGTCTCTGCTGCACCTGCGTGCCTGAGCAAACAAATTTGTGGGACAGAGAACATACAGTTAAAACCCTTTTGACAACCAAATATTGAAGATAATAACTAGTTATACCAACTGAGTCATCATCAGATCTTTTACCTAAAGATCTATTATGCGGGATTTTCCGGGAAAAAAACCCTCAACATATTGACACATTCAATCATCATTTATGACCCACTAATGGTGTGTTGTGGTGTATTTACTGCAGAGACTCCACCCCTGCCTGTATTTCTTATTTCGTCTTTTTCCTGTGCTTGGAACATTTGTGGGCATGTATACCCACAGCGCTCAGGTGAGTTCAGGCCTTATAGTGACCAGGTGCCAGACCATAAGCAGAAGCCATTCAAGAGAGGCAACACCAAAAAAAAAAACGCAAATATACCAAGGCCAAACACCATACCAAATTGAATCTGGGGTAAAAGTCTTGCATTCAAAATCTTATTAAGTCTGATTGTGGTAGAGATTGTTGGTATGTGAACTTGACACCCAAAGAAATACACCTCTCCCATCAGTGCTCCTTCAGAAGCTCGGTTTTATCTATAGACTGTATGAATAATGGACATGGCTACCATGGCATCGCTCACTGGTACAGCTACAGTGCAGTATGATAGTGCAGCACAATTATTCCATTCAGATTATTAGTTTACTTTGCATTTCCTGTAAATGGGACTGTTTTCATGAACAAACAGATGAAAGCCACATGTAAAAAGAGAAAACACCTCACTGTCCTGCATATACAGCCATCTTCCCACATAAGCTACAACAGAAGAAAACACAGCCTCACACACTTTGAACACTTAGAGATATTGTAATACACAAGGTTTACACAACCTGCAGAAGATCCCCAATTGGACAACATGAAAAAGCTTGAGCTGGCCCCAGCTCACACATTTCTCAACCGCTGTGTGCCTCTCAAAGTTGACCCTCCCTCAGGGTCCCGTGACATCTTAAAGGCACACTGTCGTAATAACAAATAACAAAATTGTTAAATTCTGGTCTAACGACAACACTGAAATTCTGAGGGGAGCTACTTGTGCACAGACTGGGGCGTTCTGCATGAGTCTGACGTGATTAAAACCAACGAGGTCATTACAGCTTATGTGAACTTCTGTGTGGAAGGAGTTCCCAAAAAGACAATAAAACAGTACCCCAACAACAAGTCCTATATTACTGAGGACATTAAAGACTGTCCGAGTGGAATTACAGTCATTGCAGAAGGAGCTGAAGCAGAAACTCAATGTGGCTAAAAGGAGATAAAAGGAATCCATAGACAATTACTTTAGGGCTAATAACAAAAAGAAAATGTGGGCCACATTATTTATTACAAATATGATTTAGAAAAGGAACCCGTTGTATACTAATGATGAAAGAAAAATGGCAAATGATTTGAATGCTTTTTACGTAAGACTAGTCCATACCCGTAGGTAGCTTTGTCACCTTCTACCTATGCCAATCCTCAATGCCTATGTGCAGTTTCACATAGATTGACCATGTCAGTGAGTAGAAAAACGTGGGACAGACAGAACCTCGCCTACCACAGCCCTTCGGCAACTCTGGAGGGACAATTTGTTTACAATTCAGAATTTGTTTACATTTTGTGCTGCTGAACCACCTTATGGGACAACTTGGATGCTTTATTTTTTTTCTTTCTTAATGCTTTGCAAGGTATCGGATCGCACTCGGTATCGGACTCAGTTTCAAAATAAAGCACTCGGTATCGGATCGGATGCAAAAAAAAAAAATTGTGATCGGGACATCCCTATCTTGTAGTTTTAGTTCTCCTATCAATGGTACCTTTGGCAACAGGAACGGTCCCTTTTCATTCTGGTTACATGTTTAGCACACATTTGCTGAAGACAAAAATTTAGCTTAGACTAGTTGTTAGTCATTACAGACACAGACAGTGCAACAGGTACCAGAGCTCCGCAAAGACATTTTAGAAAATGCTAAGTTGACACAATTAAATATTTGTAAAAAAAAAAAAAAAAAAAAAAAGTATTTGCTAAACTGAAGGCATATTACTTTAGAAAAGAAGCAGCTAGCCACTGGTACTAACCACAGTCTATGGGACTAACTAGCTTACTGCTACTTCCGCTATCTCACTAGAAGTTGCGCACATTATCATGTCTACAGTAGTGTCCTCAGGAATAAGGTGGATACTGACAACATGGCTAAGCATTTTGACTATCTTGTTTGTAAACAATGACACAAGGACTTGTCATTCTGTTGGCATGGACATGAAATATACCAAATCGACTGATAAAAACTGTGTAGATGTGTCATATAAATAAAACTGACTTGACTTGACATACAACTTACATTTAAAGCTGTCACTGTAACAATGAGGCTCCACAGTATTCTCATATTTAAATAGTTATTTTACTGCACAGTATAAGAGACTGAGCAGTAATTCATCATGCAAATCACATAGTGTCTGCAGTCTGCATCACGTGTAAAGAAAGCACAGATTAAAAACAGATAATAGCCTACAAGATTGTAAACACTTTAATAATTGCACATGGCAAATGAGGTAAAATATAAACAACCAACAGTGACTTTTGGTTTCAGAAGAGTCTGTTGGCAAAGAAGTGGATCTACAACACTTTATAAACATTAACACTGAACTGAAAGCAGTTTAACGTGAAAATAAATCATAACACACAAAAACTTGAATCAACTTTTAGGGCACTACAAAAAGATTTGAACAGCACATGCTCCGTGTAGAGTCATAAGGATTGTCTGTGTGTAGCACAGTTTACACTGATAGTGAGGTAAACCGAGACGTTTGGAACATGTGACATTTAAACAAGCTAAACAAACACTGGATGAGCGAACAAAAGTAACACCAGTGGCGTCATGTGTGGCAAATATGTACTTAAATATGTAGTTGACATGTAAAGTATCAACACTTGACTCAAACTTTTTTACAGTATCATCTTGATGAAAACTTCTCCTCCGTCAGCTGGTCTAAAACAGCTGTTTCACACAGTAACAGGACATAGATATTATAACAGGAGCGCTCATGGTTAATTCTACATTCAAAGTCCTTCAAATAGGTTCCAGTAATAGCAGCTGTAACAACCAAACACTCAAAAACAACACATGACTTCAGATACCCAATGCTGACATGTAAAACCTCAGACATCCACTTAAATTAAAAGATTAACTACATAAAGTGGAAAAAAACAGCTCTCTTACCAAAAACCCTTATAATATCCCAAATATTATGTATATAAAGTATTTTTTTTTTGCCTTGTCAGTGTTTTTTTTCTTTGTATATTAAAAAACATCAACATCAGCTAACCCATATGATCTACGGTATGTATGACAAACGTACAAATTGACTCCACGTATAAATGTACTTCAAGCATCATCATGAAACACAATTTGTTTTGTAGAGAATGTATCAAATAAAGCTAACACTTCACTTTCTTGGTTTAGAAATGAGCGTATCAAATTATCCCCAGTTTCAAGTTGAGACATCTGACAATGTATGATTATATACAGTGGCAGCTGTCCCTTTAGTATCTATGCTGGTATTGGCAAGGTTGCAGGTCAGTTTTTCCAGGAACTTCTTATATGACAATATATGTTCTGATGTTTGATGTATGTGAAAAGGATTTTATCCATATTGTCTTAGTTTCAAGTACGGTTTGTGAGCCTGCATTTTGGTTCAAATTACACTGAGCACTAGGGATGGGAATCGAGAACTGGGTCCAATTGAAAACCATGTCCAAACTGTCCTATCCGTTGGAATGGTATGCCTCTGAGCTTATTGGTTCTGGCATTTTTCTCTGACA
The DNA here is from genome assembly GCF_041903045.1 of Epinephelus lanceolatus. NCBI lineage: Eukaryota > Metazoa > Chordata > Actinopteri > Perciformes > Serranidae > Epinephelus > Epinephelus lanceolatus. The sequence goes on from NC_135749.1 coordinate 28,183,117, forward strand.
TTTGCACTTTGCAAAACAATGACATAAACTCCTGCTTCTACACCGATGGAAACTTGCAACAAGGAGTCATAGCCATAGAGGAAAATATGGTCCAAAGCGTGGCCTCACTTCACAAAGAAAGATGACAACAGTGCTGCTTGTATGTCCGTACAGTGATCATTTCAAGTAAGGATGGAAACACCTGCAATATGCTGAAACATCTCACGACGCAACATGCACTTCATTTCCAGGAATGCCATGTATTTGGCACTCCACACAGGTGCTACTGCTTCCCAACTGAGCAGCATGTCAGTTACTGAGGGTAAATATCTAAGTACATTATAACGACAGTGGCGTCACACAGGCCGGTTTAGCAGATTCTTTCTTTGACTAAAACAGCCTGGATGAAAACAAATGCTGTGCAAATATTCTCTCATTTAATCTATGTTGTGTTCAGACTCAGAGATAATAAAACTGTTGCACTGTGATGCTGAAAACCTGTGAAACACACACAAGAAAGACCCAAAATCAAAAAACAGAATCGACAAAGATTTGAACTGATAAGCAATATCGATAATGGCACTGGTATCAATAAAATCTTATCAATTCCCATCACAACTGAGCACCAGGTGACTCTGCAGCACAAATAAGAGACAGTCTAGAGAGACTGTTGATTTCAGTCACTACCAAACAAGTCCACAGCTGGCCATGACACAAAAAGTAAGACATCACAGATGTGACGACTCTGCTCCATTCGCGCTATCAGTGTTTCTAATAACTGCTTGCTCTAAATAAAAGTGAGCAGCATGGCAGGCCATCCGTTTGTTGAGGAGGTGGGAGGACAGGGTGCCGTCCTGGATGGTAGTGTCTTTAAAGGACACTTCTGCATCGGGCAGATCATCAGGCAGTCCTGGATCCCTCGACGGGGGCCTCCACAGCTTGGGGTGGAAGCAACAGTAGTAAAGGGATTTGAAAAACAGTCCCAGGAGGTAGATGAAAGGTAGAGCAATGAGCAGAGCGAGGGCGTACGACTCAGTCTGGACAGGGTCCCTGTAAAACCACCAAGTCGCCAGCAGGATTCCTCCATCAGTGGTGATGAAAGAATGGTAGATGATGCTCCTGCCTCTGGTCTGACCCTCTGCTACGTTAAACCAGCTGAAGTACCAAATAAGCCCTACGGTGGCCCGGTAGAGCCACTCACCCCCGGTGCTGTCCATGAAGTCTGTCCCCTGTCGCCAGGCCCACGTCACAAAGACAGGCCACAACATCAGAAAGTGGATAGCAATATACCAGGACAGGACTGAGGCAAAGAGGGCGAGGGCCGCAACACGCGGGGCGATGAGCAGCAGGTTCCACAGGAAGTAGATTAAAGAGGAACACCAGCCCTGCTTGGCCTTGTCTGGGAGGAAGGAGCGCAGAGAGCGGTGGTAATCCACCACCATCCAGGCTATGGAAGTAGTTGATGCAGCAATGCTAACAACTGCAAAAAACAGAAGATAAACCTTGAGTTAGCAACCAAGAGGAAGTGAACACACATTTGTTGTGTTTGTTGACTTACCACAACCCAGAAAGAGTATTTTTACAACCTAAGCTAGATCACTAACTTTGACTCACACATCATAACATGAACACCTGAACTTCACCTCTCCTATTATAATAACATGTATATAATATACACAAAATAATATCCTCAGCTGTAAGAGTTTGCTTTTTTGTGGGATGGAAGTAAATCAAACTGAAGAGAACTCACACTGAACCGTCCTGGCTTTGTTTGTGTGCAGCATGACGTAGATCATCAGGGTGAGCTGAGGAGCACTCTCACAGAACGTCTCGATAAGCCGGAGCATGCTGAGGTCATGTGTCAGGTAAACGGCGTACTCTGACCCTTCCTCTTTCCGCCACCACACCCTGAAGCCTTGTCGTATGGCAAAGATGTGCCTATGTGGATGAATATATATCAGAGAAGGGCTGTTAGAGTGTGTGACACATAGATGGTGAGAAAAGGGCATCACATACCAAACTCATGCAACTACATGTACTCATTTAAGGGTGAATAGAAGCAGTCTGGCATGATGCATCAAGTGTCTTCAACAGCACTGACTCATATTTTGAGCTCTTCATTCCTCATTAACTCACTATTGGTGCATTTTAAGCATTCAGCTCTCTTCTGAGACACTGGTTTTACTAGCTGACACACCTGACATTTTCATTCATGGTCACAGCACCTGTCAAATGTTATTACCTACCTGCTTGCCTGAACTTCTGAGAAACACTCCTGCAACAAATGTGTTTGTGTCTGGGGAGCATGATTCCAGTTTGGTCAAGATTTAAGTGTGTTTGCATCACACATGCAGGGCGTCTGATTTCATGTAACCTGCTGCTGAAACACTTCATACATACTGAGTAACCACCATCAGTCAGACTATAGTCACTACTAAATAGGTGTAAGCTGTTCAATTCCATATACAGTGTATACACAAACAAACAGTTGAAGTTTTAACCAGCCAACCCAGTGATTAGCAGGAATAACTCTGAGTTATTTTAACACTAAATGGATTTAATACCAGACAAATACTGGTAAAATATGTAAGTAGCTGCTAGATTTGCTTTACTCACCAACAAAGCAAAAAAAATGTAATTTTTGGAGTTCACCAGACACAGTGGCAGGTAGAGTTAGTTAATTTCCAGTCACTTGTTCCTCGGTATTTCCATTTTATGCTACTTTTACTTAGAGGCACATATTTGTTTTTTCTTCACTACATTTATTTGACAGCTTTACTTACTGGTTACACTGCAGATTCAGATTATCAGTACAAACCATAAATTAAGTGATAAATTATGATGTAACACTATAGACTGGGATGCCTGCCAGTCTATGAATTAATGAAAAGTAGCCCAAACTTTACCAGCTGCAACATAAATGCATCAATAACTATAATCCAGTGATATAAAAAACATATATTATTATTAAATGGACTAAAACTGCTTATAATACTTCTGTACATTTGCTTAAGTAACAATGGAATACTTTCATACTACAGTATTTCTACTTTTATTAAGTAAAGGATATGAGTTGTTCTTCCACCACTGACCCTACCTGCAGAGGAAGCCCAGCTGCAGCACATGCAGCACGCAGGACAGCTTGACTCGGTCCCCGAACAGGACGGTTCCTCCCTCGGTCTGAACGCTGAACCCCGGCAGCTCTCGGTCATACTTGAACCAGAACCAACTGAACATCTGGACCACGATAGACGACAGCACCATGAGGCCGACCAGCACCCCGAACCAGAACAGGTCCCCGCGGCAGTAAAACTCGGTGGCCACCCACACGTCCGAGCCCCAGTCCACCAGGAAGGTACATACTCCGACCACAGAGAAGACGAAGTCGATCCACGAGTACTTTGAAAAAGTCGCGCGCTCCATCACCATGTTTTGTCACCGACCTGTTGCTGCTGGTAAGCTAACAGTCGGCTAACGTCCTGTACCGTTATTTCCCTCCCAAAGCGACTTCACATTCTTCAACCCATTGAAAACAAAAGTTGCAAACTCTTAAATATCTAAGCGACAAATTGAACTCAGTCAAAGAGCGCACATTAAAACGTTGAAGGCATTATTTCAGAAAGACAACTGTGTACAGAAAGTAACCGGTACAAGGAGAGCAGCTGGTGTGTTTGTAATGATGCCTGTCTGGGTAGTTATTAGCCCCGCCCACCGCGGCTCATATGTGTAGAGGCAGGTCATACAGTCCGGGATGTAAAGGTTTTAACTTTTAAAGGCCACATACGGTTAGTCGATTAATTGTATCGTCTTTTTTAACTTTATTTTTATTAGTGCTTTCAGGTTGAAGGAAAAAGAAGAAAAGAAAGAAAACACATAAACAGGGTTTGGGGAATAGAGGTTGGTAGGAACCACACAATGGTACAGAACAGTCAATAGGTTACATCCCTAGTGTATATGGTCCATTTTTCCAATATCTTATGTATTGGTCAAATCGTAGTCTTAAAGAAAAAGTAAGTTTCTCCATCCAGTGGATTTCGTTATTGCAATCCAGTTGTCCTTTAAAGGGGCGCTTGCCTGTAGCCATCTCAGTGTAATGGCTTTCTTGCTCGGCCAAAAGTACTTCGTAAAGGTATTTGTCCTGGGTCATGCGATTGTGCGTGGTTTTGCCCAAGTACAATATGACAAAAGAACAGTCAACTTCTGTTCCAAAGATGTTCCTCATGTCTTTGCCAATCTCTTGCCAATATGGATAAATAATTGGACGTCTCCAAAAAATATGAAAGTGGTCCGCCACTGATTTACCACACAGCCTCCAGCATTCATCCTGTCCCTGGTATCCCTGTTGTAGAAATTTCAGTTCTGGAGTCATAAAATATGGTGTTATGTTTTTCCAGCAGAACTCTCGCCAGGATCTTGACTTGGTGGTCCTAGTTTGTCCCTCCCAGATATCATCCCAATCATTCTCTGATAACTCCAGGCCTGATTCCCTCTCCCATTTTTGTTTGACCCGGGTAGTGGAATCATTTTTGGAATTTTGTAATCTATTATATATATTCGTAAGATAAGATGCCTGTTGTCTTTTGTCTTATATACATCAGTGAATATATTAATCAAATTGGGTTCACTGTCCTCTGTTTGTGTAAGTTCTTTATTGAAGTAATCTCTGACCTGGAGATATATATAAAATAAATAAATAAAAAAATTCCAATGCCTAAACCGTATTTTTGTCTTTTGGTTTTTGCAGTGGCCTACTTGTCTTTATTGTTGATGTCATTTTATCTCAATATGTTTGGTATGCAATTATACACCAAAGCAAATCTGCGTGTGTGAAACGGACAAATTGTGTTATTGTTATCACTTATTTTCTTATTTTATTATTTTTACTATTAATTTTCAGTTGATTGATTAATCTTTTCATCACCTCAGCACTGATCCCGTGATTTTGCCTTTAAATAACGGAGCCACCTGAGAGACTAAACCCAGGCCAGCACAACACACTAACATGGAGGACACGCCCACTGTAGCCTCGACCTATTGTATCAAAGGAGCGCGTGTATGTATCTTTGCAGCCTCGCGCCTTGTCTGAGTGTTGCTGTGTGTGCTCGGTCGGTTTTAGCTGGAGCCCACATTTTGCTAGCTTAGCGCACACAAGCTACCAAGATGTCGAGAGTGTACATCGGGAGATTGAGCTACAGGGCCAGAGAAAAGGACGTGGAGAGGTTCTTCAAAGGCTACGGGAAGATACTCGAAGTCGACCTGAAAAATGGGTAACGTCGAAGCTACTTGTCGATGTCCGCTGTTGTTTGAAGCCGGATGCACAGGCCGCACTGTGAAGATAACGCGCAGCGTGGGCCTCGTTGCTCGGCCTGCTAATTCTAGCTAGCTAGATTAGCGTGTTTAACATTTTCCAAAGAAACCAGTTGATAATGTGATCTTCAGTGCTGGCACAGTTTTGCAAAAGTGGTTCTGTTTATCGATGCAGTATTAATAACAATTGGTGTTTGCAGGCTTTGTCTAACGGTTGCGCTACCTCGACTAGCTAGCTAGCTCAGGTTAGACGTGGCAATGTCACAGGCGGCTGTATGAAAGCAAACCACGGGCCAAACAAGCGCAAGTTCTGTTGCTACAAGATTTATTACCACACATGTGCAGCAGGTTCAGTTACGCACATTGCCTTCTGGTTATCTTCTACGTGTTATTAGACATGAAGCGGTTATTTAGCTATAAACCAATACTGGAGCTCGTCTCGTCTAGGTTACGTGCTGTTAGTTCCTCTGTTGGTGTCCGCGGCAGCAAACGGTCACTACTTTCGTTTTGAGTCTATCGTCTGGTCTGCAAAATGTGCGAAAATGATGTCCTTTACATTTTCACAAAACCTAAAGTGGACGTATAGAAGCAGCTTGTAATTTTCTCTCTTCCGTCTTTTTTATAGTGATCAATATCAGTGTTTGCATCATACAGAACCATCGTATAAATATTGGCATATCCACGTTACGCAACTTTTGAATATCATTTTTGGCTGAAAAGGGAACTGATTGTTCCACAAAGTGTGTGAAACTCGACCACTCTACCACTCCACAAAGCCCAGGGTGAACAAGTTCAAGCTGCGTGCTCTGTCTGTCCACTAGTCCAAAATAAAGATTGAGTTTACAATTGTATAAGACATGGAAAACCTTGTATATATTCATATGATGAAGTTGCTGGATAAATGTTCAAACATCACATTGCTAATTGAATAATCAACTAATCGTTTCATGTTATCATTATTCGTCGAGCATTATTAGTCTTGTACACATGCAACCCAGTTGAGCTTTACCTTGCCCTTGTGGCATTTATTTGACTCACAATAGTAATCATATTGTATTATGTAATGTTAGAAACTTCCCAATAGCTTATCATGTGAGCGAGATCTGTACAGTAGTACTGAAACCTGGATCCACTGCTGAAAAACACTGCTTTTGGAACTGTTGCATAGCTGTGGTCAGCATTTTGTTTCTCTGGCTATTGTGTTAACAATGCTATGGTGGGGGCCAGCTTGTGCATACCCGACCTCCACTATGTGTTCACATATAAACATCATAGCAATCCTTTGTTGGAAACCAGTGTTAAAACATGTCCTCTTCTTTTACAAAGGTATGGGTTTGTTGAATTTGATGACCCCCGTGATGCAGATGATGCTGTGTATGACTTGAACGGCAAGGAGTTGTGTGGGGAAAGGGTCATTGTGGAGCACACCAAGGGACCCCGCCGGGATGGAGGCTATGGTGGTGGCGGTGGCGGCGGTGGTGGTGGAAGAAGTAAGTGCTTAATAGGGAATTGTTTTTATTATTTATTTTCACATGAATGATGTCATTGATGAGGGGTTTCATTCATTACAGGGAACCATTAATCTAAATGATAAAAGGGCAAAAATTTAAGCGTGTCCTTGGTGGCTGATGTGCATACAGTTTACATCCTAATGTTTGCTTTAGAAATTTTAGGTTTGACACTCTGACAGAGGTCGATTGACTACGGCTTATACTTGTCAAACATTTGTTGCTGTAGGTGGTACCCTGAGCCGGGCGATGAGTTGAAAATGAGAATACTGAGATATTGAAAGAACATTGTCTTTTCTGAGCCATAAAAGTAATGGAATTTTAACCTTTCTGGTATTCTACTAAAAACCCGACAAAAAGTGCCGCCAGTCCAATGTAGATAAATATTAAATTGTCATAGAAATTTCAGCATTTCTATGGCTGCTTTTGAATATCAGTATCATCTGAGTTGCTGAAAAATGTAGAGGTCTGGAACCAGACCAACTGGTAGGAAATATTTAAGTTTCATTTTTTTCTGTATCACCCAGCTCTACTGGTACCTTATGTCTGACCCTTATAATGTAACGAATCTGCCCCCCTTTTAACTTGCACACTTTCGATGAAACTGTTGTTTTCATTTCAGTTTTTGTCCTTGAGCTGCACACACCCATCCACACCCCCTCATCTTAATTTCATCAGTATATTGCTATTGTTCTGGTTTCAGTGAGGCCTCCATGTTTGGATGGCCTGTTTAACATTAAGGCATGTCTTAGTTTCGGACCAGGCACTTTTGTTTTTAACTGTCATGCAAATAGATTAGCACGGGTGTACGAGCACCACTCAGCACTTTACAGTTTTTTTTTTCATCAACTGAACAGTAGGTGTTGGAGGAGATTTCCATATCACTACATGGCACGATTAAATCTATGTGCACAAGAGCCACCAATGACTTAAAAAATATTTTGAATGCAGTTACATGTGAATGTGTGATGGGGAAATGGCTTACTGGTGGAAAGGATATAAATGTCTTAATTTAAATACTGTAAAATAACCATTTTATTGTTAAATATCTTGTAATCTATTGATGTCTTATACCGTTTTTTTATTTTATTTAAAATGATTGTCAATTTAAAGGTAAAGATTTAACAAAGAACCTCAATGTTTTAATTGAAAGAGTCCTTTGCTGACTGCCTGCCCCTATTGCTGGCCATGGTGTCCCCCCTTTCCAAGAGTGTGGTTTGACCATTCTGGGCCCCTGGGCAGACCAAAAAAGGGAGCCATTGTGAATGAAGACCGCTTTTCCCATTAGGCCCAGGCCGGGTGGTGAGGATGCCATGGGGTTAGGAAGAGATGTGGGTTCAGCTCTTATAGGTGCCTGAAAAAAAGAACATGTTTTGTAACAGTGAAATGTTTTTAGATAGGATAGCTTAGAAACTTGCTTTAGTTCACCGTAAGTACTTCCTCGATCAGTTATGTTTTTGAATTTGATTTTTTTTCCTTCTAATCTAGAAGATAGGTTTATTGAATTTTGACCCAAATTTATTAAGCTACAGATGTGTTGTATAGGTTCAGGCTTTTAAATCAAGTTTTTAATTTGTAGAAAGATTTTTTTTAAGGATTTAAGGCTTTTTTTCTTTTTTCTTTTTGTAAGTCTTATTTTTTCACCTTTTGCTTTTTCCCTTTTTTTATTTCCTTTTCCCAAGTGAATATTTATATATTTTCTAGAATGTAGCTTGGAGTTTAGAATAAATGCACCATTCCCGTTTCTTTTCTGGTCCTCATTGCTCCTCTCCTTTCCTTGTTACCTTTAAAAGGTGGATATGGGCGCTGGGGAAGAGACAGATATGGTCCACCTATAAGAACAGATTATCGGCTCATTGTTGAGAATCTTTCCAGCCGCTGCAGTTGGCAGGACTTGAAGGTATGTAATGTGTTTTTTTTTTTGTTTTGTTTTTTTTTTGGTTGGTGTGTGTGTGTGTGTGTGTGTTTCTTGCAAAGCTTGTATTTTTAGGTCATCAGGAAGTGATGTCCAGAGCCAATAAGCAGTACACCAAAAGTGTTATCTCATTGATCTGCTCTCAAGTCCTTATCAACTTAGAATTTAGAAGTACAAACACACTGGAAGTTTCAGACCTGTATTACAGGATTGATGGACAATTAGTCAGAACAGTTGGATTTCCAAAACAGAAGTAAAAATAAATCATTACTGTGCATACTTCCAAGATTTCACCATTGAAAAATTAAAAGCAGAAGAAACGATGGCACACTTTTAGATTAGTATGCAAACACAAAACAGTGCACTGATGGCTGAATCACACCAGTGTCTGTCACCACTTCTTAGAGTTTTCTTTCAGCTGAGCAAAACAGTTGCATCGTCACTTTATTTCTGATTACTTTGTGTTTCTCTAAAGGACTACATGAGGCAGGCGGGGGAGGTGACTTACGCTGACACCCACAAGGGACGGAGGAATGAAGGGGTGATCGAGTTCAGGCTCTACTCGGACATGAAGAGGGCTCTGGAGAAGCTCGATGGCACTGAAGTGAATGGTAGAAAGATCCGGCTCATTGAGGACCGCCCCGGAGCCAGGCGCAGCAGACGCTCTTATTCCCGCAGTCGCAGCCGTTCCAGGTTAGACACGTTGCTGTAACTGCACATGGCTCTCTGGTGCACATTGATGTTTCTAAGCACAGCAGCAGAACATGAGGAAGTCTAGATGCACATCATAAAATGGCCTTACCATGTACCACATGTAGCGCTTGAAACATGGTTTGAAAGTGGGACATACAGTTGCAGATATGGATAAAGCATCATAACAATCACCACTGCAGTTTGCTAACTGTTACTATGTGTTTTCCCAGGTCCCGCTCCAGGAGCCGCAGGTCTCGCAAGAGCCATAGCCGCAGTGAGAGCAGCAGTCGCAGCCGCTCCCACTCCAGGTGAGAAATCAGAACTATTAGAAGACAATTTGTAAATACATGACATTTCTGCAGGGGGAGAGCCGCTAGTAAATGGTGAGATAAAGTAACTTGCTACTGAGTACAAACTGTGCATTTGATCTCCAAAAATCCACTGCATGCTACATCTCAAGCATTTCAGCAGCTGCCTATAAAATCCACGTTAAGATATTGGCACCTCATAACCAGTTAGTAGCAGTAATATGAGAGTGTATGTTTCTATAAAAAGATTTTTACAAGTCCATGAAAGTGCACAGGTGCATGCACTGGTGTACGTGTAGCCTGTAGCTGATGACAGCAAGTAGTAGTTTGATATCTACAGCTGTTTAATATGAGTAGGCCAAGGCTGCACAGCGTGGTCACTTCTCTGTCCGCTGAAGGTCCGTACGTGTCTCACGTGGTCTTCTCACTCCTCAGTGCAAGCCAAGGTTTGTATTAGTAGTAGATTGTATGCATTTGATCTGGCAAGCATGCTAAAGAACTCCACATGGTACCTACGGCCTGTCATCATCACCTACATGATCTGCACCTCGTGACACCTGTACATTGCTCTGTAGACGGACTCCTCTGTCCCTGCAACCTCTCTCTGTCTTATCCTCTCGTTAAACAATTTAAGCTTTCCCCAATCGAGCCAACCAGCACTGAGTTCTGCTTTTTAATTTTCCACAGAGCTGCGTCCCGCTCCCGCAGCCGATCTCGTAGCAAGAAGAATAAGGTCAAGGGCAAGAAGGAGGAAGAAGAGCGCAGCAACGGTGCTCAGAAGAACAAGGACCGCAGCAGGAGTCGCAGCCCCAAGAGCAAAAAAAGCAAGAAAGAGGGGAAGAAGAACAAGAAGGAAGACTCCAGGTCCAGATCTCGCTCTCGCTCCAGGTCTCGCTCAAGGTCAGGAATGAAGGATCGCTCCAGGAAATCTGGCTCAAAGGGCCGCGAGCCACCTAAGAGTGACGACGAGGGAGGTGAGCCTGAGAGGGGCTCCCGATCTCGTTCATGCTCCCCCGCTGAATCCAAATCCAGAGCCAGGTCTAAATCAAAGTCCAAATCACGCTCTCCCACACCCGCCAAAGCCCACTCCCGCTCCCGATCCGCCTCCCGCTCAGAGTCCCGCTCTAAATCCCGCTCCCAGTCTCGCTCTCGCTCCCGTTCCCGCTCTTAGTTCAGATTTTGGACTGTTTGTCTTGAGCCCTTTTCCCAGTGTCTCCCCCTGCCCTCCATTTACATTCCCCAGACCCCACAACACTACCCCTGCCTCCTGTTTTTTGATAAATAGTTGTAGAATACCAGGCACTCGTGCTCGATGTCTTTTATGCACACATTGTTCCATTTCATTTGACTTTTACTCGACATATTTTTTCATTAGAGCTGTCTCGTGTGGGGGTGTTTGTAAAATATCAGGGTGCAATCTCAGTTTTATAAGTTTAATTGATGGTAAGGTATGTGTCTTAGCCTTTTTTTAATCAAATGTAAAAGCATACTGTGGTGGGAATATGTTCTAACGTCTCCTCACCTTTTGTGAAATCCTTGTATCGTCTTATTTCGGATTAAAAGAAAATGCCTGTAATACATTTTGTCATTGGATTTATTTTATATTGTCAGTGAGAGGAGGTAGATATTAATTACAGGTTGTTGATAAATGATCGCTGATGACTTTCAGTATCAGCTTTTATCTGTATGGATTTATATTACTAAGTCTCCTAAAAGACGCCGCAGTTGAGGGCTGGATTGTAAAGCTTCTGAAAGGAGTACAGTCACACCAGAGCCCTTGTTGGAGCGGCACAATGGCTAACATTAGCTTCTGGGCCCAAAAAAAGTGTCTCTCTTGCATGCAGTGTTAGAGATATTTAACACTATGTTATCGTTAACCCCAGTTACCTTCTATAGTGCCCAGTATGTCAGATTTTCCTCATCAGTCTTGTTAAGTGGTGAGATGAAGTTATACATTCAGCTAAGCTGGAGAAGTGTAGTGTTTTTCTTTTTAGGTAATATCACAGTGGACATCACATTTTTTCACTCAAGGCATTCCACTGAATACAGTTAACTTACCCTGGGTGAGTGTTAATGTCGAGCCCTGTGACAGGAATAAAATGATTTGTGGACACAACGCTACCATGTAAGATGTACTCAGTGCACTGTGGCTGATTTAGTTCATCTAGGGAAAACGTGCAGATCATTTTCCCCTTATCCACCTATCAGTTGTTCCAAGAGTAGGTAGAATTTCAGTCAACCAGGATTTTCTTTAGTTATCCACAGTACTACAACAAAACATTTTACCACAATTAAACCATGGTTAAAATTTTAAATGAAACGTACAATTTAACAAACTGTCAAATAAAAACACAAGGCACTGGTGGTTGCTAGTTTTAGATTGTTTATTATAAAAGTGGCATTTTGCTTTTTCTGCCTGCTGGTCACTTTCAGCGCTGGCAATGAGATAAGGTAAGTGGTTTCCACAATGACACTGAACATATGTGCTGTTAATTCCTTCCAGTGAGCAACCTGTGCCCAAAACAGAAGTGTGACAACATCTCAATGTAAACAATCTTTCTATAGTGTATACCGAGTATAAAACAGTTAATTACAGATAAACAGTCACTTGAGGAAATGTAACCGCAGTCCATACGTGACGCTACATCCAGAGGTTTAACTTCTTAAATGGGACAGTCTGGATCTTTTGAAGTAAGATTATATGAGGTACTTAACCATGGTCAGTGTATTAAATGCAGTTAATGTCGGTCAGCATGTCCCTGTTTGGAGAAGCAGACAGAAGTACTAACTCGGAGCACAGGGGCAGCAACAAAAAGTAATTTAGCCAACTAAAAAAAAATCAAAATCGATTTAATTGTACGCCACATTTTGGAATATCTTCCCCTCTTAATCTTGTCAGTCAGCTTTTTCCAACGGGGAACTCAAGCCGTTATCTACGCTCTCCTCAAAGCCACCAGACTCTTGACAAAAACAGGAGCTGCTCGTCTACCAGTGCTTCGATCAGTTTGTTTTTGTGTGACTTTGGTATTTTGAAGGGTTAGTTCAGATTTACCAAAGTCACACAACACAAACAAACACATCGATCGAGGCAGCTGTAGACCAGCAGCTCCCAGGTTCTGTGAGTTAAAATGAGCCTGGCCAAATGCTGAAGTTCGCCATTGGAGAGGACTGTATGATAAAGCAGTGAAAATATTCTAAATGTAGCATACACTTGAATTGATAAATTTTTTCGGGTGGCTAAAAGATGTTTAGCTGCTGCCCCCGTCCACAGCAGTTTGTCACTTAGCTTCCATGTCGCTACTTATGCCTGCTTCTCCAAATGGGGAATGCAGACCAACACCTACCGTAGATAACACCCTGACTACAGATAAGCACCTCAAACAGCCCCACTTTAAACCGTTTAATATTCCCTCACTTGTGTCTGTTTCAACTCATCACACACTTTTGACCTCTTTCTGTTTCCATGTAATTCAGTCCTGGTCCTTCACACATTAGAGCACAGCTCCTCTTCATCACTGTGTGTGTCTCTGAGCACATGCAGGCTGGCAAACAAAAGCAGACTGGCTCGTGCTAGTCAGGTTAGCAGCCTTCAGTCGATCCAGATCATTGCCCAAAAGACTGCCAGTGTCAGTCATCATCATCCTCTTCTGAGGAGGAGCGCATCACCCCACCGCTGTCATCACGGTAACACCGGGCCAGTAGGCGCAGCTGCTCCAATGCCTCCTGGTAGTCGGCCATTTCAGGCCCCTGGGAAAGGAAGCTGGGGGCCACGCGGCGAATGTCTAAAGCGCTGACACCACGGTGTAGCTCAGACAGCCACGAGCCGAGTGCAGGCCCAGAGTGGAGGGAGGTCATGACGGGTGCAGAGGAGACCACAGGGGGCGGAGCTGCAGAGATAGGGAAGAAGTTTTCTATAAAAGCACCTAATTTAATTTGTGGAAAAGTTTTCCTCCTACCTATAGGAACTTTTTTCTGTCTACTGAACTACACCTGCAAACCATATCACTGTGCAGAGGTTTTTTTTTAAGCTCCAAAAACAGTAAAGTGAAATAAAAGTAAGCTTACAGCCAGGCGGAGGAGGCTGGCTCTGCAGGAAACCCTGAGCATCGAGGGACTGACTGAATATCTGAGGGAAAGGTGGTGTCAGCTTACTGGGTGAAGACACCAACTGCAGAGCCCTGAGAGAGTGAACATGGGGAGAGAAGAGCAGTGTTTGATTGAAATATATTGTTTCCCTAATGATGATGATGATGATGATGTTAGTTAACAGCACGTGACAGTGTGGGGACTCACAGGGGAGCTGTAGGATAGAAAGATCTGATGTAGGAAGTCAGGACATCTTCCCCACTGTGGAGGCTGTGCAGAGGAGTGGGTGGTTGAGTCCCTGGAGCTAGAGAGCTGGTGAAAGGAAAATTATTTCAGCAACACACTAAAAAAGATTTCAGTTTTAATGTGATGATTGGGATGGTGTGTAATGCCTGTGTGTTTCTGCAAGCCATTTTCTTAACATTTGTCAAATTGGAGACAAAAGACTGCAACTTGAACTGACAAAAGCAGCCAAAAAAATGTACAAATCTCTTTTTCTAGCCACTAAAATATTACTACAGAAGATTTTAAGGTCATAAAAAATATTGCTTCACTATAAATATGCACCAATGCAACAGAAAAAAAATGTAAGAAATACAACTAATACAGTCTGTAGATTGTACAGTGATTTTTTTCCAACTAATTTCTGGCCTTTTTCATTTAAAGAAACCACATGATCTGGTGTGCAGATATATATAAGATGTTGTGTAAAAGCCTGACATCAGTGCTTACAACTGCTTTTCTCAACTTGTCTTGATATATAAATAAAGTTATGCTACTTTAAATAAAACATGCTCAGTGTACTCACAGTTTTAGACACATTTCCTGTTTAAAATACATGAAAGCACTGTACATTACAAATGTATACATATTATTCTGACCTGATTAGCCTCTGGCCCTCGTAGCCTTTGAGTGCTGCCCACTGGCCATAACATCGACCGTCGCCGGGTTCAGGGCAAGCTGATAGAGGTTTCCAGGGCAACGCATCTGTGTAGGCTCTCAGGGCGTCGGGGAGAGAGCTGCCGTGCATCATGGGAAAGGGGACAGCACCATAAGCAGCCACCACCTAAAAAAAATGACACAAGTCAGCATAAACTCAGAGTCTCTACAGAGATGAGAACACAACAAAATGAATAGTTGGGCTGTTCAAGCAGCAGTAAGTCACCTTTCTCCCAGATACAGCGAGCGTGTCGGCCACCTGCCACATGGGGACGCTGTTGTTCTTCAGCCGGTAAGGCAGAGTGAGGGCGTCCAGGGCCAAAGCTAGCACAGAGCTGGAGTGATACCACAGTGAGGGCTGAGACACAGGACAGACAAGAGACAAACATTTCATTCAACAATGACAAGATTAGATATAATCATTTAATTCTTATCCACTTTTATAAATCCAAATATGTGGTTTAGTGTTGTGCTAGTTCATTGGTCAGAATTTACCTCCCTTTGTCATGTTTCTTTCAATTTATCTAAGGTATTTAATTTAAATATAACTAAAACAAAGTCAATTAAAAGTGTCAAAATAAGGTGTAAGAGGTCTTAGAATTTGAGTTAGTTTAATCACCATTAAACATGTCTTAAAAAGGCTAAAAAATGAGAAGTTATTTTAAAAAAGGAAATTAAGGCTCACATCATAGGTTAGGTAGGGGAATGCTATGGGAGCAGAGGGTCGTCTGCCCAGTCCACCACGCAGGGTCAACGGGCAGAAGAAAGAGCTGTGACTGGCCATGTGGACTGTCCCTAATGTGCAGTTCAACATGTGGTAGAGGTCTTTCATTGGAGTCTGGTTAAAAAAGAAGAATACAGTAAGCACAGATGCCCATTTTCCAAAAAATACATTCTTACAAAACACTGAGATAGAAATGAGATGCTGAGTTTGTGACTCACTGAATTTGGGTGACTGACAGGCGCTAACCCCCAGGTTAGGATGCCTCTCCCGCCATAGGAGTCCTGCAGCAGCTCTGTGACCTTTGACCCCAGGCCGGCAAAGCCATCAGCCAGGTCACACAACACCTGGAAACCCTGAGAGAGAGAGAGAAACAGGATGAAAAACATCAGCAACTGGATTAAATGAAAATTGGAAAATGGAAACTATAACCTCAATACCTGAAGGTAATCACACTCCTCTACAAAGAAGTGTAGTTTGTCCTCCAGCTCCTCAAGCACCGCCCCCTGCAGGAGAGCTTCTCCCTGGCCGTAAGCCTCCAGACGGTGAGCCTCCCTGGACAACCATGAATACAAATATAAAACTGTGCTACACAAGCAACATGTTTAAAAAGGAAGGAAACGGGTATGTTGCACTTATGGAAACAGCCCAGATATTTAATGTTTTTATCAGTTGTGAAAGGGTCAGAAGACACTGTCAGGAGGTGCTACAAACTTTAAAGATTCAGCCAACAAAGAGCAGACAGTGATTCAGTGTTTAAGCCCAAATCTGTGTAAAGCCTGACATCTACTGGAGAAAATAAGGTACTACATGAGCCAGATGTACCAGATGATCCACTATTGGGGACAAAAATGTGATTCAGTAATTCACTCATTTTGTTCAACAAAGTGTCGGAATTCTGACGCTG
Organism: Epinephelus lanceolatus; assembly: GCF_041903045.1. Lineage (NCBI taxonomy): Eukaryota > Metazoa > Chordata > Actinopteri > Perciformes > Serranidae > Epinephelus > Epinephelus lanceolatus. The sequence continues at coordinate 28,199,480 of NC_135749.1, forward strand.
CCCTTTACCCGTCATGGTTGTACTGGTGGATGACAGAGATGGTGCGAGGATGCAGGTGAATCCTGAGGAAGTCGGACCACACCTTCACGCTGCCCTCCAGTCTGTAGCCCCTTTGGACCCGAGCCAGCTGACTGTTCACAGTGTCCACGCTCACTGCACCTGCTGGTGGGAGAGTTCTCAGAGTGGTCACTGCTGCGTTCAACACTAAATCTTATTTCTCATGCAGAGTGTAAAAGGTTTTATTCACCTGAGCATTGAGGCTGGGAACTGGAATAAAAATCAGCTTCGGCCAGGATCTCCCCTCTCTGGGAAAAATTACAACAACAAAAAAGAAAGAAACAAATGCAGCTGAGACCTTTGTACCCAAGAAACATTTATAAATGAGGCTTCCAAGCAGTGTGTGGCCTGTTTGGAAGCCTACAGTAATCCTACAGGAAGTAGTGGTGGTGATGTTTTGATTCCTATGAAAATATGTAATATGTTATCACTGAGCTGCTTGCCAGTTTTATTTCCACCATAAATACTCACATCCAACTTGTCCAGATCTTCAAGAAAGGAGTTCTTCTCCGGAGGACTTTCTTTGTGCATCATGAGATTTCCCTCCCTGCCACATGGAGCACATTTTTTACATCAAAAAGAGAAACCAAGAGTCTTTATTTGGACTATACTAGTTAGAAAATCTTTATGAAGAAAATGAGCTTTGTTGGCTCTGACACATGCACCAACATAGGTTTCAGTCATTGTATAAAAAACTCTCTCAGTAAGTGAGTACTGTTAAAGATTGTTGTTGCTGAGCTTAAAGTATTTAACGACACCAAAACAAGTGTGTAACAGAAGGTGTCAAACAAACAACAGAATGTTTAAAGGTGCAATAATCCACCAGTGATGCTCTGGACTTATAAAGACAACAAAATCTGTTGGGCCCAAAAATCTGTCAACAGATGCAGAGACTTTTATTTACCATGTGACAGCAGTTGTGTCTTTGCCAGACTCGTACAGACTTCCCTCCTGCCGTAGAGTCCGAAGACTTCCTGTTATAGACAGATAGTGACAGGCAGGTGATTCAGCTTCATACACATCCAAGTTACCACATGAATCTGTTTCCATTCAAGATGAAACCTTTTATAGAATCATTACACTAGGACACACAATCAGAAACATTTAAAACAAATCACCAAGAAAATAAAGTTGCCCAGCACAGTTCGTTAAAGATCGCAGCACACACAGATACAGCGGCTTTATGCTCCTGTGAATGGTGACTCTTGAATCTCGAGGATGTTTTCAGCATTAATAAAAACATGAGACAGGAGGAAGTTACCTTTGAGATCCATGGCAATGAGGCGAGGTGTGTGGGTGACATGTCCGCCCAGAGTCTGTCCCTCACGAAACACGACATCACTCTGGATCTCACCCTGTGGCGTCTCTGGATCATATGATAGAGATGCATCCTGCAAACAAACACAAGCCCATCATCATTTATCTGCTGCAGACTATGACACTAAAATGACCACAAATACCACAATATATTCAGCTCCATCTGGGAAGAAATCAAAGTGAGATATCACCATCAGGGAGTTGGTTGGAAATGTGTCTGTGAAGATTCTCAGTCATCCAGGTCATGGTAGTCATAAGTGCTATATTTACTGCTGTAGATGTTTAAGGTTGTGCTGGTTTTGACTCCTTTATGTACAATTGGGGAGTTTAAGCTACAGCAATTCATCATATTCTGTAAGTTCATTATATGTTTGTAGCTTGGCTGTCCTGTGAGAACCATGTATCTTTAAACAGACAACTTTTCTTGTTCTCAGCTTTGTGACGATGCATTTTCCAGCTGACCCATGAGGGTGTTTACAGAGTTTATTTAGCTTAAGATGTAGGAGATTTTTGTCATCACCTAAAGGAACATTTTATCCTTCAGTTTATCACAAACAGTCACATCTGGATTTTACATGGTTTTCACTGGACAGGACAGGTATTAAGAATTGTAACATGTTAAGTAACTGAAGCCGTCAGACAAATGTAGTGTGTCCAATATTTCCCTCTGATATGCAGAGGTATAGAAGTATGAAGCTGCATAAAATGGAAATGCTCAAAATTGTACAGTAGCCTACTTGAATAAATGTTCTTCCACCGCTGATTAACAACAGCTACCTTTACATGTCAGCATCTGCTGGATGCAGGAGGGTCAACGATGACGTATCTCAACATCCCCATCATTTAAACTGTGGGTAATTCATACAGTTTTTATGTAATCATTTTCAGTTGTTATGTAAAGTCATTAATCTGTGTCTTCTACGCGAGCATCACTTATTTCCGTCTAAAACATAAGATTATCTGATCACAAATAAACTGCTGATTGAGGCTTGATAATTAGCAGCTTTAGCTTCATAAAGCCTGGTGGATAACCTTATCTTTGTGTACCAGCTCAGTTATATTACATGTTCTGCATGGTCTGATAATAAGACCACAATATGCACATTCACGGTGGTGCTAACATTAGCTGCCTCTGCGGCTCACAGACAGACAGGCTGTACTCTCCAAAGTTTGACAACACATGCAAAGCTAACGCTAAAGCTAGCTTAGCTTAGCGTGTGTCGCTTACCTGTAAATTCCACCAGTGAGTCCCAACAAAGTTTGAATAATGTCCCAGCTGGAGAGTGATGACTTCTCTACAAAAGTTACTCATCGTGACGGAAATTAACAATCAAGATAAAATATAAAATCATCTGCAGTGCACATGACGAACATGTTTGGGATTGACAACACCGAACAGCGACAACCTAACTCATGCGCTGCCGCACATAAAGGAGCTTCTGTGATTGGCTGAGAGGAGTGTATAAAGAAATGTGATTGGATGTACCAATGACGTTTGTGCAAGTCTGGTTCCACCGTGCCGTAGCTTCACGTGCGGTCTCCACAAACTGGTTCTCTCAACTATGATTATAAAGTTTTATTGAAAAATCAATATATAAACGAAATAAAAATTATTGAATAATTATTTATATAAAGTGAATTTAATGAATTACATTTGTTTTACTATGATATATTTATTTTATATATAACAATATATACAAATTATTATTAAATAATAATAGTAGTTTTGTTTGATGTAACGGTTACGGTTTTATGTGCATTCTTAAATTAAAATATTAAGGTCCAAATAATCAGCAAATGTATTAATTTTCTTGAAGATAAGCTATTATGTAATTCATAAGAAAAACAATAAAGTTTTATCCAAAAACAAAGATTTATTTTGTGCGGATTTACTGACATAAGCCACATTACATTTACTTTGATAAGACGAACAGAAACATATGAATCAGAATCAGCTTTATAGCCAAGTAGATTTGCACACACAAGGAATTTGCTCTGGTGTTTTGGCGCAGTAGAAAATAAAAATAAAGCACTGTAAAGTCAAGAAGCATAACAAATAGGACAGAAAATCTATGATGAAAATATATATAATATATAATAGGTGAAAAACTAATGCACATGTACAAATGTAGATTTCTGTAATGACCCAGGTGTCTGTGTAAATAAAATCTCAATTTCAATGATATCCCAGTAAATACTGACATTTTTTAATAACTGTGCCCTTGATTTGTTATGTGCACTGCTGTCCCCAACTCAGATCATAACCAGAAAATCTACTGATTAAAAGTAGCATGTGCACAGAGCATAATAAGTGAGCAGGAAGTCAGCTCAAATCCTTGGGCAATATGTACAGATGTATGTGTAATAACTTGCTTTACACTGAGCTCAAAATGCAGCCAAGCGAAACACAAATTCACTTAAGTAGTTTCAGTCTTAAAAATTACCATAGTACATTGTATGACAGGAAGGAGGCAGCAGATTTCACAGCAAACTTGTCATGTGCGCTGTGTGAGCACATGGACATGTTGGCATCTAAATAACAAAATGATGATATTGTTATAGCATCTTCATAATTATTGTAATGGCATACATTTTCAGTCTGCAGGGAAAAAAAACAATGCCAGTGGAGTGTGTGTTCATTTAACTTATTTATACAAAAGGACTTCAGACAAATGTGTACATGAGGATATTATTGATGACCACTGATTTTCAACACACATGTGAGCAGCTGATTTTGTTGAAGGGCCTTTAGTGACACTGAGACATTTAAACTGAGGTGGACATGGTAAAAAAAAACCCTCAGTATTTTTGTTTATCAATCTTTTAAAACAGTTTCTGGAGGTGGTTTTGGGACTGGGGGTGATAAACAGATGGTACACACTGTTTGATTACAGAGTTTACATTTTATCACTGAAAAGCAGAGACTAAAGGCTGAAACCAGTTCTTCAGCTCCTCCATCTTCTCCTCCAAGGTGGTGCGCAGGTCTTCAGCGGTTTTCTCGAAGCGCACCTTGATATCCTCGGCTGTGGCCTGAATCTTCTCCTTCATGTTCTCCGTCTGCGACCTCAGCAGATCATTCAGGGTGGTGATCTTTGCCTGAGCGTTGTCACGCACCTGAGCAAAGTATGGGTCCAAGCGTGTCTTCATGTCCTCCATGTTGCTCGAGCTGCGGGTCTGAAGCTCATCAAAGAAGTCAGAAACTTTTCTGAGAAAAGAAAATAAGAATAAAAAAGTTGATTTATCATATTGCTTCAGCATTTATTATGTTGCGAAGAAATTGCTATTGTACACTGTATAATTGCAGCGTTGGAGGCAGAATTCAGATTCTTTACTTAAGTAAATGCAGTGGTAGAATGTAAACATGTATATTTACTCTTGACTGTACTGAAGTAGAGTTTAGAGGAACTTGTTCTTTACTGGAGTATTTCCATTTTACGCTGCTTTATACATCTACTCCTCTTAAATTCAGAGGTAAATATTGAACCTTTTACTCCACTACATTTATCTGACAGCTTTAGTTACTTTGCAGATGCAGATTATTATTACAAAATAAAAACACTTAATAAATTATGATGCATCTATGAGTAAATGTAATACTACCACAGTGTAGAAATACAAGGAAAAGAGTCAGACTCTAGTCACACATTTAATGACTTCAATCAAAAAAGACTTGTAACTCAACTTGGACTCTGACACCGATGGCTTTTGACTTAACTTGGACTTGAGCCTTCTGACTTGAAAAAACTTGATACCTTCACCCAAGTCCAAAGATTTATATAAGTATATAACTTAAAAGTATGCCATGATTCAATTTATTTCCCTTCATTTTCTGAATCAACATACATTAACACTATTCATTCCCAGCAAGTCAACACAAAATTCATCAGATCCACTTTGATTGAACTGATCAGCAGCATCCAGTCAAGTTGCAAGTGAGAACCCTGAAGAGCTAATGTTATGTCACTGAGTGCCAGTTGATAAAAATGATACTGATGATAATTTTGTCTGCATACAAAAACTATGTCGTGGCCAACAAAAAAAATACATTGCAGTAGGCAAAACATGCAGGTTGAAAATTACAGACAGAGATGCAGCAGCTTCCAGTTTCATATGACATATGAAGTTGAACTTACAGCCAGTTGAGGCTATTGTAATACTGTAAGGGAAGTAATGCTAAGCTAACAGTAGCTAACAGCTAACTAACTTTTTTTTTTACAAATTTTAAAAAGTATTCACGATTTTTGTAAATATAATATATTATTACTCTGTTGTTAAAATGGTATTACATTTGGTGAAGAGCACATGATGACTTGTTTTGAACTGGTTTAGGACTTGGGACTTGTCAGTCTTGACTTGGGCTGTGAATGCAAACACTAGACAGTAATATGTGACTTGCAAAAAATGACACAGTCCCACCTCTGGTAACTAAAGCTGTCAATAAATGTAGTGGAGTAAAGAGTACAATATTTACCTCTGAAATGTAGTGAAGTAGAAGTATGAAGTAGCATAAGATGGAAATACTAGAGTAAAGTACAAGTGCTTTAAAATTGTTCTCAAGTACAATGTGCTTAGTTCCATTACCCCACTGGAAGTACAGTATATGTATGTACTATATAAAATAGTTGATAGTTAATTTTCTGTTGATCAGCTTATCAATTAATTGACCAATCGTTGCAGCTCTAGATTGCTCAGTCCAGTTTATATCACCAGATGAATCCACTCATGATCAATACTGCTCTCCGAAAACATAGTATATTAAACAAACTGCAGGATGGTTAAAACATGACTTAGTATTAAAATAAAGATTAGTACAAAGTATCTTAGGAGACATCTGCAAAATGAAACTGTTCAAAAAATAAAACAGTTTAAAGTTTTTATAAGTTTAGTTGGTAAAACGCAGAGAATCTATCAGAGCCTCTTACTGGACAGAGTTCCCCATCAGCCTCCAGTGAACGCCTCCCCGCTCTCACTCACCTCTTGATCTCCTGTGTGTCCTTGTTCATGCGTTTCTTCAGCTTGCGTGTGTAGGCGGAGACCCTGACCTTGACGTCATCAGCATTCTGCTCCATCATGGTCTGCAGTTCCACGGCGTACTTCTCCGCCTGCTCCCTGGCCTCGCTCATGTGATCACCCAGTTTGTCGAACAGCTTCTGCAGGTCTCTGCCCAGATTCTCTGCAGCCTCCTGAGTGTAGGGGACCACCTTGGTCTGCAGGTTATCCCTGTATACGGCCAGCTCGGCCATGGTGTCCTGGATCAAGGTGCTGTTTGGGGGGACGAGACAGATGAGTTAAGGGATTTTGTGGCTGTTTTTTTTGGTGGAGTAGTTTGGATCCAATGGGGTCAAGACTGCAGTCCACATAAGTTATCAGAAATGTGGACTTGAGGCCAAAGTGCACTGCAGGTCTTCGTCAGCAGCTCTTTCAGTGTCTCACCTCACTGACACATGCTGAGTAACCTCCTCACACTCAGTTGAGGGCAGAATGTGTGTTGTGTAACCAAAATAACATTGTGTCGATGCTTTTTTACCTCAGTGCAACATACTTGAAACAGTCTGACAAGAACACTTAGACCCAGATAACAACTGGATTGTTCCAGTTACAGTGTAACCAGCGCTGGAGGAAGTGTTGTAGATCATTTACTCAAATAAAAGCAGCAATATCACAATGTAAAAGTACTCCATTACAAGTAAAAGCTCTGCATTAAAAATATTACACAAGTAAACAAACAGAAGCACATAGTATCCATCTTTAATTATCATATATTGATTATTATTGCTGATGCATACCTACGTAAGCAGCATTTTAATGTTGCAGTGGGTCATTTTATCTGCTCGAGACTGTACAGTGATGGATTGTTCGGTTATAAACTCATCACCAAATTCATATGTGAAATATTAATATGCAAAGTACCTGGTAACAACAGCTGTCAGACAGATGTAGTAAAGTTTAAAGTAGCAGTAAATTGAAATGTGATTGTGTTTTACTCTGGGTGGGGACCAGTTTACCTCTAGTCACACACCAGGTAGCGAGAGTGAGTGCAGTGATTCTTCTTCTACTGTGTTAGACTAACTTTAAAACGTATCACTGGGCAGGTGGTGCAGATTAAATCATTAATAACATTATGCAAATGTATTGCACAAAGTATTTATCATATACACATTGAAGGTAAGATAAATTAACTCACTCCAGTTCTCGGCCGATCTGGGAGCCCTTGATGTCTGTCACCATTGCGTCGGCCTTTGTGTTCAGATCCTCGAAATAATCATTGAATTTGTCGACTGTGACTTCCCAGGGGTTCTTCCAGTCAGTCTGAGGAACACTTCTGGCATGGCAGCCTGTGTGTTTTGACAGAGACAAAGTCATATATTCACTTTTTAAATCATTCAGATGGGAAATAAAAGAAGATGGAAGAAATGTTGCATTGGACTTGATTAAACATCTTTGAATCAGTGCCTGGAAAGTGTAACAAGTGTCATTTCATTTAAGGATTTCTTTTGATCGTTGGAGGATAATCAGCCACTTTATAAAATCTGGGACCCTTATTTGGACACTGAAGAAGCCCAAAGACTGATTTCAGACCTGTGGAAACCACTTAAGACCCTTAAAAAGGACCTGCTCACGTGTTCAGACACAATGTGTGAATCATATGTTGCTTCAAAAATTAAGGCTGGAGCACTGAAGATTAATAAAATAAAAAACTTTCTTTCTTTCTTTCTTTCTTTCTTTCTTTCTTTCTTTCCCTTTTTTTGTCTTGTCTCCTTTCCTTCCTTCTTTTACTTGAGAAGCTTTTCATGCACAAACTTATCAGCGTTCGGCAGTTTGCCATCAGGAAATGCATCTTCTATGCAGTTTCTAGTTTCCCCTTATACGTGTAATTCTTCTTTAAAATGTATATATATATATATTTATATATTTCTTCTAAGCAAATTAAAATCCAACAAAAAATTTTTTTTTGAGTCCCCAAAATAATTTTTGAACTCACCTGAGAGGACAGCCAGCACAAGGATTGCTGCAAAGACCCTCATGATGACCTGAAACATCATATAATAAACAGAATAAACAGGTTAAAATGGTCCCAGCACTGACACACAAGTTTTAGTAAATTCAGCTGTTAAAAAGCTAAAATTCAAAAAGACATTTTTATTAGAATGAATCAATAATATGACTGTTATCCCCAGATTTCTTACCAAACTCTCTATACATTTAGTTTAAATCAACACAAACTTTTAAACAAATTTTTAGAGACACGTCAAACACCTTGATTCAAACACTGTGAGACCAGCTGTTAGTAAAGATGTGTGGGAGTGATCTGAGACTTACCTCAGTGATCTGATCTGTGACGTCTCTGAGACTGACTGAGCTTGTCACTCAGTATTTATGCACTTTAGGTGGCTTTGATGCAATCCAATAAATGTCAGGAGGATTGCCGACCTCTGTCCAAAGTTCCAAGTGTGACCTGCGTCGTTGTCATCTTTTATTGCTGTGTGTGTGTTATTTTGGCTCCACGTCGCACACTGAAAGTACACATGCAGGCACAGGTCAAAAATTAGGAACAACCAAAATATCTGTCATCAGTTTGCAAGAGGTCAAGGCCTCTGGATCAGCAGTGGGATAGTGTGAGTTCAGTACTAACTGTTTGTGCCTTATATAAAATGTAGTGTGCAAAAAAAAAAAAATGTCACTGCGCCAACAGATAATCAGAAAGACTGTCCTTGTTTATCAAATCCACAATCCTAGTGATAGCAGTGACAAGGCCAAAGGTCATTCTTGTATCATATCATTGTCCAGCTGATCTGGTTCATAGTCCGCTTTAACAACCACTGCCTGCATTTATACAACGTTTATAAGATGGGAAAACTTCCAATAAACTACCCTTCACACAGCTGAAGTTAATCAATCAATAACTTTATTGTCTGTGGGTGTGGAAGTGTGCTTCTGGCCTGAATGTTGCTAGAAGTATAAACAGATTTGAGGCGTTAAATACATTAACAACCATCAGAAGATTTGTGGGCAACATATGAGTGCTATCAGTGGGTGGACAAACTACGGCCCGAGGCCTAACTGCGGCCCGCTGCCTGTTTTGTGATGGCCAGCTGCAAATTTTTAAAAACAGACTTGAACGTGGTTGAGCATTTTTCTAGTAAATTGCACTGTGTGTACATCACAAAGCCTAGTTTAAACACAATGTCCTTGTCATCTTGAATAACTAGGATGCAACTAGGAAGCTCTGCCATTGCACTTTTTAATTTGAACACTAGATGCCGCTACTTCACCTGCAACAATTGATTACAAGTCGATTTATATTTACCTCAGTAAACCTCAGTAAGACCTGTAAAGATAGAGGATAGAGAAATATTTTTTGTAGTATATTGGCACATGACTGAACCACTGTAATGTCCAGCATTAAACTGGTATTTTGAGACAGAAGGTATTTACTATGGCAAATGGCCTTTTCTGGTCTAAAAGCACAGACTTTATTGCCATGTAACTGGTTAAAAACTATGCATTTACCAATGTTTGGCATGTCACTTTTATATATATTCTTTTATACAGCCTACAGTCCAAAAAGTTCTCTGCTATAAAGGGTGGCGGGTAAGCTGGAGCAAATCCCAGCTGACACTAGGCAGACAACAATTCACATTCACACCTTCGGGCAATTTAGAGTCAACAATTAACCTAACTAGGCATGTCTTTGGACTGCTGAAGGAACAAGGATGCTAACATGGTGAGAACATGCAAACTTCGCACAGAGGGAACCAAGCTGGCGTTTGAACCCGGAAACCTTCTGCTGTGAGGTGATGGTGCTTGCTAACCACTGCACTGCAATGCCACCCTATTATCTTCACAAAATCCTGTTCTCAGACTCTCCTCCAATCATTTTCTTCTAGAGACTCACTGCCTTATTTGACCTTGTCCATTATATGCAAGTGAAGGCAGACATCTCTACAGTCGATATCTTCAACACTCAACAACTCACACCAAAACAATCTGAACTGATATTGAAAGGAAAATGCTCAACTTCAGCAAACACTGAAATGAAGAAACTCGGAGAACCACGGAGAAAAGTTACAGCCAACGGGGTTACTATAATCTCAGAACTTAAGCATACAACAGTATACTAGTCTACACAACAAAACAGATGGAAACAGCCCTGAACAATCACCCTTCAAGTACTTTTATACTGGGCGTCTACTCGTTCATGTGCATGTGTGTGTGTGTATGTGTGTGTGTGTGTGTGTGTGTGTGTGTGTGTGTGTACACGCTTGGGTCGTATTTTCTGGGAATCCAAAGTTCTCCTGGTTTCCTACTTATTCCTAGAGCTGGATTTCGTGTGTCAGTGTTTTCTATCTTCTTTGTCTTTCTGGCAAAAACAACCGTTTCTATTGCGAAACTTGGCACATCCGTCCCAACGGTCAGGTCACCTTAACCCAGAATGTTCTCCCTCATTTAACTTCCCAAGGCTTGACTTACGCACAAAGTACTCAGATTATCAAAACACATAGCACCACAAGAGAAAAAAAAATATATTTTTGATTTTGGGGTGAACTGTCCCTTCAAATTTACATCGACTTACTTTAATATACCTCTGTGATATTATCTTTGATGTGTAAAAGTGCTTAAAAATGTTTGACAGTGAAAGTTGCTGTTTACTTTGAAGCTCTTTGATTGAATTGATGAATACAAAGACACACAAAACACATTTAACCAGTTTATTGTTGTTTTACAGATGAAAGCTTATAGTTGTAAACTGTAACAAAATAGAGGAAATACTGACATCATTCCTTTCAGGGCATTTTTATCAACATAAATAGAAAATAAGGTATTGCACTTTTCATCTGTCCCATAAACATCACCCTGATTCAACGGAGGTAAAACTGAGGTAGGTATGAATCCATTTACTGGGTCATCTTAGCGAAGGACTTCCACAGAGCATTCAGCTGCTTCTTCAGGATCCGGGCATCAGCGTCCAACTTGGACCTCAGCTCCTCTCCATACGGAGCCAGGTTCTGCTGGAGCTCCTGGGTTTTCTGGGTCAGCTGGGTCTGGAAGCTCTCAGCCAGGGGGATCATGCTCCTCTGAAACTCATCCATGCTCTGCTCGATCTTCTCCTTTATCTCCTCAGTGTAGGGGACCATCTGGGCCTGCAGCTCGGTCATGCTCTTGTCCAGCTTGACCCTCAGCTCCTCGCTCTTCTGCAGCAGGACTCCCCTCAGGGCCTCGGGGTCCATGGTCTCAGCGTAAGGGGTGGCGTCCTTCTTCAGAACATCCATCTGCCTCTGGAGGTCAGCGACCAGCTCCTCAGCGTACGGCTGCAGGCTGGTTCCCACAGCTTTCAGATCCTTCTCCAGACGGGTCTTCAGCTGCTCGGCCTCCTCGGTAAACTTAGACATGAGGTCCTGGGTCAGAGGAGCCACCTGAGTACGGAGAGCTTCGGTGAGCTTGTTCACAGCGTCGGTGCTCTCAGAGATGAGGGTGCTGCAGAGACACAATAAGAAATAAGTGATGGAAAAACTCCAGTTTCATCTTTACTTATTTATTATTCTCTCCAAGCTGGGTTACTGCAAATTTGGTCAGGAATATCTAATGCTGTAGAGAAATATTTAAGAATTTACAGTTTTCAGGGACTTTATTTTTTCTTTAAGGCTTTAGTGAAAGCATCTTTATTATTTTGAGACTACTTACTTCACTTCCTTTCCCAGCTCGGACTGTCTGATCTGCTTCAGGGAGTCCTCAGCGGTTGCGGTTGCCTTGGCAACGTAGTCCCAGAAAGCATCTTTCACCATGTCGACCTGCTGCTTGGGCTGGGTTTGCCACATGATGTTGGCATTGCAACTAGCTGAGAGAACAAAAGCATTTATTTTTTTACATGTTACCACTGTATGCCTCTTGTTCCAACTTAAATGTTGATTTTAAACAAAATCACAAAACTTTCTTACCACTAAAAACAGCGAGGACGAGCACCACGAGGACCTTCATGACTGCAGCTGAAAAGAAACATGCAAAATTTGCTTTTTGTGGTTATTCTTCATATGAGAACCTGAAAAGTGACGTGCTGGTACCGATGTCTCACCTGTGTGGATGAGCCTTCAGCTGTTGAACGGAGTGTTCAGCTCATGGTTCTGTATATATAGGCAGCTGAGCTGTATAGAGGAAGCACCAGAGTAAAGTCCAACACTGAGTGCCATGTTGTCAATGCTGCTTCCACATCACAGAAACAGTGGTAACAGTTGGTCAGCTACGACATCACCACTGTCTGATAAGATCATGTGTAGGTTAAATGTCATTGTATACCTGTCAGACACATTTCAAGGCAAGAAACATTTGTTTTGTATTTAGCAACTGATGTGAAGTCTTTATGTGTATTTCTGGGTCTATTATCAGAAAAAATAACTGTCAGCTTTAAGCAAAAGTTAAGTATACAGTTATATACCTTAAGTTTTATGCCCTAGCTTTGAGAGAAAGTATCATTTCCTTTGTTTTAGATGACAAATACCCTGTTATTGGAGACAGGAGCCAAACAGGAAACTCAAATTTACAATCAGTAATTTTATTATTATTAATAAAAAAAATAATAACTGACAATTACCATAATGATATTAGCCAATAATATTAGTTTTGTGAGACTACTCAAGCTAAATGCTACTGAAAAGTGAAAAATGTTTACAAAGTTCACCAGTTTTAGTTTAGCTTGTTAGCATCAGGTTAGCATGTTATCATGTTCACAACAAACAATGCTGTTAGGTTAGCGTGCTATCAAGTTCACAACAACAATGCTAGCATGCTGATGTTTAGCAGGTATATAATGTTCACCAAGTTCACCAGTTTTAGTTTAGCTTGTTAGCATCAGTTTAGCATGTTATCATGTTCACAACAAACAATGCTGTTAGGTTAGCGTGCTATCATGTTTGCAACAACAATGCTAACATGCTGATGTTTAGCAGGTATATAATGTTCACCAAGTTCACCAGTTGTAGTTTAGCATGTTAGCATCAGGTTAGCATGCTATTATGTTCACGACAACAATGCTAGCATGCTGATGTTTAGCAGGTATATAATGTTTACCAAGTTCATAATGTTTTGTTAAGTTTGTTAGCGTCAGGTCAACATTTGATCATGTTCACAACAACAATGCTAACATGCTGATGTTTAGCAGGTATACAGTGTTTACCAACTTCACCAGTTTAAGTTAAGCTTGTTAGCATCAGATTAGCATGCTACCATGTTCACTTAAAACAATACTAATGCTAATGTTTACCAAGTTCACCAATTTTTGTTAAGCTCAGGTCAACATGCTATCATGTTCACAACAACAATGCTAACATGCTGATGTTTAGTAGGTATATAATGTTGACCAAGTTCAGCAGTTATAGTTTAGTATGTTGTTATTAGGTTAACATACTTACATGTTCACAACAACAATGCTAACATGCTGATGTTTAGCAGGTATATAATGTTTACCAAGTTCACCAGTTTTAGTTAAGCTTGTTAGCATCAGGTTAGCATGCTATCATGCATCACCATGTTCAAAGTAACAATGCTAACATGCTGATTTTAGCAGGTAATGTTTACGAAGTACAGCAGTTTTAGTTAATTATGTTAGAATGCTAATATTTGCTAATTAGTGCTCAACACAAAGTACAGCTGAGGCTGATGGGAATGACATTAGCTTAGCAGGTGTTTGATTATAAATCAAAGTCTGGGGGAAAATGAAAATATGACCTGATTATAGTATTTAAGAAAAAGCCAGAGCATCACTAAAAACAGTAGGATTCATCCCCTGGGAAACATAAACGTCTGGACAAAATTTCAAGGCAACACCTCACATAGCAGTTGAGATATTTCAGTCTGAACCAAAGAGGTGAACCAACTGACAGGCACTGTTATCCAGAGCCACGCTGTTATGGCTAAAAAGTACAAAATACATGTAGTTTATAGGAATGTAAGATTACAGTTCTATTATATTTAATTGTATTTAACACTCATGAGACTTGAATTTGGGTCACTCATGTGTAAGATGACATGTGTCATATGTAACATCCATAAACACACTCAGGAGTAAGAAATGTCAACAGATAAGATAATGAGGTTATTACTGTTTCACTCTGTTGGGTCATGCGGTACAAATACTGCACTGTTTCTGTTGATTACTTCAGTGTAACTTAAAAAGCACAGAGTCAACATACATATTGATCCAATTGAATGTCCTCCACTTCTAGACAAACTTCTCAGGTTTTATAGGTCAGTGAAATGTAAGCAGGACTTTGATCAATTGGTGTCATCTGACCTGCAGATTATCTTTACTGAGGAATGTTATGTTTCCTTATACAGCCATTCCCTAAGATAAGATAGAGGAGCTAGATTCTTCCTCATGTAGCTGTTTTCATTTAACACATAAAGCCCATTATAATTGGATAAACTTAAAAATGTCCCACTCTGGAGAAAAAGTGGCAAATAACTACATACATACATACATACATACATACATAATTTTCATGGAAGAAATTCACAACATTTATTTAAATTTTCTCACGAGACTGTAGCTTTGGAACTATAATGTTGCAGCTTTACAGCAGAAGGCACAATTTCCCTCAGGGGTTGGGGCAGAAAATGAATTTTACAGTTTTAATTCTAACCCACAAATCAAATGCACACTGACATCAACCAAACAATCTTTTAAAAAATGAACTGAATAGAAATAAACTGATAAGGAAGTCACCAATCCATTCTGCACTGAACAGAGAGACACAGCTGATCTAATATGTTGTCACAACATCAACATTTCTGTGTTTCCTCTCTAACTGATCATACTAATATAATTTTCCTTAATTCATTTTTATATTAACAGAGGGTCAAATGACTACGTGTAATGGTATGGGTCACTTGTAGTGATTAACCCAAAGAGAATTACAGTCTATTTAGTCCCTTTCAGGTCTTTGTTTTGGTTTTATCATTTCATTGTCACCTCTTACAATGACGCTCTCTATTTGAACTAAGAAGTCAGAATTTCCATGTTCCTTGTCAGAAATTTAAACTGAAATGTACCCTGGAGTTGGATTTCCAACTTGGAAGTCGTAAGAACCTCACCAACCTCCACCTTAAAATCCAAGATGGCAGCTTCGCGCATCAAGAGCCCAGACTGTATAAAATAATGGACATAGTAACTGTGATGTCACCCATTGGTTTGTGAACTATTGTCTTTAAGTCTTGAGTTTGGCATTTTGGCCCTCACCATCTTGGATTTTTGGAGCCAGAGGTGACCATATTGGATGAGAGGGTGGAGCTAACCCTAGCAGTATCTGCTGGTTTGGTTTGCACTACATATTTACAGCCAGGTAAGTGTACTTACCGGAAAAAATGATGATCCGACTCCTTAGAGCAGTGATAATCAACCTACAATAGGGTGCTGGATGGCCCCCCAACAATTTTTCTATTTCACACTGAAATAAGTTGATTCATTGATTGATTGTATTGTATTTTCTAATATAAATACAGTGCCAGAGTGCATAAAAAAAGCAAAATAGAAGCTGTTTATCAAAAAAGTACCAGGACAGGATCTCCTGTCATCAATTCCTAGAAATGCCCCTGTGGACACCTGACCTGTGCGGGGCTGCTATTGAGTATCCCTGCCTTAGAGGGTCTTTTAGTACAACTAAAATGCTAAACAAGACTTTTTTAGGTTACCAAAATGTTATTAATAACTTTAGTGAACTGAAAACTCACTGAACAAGCTACAGCTACACCTGAGAATCTGGGGTTACATCATGGTTACGTTACCTAACCAGTGTTGTCGACGTGGTAGTGACATGTCACCAGATGGCACCCACCTGTCACAAAGTGGCCACACTCATAATTATTCACAACTTAATAACATTTAAATGGATGTGTAACACAAAAATTGGATCCCCCTGCAGTTGTCATGAACGGGGAAATGAAGTCCTAGAAACCAAATCTGTTTTTGTACCAGGCTGTAAAGATGTTTATTTCTGCTGTAAAGTTGTGCATTTTAACATGGGAGTCTATGGGGACTGACTCACTTGGAGCCAGTCTCAAGTGGCCATTAGAGGAACAGCAATTTCAATTTTTTTTTATACTTCCACACAGAGTTGTCAACTTGGTGACATTCTTCTAGATAAAGTGACCTGTCAGCAACTTGTAACAAATTAGGGACTCATTCAGACCATCAGTAATCGCAGTCCACAGCATTTGTGCCATCAGCCCAGGTTCTGTCCCTCTCTCTCCTCTTGCAGGAGGAGAGGAGAAGCCACTCGCCATGGGAGTTCAGTTGTAGTGAGTTTCTGTGGTAACACTGATATCCTTGCTCTCTGGATTGGAAGAGCAAGGTGTGAGTGCATATTTATGCTGTTCAAATGTTGAGGAGTTCTCTATTGAATTTAATTCAGTGATGTTGTTCCACATGATGACTTCACCAATGTGCAAATGAACATCTTACGTCATCTGGTGACCTTGTGCTGGCTACTTTCATTGATACAGAGATGGCAACACTGCTTCCATGTTGGCTTCAGTTTTCAGTCCAAAGGGTTGCCATTCATGAATGCTGTAGTAATACACCTTTTTTGTTAGGGTTAGGGTTCTGTCTTATTTGTGTCTCATTAAATCAGCTGTATAAAGAGTAGTGTTAAACTTCTATCTTGATAGGTGTTTGGATGAATAAAATAGTGCGCAATGTCAAATGGTATTGTGAGCAATGGTATTGTTATTTGGACTTGTTCAGCTGGGGTGTGACGTCATTCCCAGCTCCATCTTCTAATTTCTGAGGTTAATGGAACGCAGCATAAGCTCTAAAAGCCCTCTGTACACTACCTGCGCAGCGCCAAGACAGACAGATTAATTCAGTGATAAGATGATGAACATAGTGAAGTGTAAAGAGCCAGATATTTCCCTCAGGAGTTGGTGAAAACAAAAACAGAGCTGAAAAAGAGCGACTATTGGACTCAAAATCATCACGTGGACATAACATGACTCCAAATGAATCATAATTTTGCTCCATAACGGCTGGATGTGTAAATAAGCAACTTTATAAGGTTATAAAGTGTCATTACGTTCACTCCTTGCACTGTTCCCAAGATGCCAACACCAATCAGCGCAGCTTTAAGTTAAATTTTCCATACATTATTTGTATCTTTACATTAAAGCTATTGCACTGATTAGCCTTTTGCCCACTCCCTTCTGTTTAACTGCTGCACATGTTGCTGATTTAGTGGTACCAAACCATAACTCAACCCATTCAGATGCCAGAGACTATGTATCAAAGGACAACTGAGGCAGTGGCACTTGAATTATGACGTGGAGTGACAGTAGTGACAAGAATTTGTCCAGCAGGGCAACCAGAGAAGGACTTTACCCTACTATAATACTATAAAAGTGTTGATCGGGCGTTTGCAAAAACACCAGTCATCAGACTCAGAGCGGAGAAGAGACAAGCTGCCTGTGTAAGGTAACATATATTATTATTAACTTAACACTTCTTGACTAATTTCAGTGTTAGATTATATTTTTACACGTTATTTTCTTGATCCAACAGAGTCAAATTCAATCATGAAGGTACTTGTGGTTCTCGCACTTTTCTCCGGTGAGTTATATTTTTCTCTTTGAAACAAATGTCAGCCACAGCTGGGTGAATACATGGCTGGGTTTTACTTAATCTGTTGTTTTGTCCACAGTTTGCAATGCCAACATCCTGTGGCAGGAGCCAGCCAAGACCAATCTGGAAATGGTGAAAGATGCTTTCTGGGACTATGTTGCTAAAGTGACAGTCACCGCTGAGGACTCCCTGAGTCAGATCAGACAGTCTGAGCTGGGACAGCAAGTGAAGTAAGAGCGATAAAGACGCTTGATGACATTAGAAATATTCTACAAGTTTCAGTTAAATAACTGTTTTTCTTTTCTGTGTCCGTCAGTGCCAGGATCACTGAGAGCACTGACCAAGTCAACAAGTACGTCGCTACTCTGCAGGCTCAGTTGACTCCTCTGACCCAGGACTTCATCACTAGGGTTACCCAGGAGGCTGAGCAGCTGAAGACTCGTCTGGAGCAGGATCTGACCACTGTGAGCACTAACGCTGAGGAAATAGTGGCGCAGATCCAGAAGCAGGTGGAGGAGCTGAAGAAGGAGGCCACCTCTTACGCTGAGTCCATGGACCCCGAGGCTGTGAAGGCCGTCCTGCTGCAGAAGAGCCAGGAGCTGAAGGAACAGCTGGATCAGAAAGCCACCGAGCTGCAGGCCCAGATGGTCCCCTACACCGACGACTTGAGGCAGAAGGTGGAGAAGAGCATGGAGGAGTTTCAGAAGACCATCATCCCCCTGACCCAGAGCTTTGAGGCCCAGCTGGCCCAGAAAACCCAGGAGGTCCAGCAGAACCTGGCTCAAACAGGAGAGGAGCTGAAGGCCAAACTGGACGCCAGCACTCAGGACCTGCAGGCTCAGCTGGCCATTCTGTGGGAGTCTTTCACCTCCAAGACCCAGTAAACACGCCTCCTCCATCAGCCTCTGCACACCAAATATTTATTTCAATTTCACCCAGTGTATGCTTCACTAAATAAATGATTTAACAATCAAGTTCAGTCTTTTGTGTTTTAATTAGCATGCAAGATGTGCACGACAAGATTGATACCGAGAACATTTTTACACGATGACTGTTCAATAAAAGGTTAGTTTTTAGAGCTGCACTAAAATAAATTACAGTCACAATATCGTGACTCATCTCATGACCCAGTCCATGAAATCACTTTATGCAAGAGGACTCTAACGCAGTGCACATACACATTGTTTTGACATAGTGCTGTCACAGTGTTACATAAACATGCATTTTTTGGATTATTATCATGTCTGTACATCGCACACCTATTCTCCATACTTTGTACTATGGGCTTTTGCACATTCCTGCACAAAACTGTGTAGTTTTGCATTTTAAAACAGCAATATTGTTCATATTGTCATAGTATATTTTCATTGTAACAGTTTCTATTTTATATTTATATTTCTGATTCATTGCCGAGCAGAGACTTTAAACTATAGCTTAAAAGCTTGTTACATCCAGCATTTAAGAATTAAAGTAAACTATCTTCCCATATATTGAAACACAATCTTTACTGCATGTAAAACAGTGAAAAAAGATAAGTTTTTATATAGCACGTTTTTTTGTTCAGTGGGAATCCTGTTATTACCAGGTTAAAGAATGCACTAATACCTGCTCAAATCATTCCGCTTAATCAATCCTCTATTTCCATACTCTATTGAATGCATGTAGGGACCCATAATTCTTTTAAAAAAGCTCTTATTTAGTTTACTCGGTTTTAGTTTATACAAATTTTCTCCAAGGGTGCAACAGCCTTTTTGCCGACCAAATATTAAACAATCTTTAGTATTTTTTAATTTTTTTATGCGGTGACAGCGATAGCCCGAAGCATTATGTTTTTGGGTAGTCCATCTGTCTGTTGTATTCTCATGAACACAATATTTCAGGAATGCCTTGAGGTAATTTGTTGAGATTTAAACATTCACTTGGACTCAATGTTGAACTTACTAGATTTTGGTGGTCATAGATCAAGGTCACTGTGACCACAACCTAACATACTTTTGGCCATAACTCGAGAATTCATGTGCTAATTATGACAAAACTTCACACAAATGTTTAATAGGATAAAATGATAAAATGTTGATGTTGTATATCCAAAAGGTCAAAGGTCAACTTCACTGTGACATCATAACGTTCTGCAAAAACTCTTTTCTGAGCACTCCTTCTGAAATTCATCCAAACTCACACAAAAAAACAATCAAAGACATGCAGGGTTTTTTGTAAGAAATGGTATTTATCAGTCTCCAAGAGGTATATACAGGTCATATATATACTGTTCCAAATGTATGTAACATAAAAAAGGCAACAAAACAGGTGATGACAGTAAACATGACATGCAGTACAGTACACTCCCTCCTGACAGCTGGTAAACGTGTCTGTAACCAGTAAATCACTTCTAACAAGCAAACAATGATTTCATTCAACGTACGCCAAAGAGCTTTTCAGTAAAAAAAAAAAAAAAAAGAAGAAAATTCAAGATTGGAGCGACAGGCACTGAACTCAGTGACAAAAACAAAGAGCTCTGTAATTCAGTAATGTCTCCTTATGTGTTATGTATGTCTACTGGTTTGTGTCGGGAGTCCACAGTCAACACAGTCCTGACCAGTCACATTATTTGTTTCACTTCTGATCATTCAGGCGATTAATCTGACAGGATTAAATGCATTAGATTTATGTTATTACATTTTATTCACCACATCTGATGAAACCAATAACATGATGATGGCTGCGCGGATCGACAGGTCGAAGTGATGGGACACACAGTGTTGTACATGGCATAGTCTGCTTGTTCCATAGTGAGTCTGTCCGTTCTGTGAACTCGGTCTGCGGGTCGATCGCCCGCCGCTCAGTCAAGTCTAACCGATGGTGACGCCAAACCCACACTGGAACTTGTTCTTGCGATGGTTGAGGAAGGTGCAGAGGACCAGAGAGAGCGGCAGCGGGAGCAGCTTCTTTTCTAACGTTGCACCGACTATCCAGTTACTGTCTACTGAACCTGGAGGAAGAGCAGCAGACAGAATATTAGATTTCATAAAAGACTGACAAAACTCTCTGCAGATATGTGTGCCTTTGTAATGTCCTGTTTCATTTGTTTAAAAAATGTATTCTCAATAAACAGTGAAATAAACATCTATAAAGACAGGCCATACTTCTGTGATAATATGAAAACTCTCTCTGAGGATTTTCTTGTTAATCTATCAATTTCTAATCAATTCAAAAATAAATTGGAAAAAAACAAAAACAAAAACCCAAAACAATTTAACATCCATCAACTCTACAATTTAAGAGGTTTCTGATTTTTCTCTGGTTAAAAAGAGAAGGAGTGTGTACACATCGTACCTTTAAACAGTAAATTGGCTTTAGGCACATCTAGCTGGTAGCCGAACGACACACTGGTGTCCTGCATGCGGGTGCTCGCCTCAAACTCCACGCCGAGCTGCAACTGTTGAAGAGCGGCAGAGAGTTATATCCCGATGAATGCAGATTTATGAAACATGCAAAACCACACCCGGAACAGAGCGCGTTCACTCACTTCTTTAATATAATTATCAAATACGGAGGCTTTACTGACTACTCACCTGACCTGCTCTTCCAATTAAAAGACAAACAAAAGCTACAAACTGTTTATACTGGATTTTAACCAAGGCTGACAAACAATTAAAAAGGTTACCTGGTCATTGGCTTTGTGATAGTATGAAGCATGAGCCCCCGCGGAGCCGAGTGTCAGTGTGGCAATGTAGTTACTGCCTGTACAGAGGGACTTCAAGTCAATAATAGTTTGACCAAATAAAAAAAATGGACTCATTAAAGGGGAACATAAATAAATAAATAAAATAAATAATAAAGAATTCTAATATGTTATTTCCATGGCCAAAGAAAGTTCAATCAATATAAGTGAACATGAGGTACTCTCTCTCAAAGCCAGAAACCAGAGAAGTAATATGGAATTTATACTTCTGCATTGAATCGACATCGTAGCTACGGCCTAGGCTACATGTCGATGCAGAGCCTACGGTGTAGCCTGACGTGTACCTCCCTAGAAATGTGACTACATGTCACGGCAACTCAGACCTCCTGTCTATTTTTATGAGCTGAAACCATTTCCCTCAATGCAAAATGCCATAGGCTTGTGCTAATAACGTTAGCATGTTATATTTGTTTGGAAACGTGTTTAGTATAATACACCTGTTTTGTCAGTGAACTTTATGAGTTGCAATGGAGCCAAACTGTGTGCCGTTACCTTTGTTAAATGTTGCTGTTGTCCCTGGTTTTATATGAGAAGAGGAAAAGATTGTGAGCTGCTAGGCTAATCTATACAATGTAAAATGCCATAGGCTTGTGCTAATAACATTAGCATGTTGTATTTGTGGGGAAATGTAAAGACAAGTGTTTGTCTGTGAATGTTGCGAGTTATAGTGAAGCTGATTTGTGTACTTGTGTTTGAAATTGTCTCTATTAAGCCATGTTTAATGTGTGTTTAATGTGTGTTTTGGGTGTGTTTTGAATCAACTAAACTTTACAGCACTTCACAGAACTCACTCAGAGGATTCCCCTGGCTGCTCTCAGTGTCATCTATAACATCTTTCTGATTCACTGTCAATAAAGCAGCTCCTGACTCTGTGATGACATCACCAATCTGAGCTGTAGCACTTAAGTTTGTGGACTTGGGAGAGAGTTGTTCGTTTGTATTAATATTTTTGTCTCAGACCATAAGGATAACATGTTTGAATTTTGAAAATGGACACAGTTTCCCTTAAAGTCCAAGTACATTGGATCCAACCTGCTCATAATAACCTGAGTCTCACCTGTGTATCTTCCGACTAAAGACATCACTGTGCCTTCCTCTCCTGGCCTGCGGTGGTAAACCAGCTCCCCCCCCAGAGCCAGAGTCGGCGTTATGGACTGGAGGTAGTGTGTTACAACAATACCTGACAGGCGGACAAGAGGTGTTCAGGTTCAGAACAAATCCTTATGTCGGTTAAATTACATTCAGAACATTAAAAACGATCCGATAACATTTAAGGACATAAAGTAACTTCAGTCTTCAGATGACAAAATGTTGACTGAAGACCTACCAGAGCCGACAATGACATCTGGGTTTCCAAGGGTGACTGTTGCAGTGAAATCTTCTCCCTTGAACTCAGCATCGCCTTGCCAGTTCATGAACTTGTGTTGTTGTGTCTGAGGACATCACAGATTTTGACAAAGTTAACATAATGATCTGTATAGTGGATTTTTAAGGGTGACACTAATATCTTTACCTGAGACTTCAACAAATCTGACACTGACACATCAGCTGGTTCCCATTTTTTTATACACAATCATTTCTGCTTATAATCCTTTTAATTGGGTTATTTCCAAATGTAACCAAGACAGATAATGAGAGAGACATTTTACACTGTAAAAATAAAGTTCACAGTGGCCTCTGGTGGACAAAATTTGTAATGATGCAACTGCTTCTAAATTTGGTTAAATATCTTTGGCATTTTTGTAATGTGATTTCTTGTCACTTACTTGCCAAGACATGCACTGATATCGGCAATAAACTAAAACCAGGCCGGCAGATTTATTGGTCTAGTTCCAGTTAATATTATACACAGTAAGAGAAATCAAGAGAAATTAAATAAGCACATTATAGTTCTAATGGTACTAAAAGGTCCAACAGAAGGAAAATAATGTTTGAGATTTACCTGGAAGGCCAGTTTGGATCGTATTCTGCTGGAGATCTGATGGATGACCTGGGCGTTAAGGCTCCCACTGTTGTCCATGTCCCCCACCATAACTGGAAAAAACTGAACACAAAGAACATTTGTTTAACAGTCTGTATGTAAAGAACACAGAAATGTCTCACAGATGGGATTCACAGTGACTTTACTGCAGCGTACCTCTGCTGGACCTGTCTGCTTTGTTCCAACATATGTAGCACCAAACCTGTAGGTGGAATCTCCCATGGTGCTCAGCAGCACTGTGTGATTCACCTTAAAAAGAGTTTAAAAATACACCATTAAAAATAACACAATTAAGACATTTATGGTTCACTTTCCTTGGTCTGGTTCAATTATCAGAGTTTTGAGATGTAGTCAAAAAAATTCTGATTTAAGAAGGAACTTAACTGACCTGGAAGTGGTTGCTAAGGCCCTTGTTGACAACTAGCCTGACTCCCTCCATCTGCATAGGGAAAACCTCTGAGAAGAAAAACATGGATGCAGATCAGACACACTGGAAAGCAAATCCAGGTAAAACAGGTCTCTAATTATAAATTATTTCGTGTATCAGAGACTGTGACTTCTTTAACCTTGACTCAAGAGGCCTTAGTCAATTATTTCCATTTACCTTTGCACTTGCGATGACACTCATCAAATGCACCCGGGTTTGGCAAAGGGTTTTCTGCCTCCTGCTGCTGTCCTGAGGCTGCTCCAGTATGGGGTATAACTGGGGAGACTGGAGGCATCCCAAAGCCTGGTGGGACCGTCAGCCCAGGAGCAGCAGCAGCAGCACCGCCAGTGGCAGGTGGTGGAGGGTTGGGGGAGCTGGCAGCCAAAACACTGCCCATTCTGGCAGAGAGAAATTAGGGACAGAGCAAAAGACAGAATGAGTGAGTAGGTTAAAACCAAAAGAGAATATTTGAGTACTTGCAGTTACATCAACACATTATATAAACATAATATTAAAGCAACGTACTTAGAGCTGAGAGCTTAAGATTTAAGGGTACTGGTGGCTGCTACACTTAACCTCATCATTAACAGTGTAATTGATGCAGGTAGGCCAGATAACCCAAAAGTGCAAAACAATTTGAAGACACTATTAGGATGCATTATGTCAAATGTAGACTACAGATTGTTTTTTTTTGGCTGGACCCACACTGAGGAATAAAAGATATAGCAGTTTATTTTCTGTAAACCTGTCTGTTGTGAGTCCCCCAACTTTACAATTTCACATGTCAATTAGACCTTCATACCTGGTTAACAGCCATGTCATTCAAAGTCCACATGTAACAAATTGTTATGCATACCTTCAGTTATATTTTTTTTTTTTTTATCTACGGAGCAGTGTTCACGCCCTGATAAGATCATATGAGATAGCACTTAATTTATCCTGAGGGGAATTGTTGTGCAAGAGTTGCAGTATAAAGTAGA
The DNA here is from genome assembly GCF_041903045.1 of Epinephelus lanceolatus. Classification (NCBI taxonomy): domain Eukaryota; kingdom Metazoa; phylum Chordata; class Actinopteri; order Perciformes; family Serranidae; genus Epinephelus; species Epinephelus lanceolatus. Next base: position 28,224,587 of record NC_135749.1, read on the forward strand.
AAAGAGTACAAATAAAGTAAAATGAATAAAGGTGCAAGTATAACAAATCAATTAACAGATATATAAAATATCAGCACACACAATGCTAAGAATATAAATAAGAATGACAATATGGATCATAGGTTGGTCATTTCTCAAGGTGCATATGAAGGATGGATAGTTGGGATGGAAGAGAGATATTTAACACCTCAAAACCGCTGCACGGCTACAGAATTGATTCTTTCAGGCTTTCAAAGCTAAAGCTTCATATCCAACAGTTTTTTGGTCTAAATTAAGTTATCAGAATCATCGGATGTTGATGTGAATGCAAAATTGGTAGTTATGTCAAAGGTCTTGTGTGCAGGATTTTTCGGCATCTACTGGTGAGGCTGCAGATGGCAACCAACTGAAACTTCTCCTGTGTGCCAAGCGTGTAGCAGAACTATGGTAGTGGATGTAAAAATGCAAAAGGCTCTATTTAAACCCAATGTTTGAGTTGTACGATCTTGGCTACTATAGAAACAACATCACTGGTCATTGAAAGGTAATGATTCTTAGTTTCAGGTAATTTTACACTAGTGAAAACACAGTTATGAATATTATATTAAATCTTTCCCAACATATGCTCCTAAATCCACCACTGTACCTTTTATCTCGTGTAACACTGTCAGGACTGGAAACACCCAGATGACATCATTTGTCATCGTCTCAGAAGTTAGACAGCTTCCCACACAGCAAAAGAAGACACTAAACTGTGTCACAGGCTTCAGGCTGAGTAAAACCTGCCATAATAATTAAACTGATCTCCATGTGTATAATCGGTGGAATGCCCCTTTAACCTTTCACACAGCTCATGCTCATTCATATGAAGTCAGAGCAACAGCAGACACGACATACCAGCTGATAATAAGTAACACTTATGTTATGTGACAGAGATAAGTTAGAAAATAGTGGTCGCCAAGTGCTGTCTTTCAGAGATGTGTCTAATGTTTTGAATGAAGCCAGCCTCACCTACAAGCCAGCATGAAAAGTTAGCTAAGCTAGCTAGCTAGCTTCCAACCAGCAGCTGACAGCATTAAAACAAACAGATGCTGCTGCTGAAGGAAAACACAGACCACTCAGTGAGACTTCGACTGCTGGAAAACAGCTAACATGTTCATACATTTCTAGTTAAACCTCTCGTTTTATAAAACAGCTGGCGAATGAAAGCTACTCACGTTGTGATTTCCAGAGGACGATGCAGCCGGAAGTTGAATCGGCTAGCACCAAAGAAGAAGACATGGGCGACGCTAGGGCCCTGCCTATTTCCTCAAGACGCTTTATGATTGGATGCCGCACCATGACACAGAGAAAGGATTGGCTAAAACAGCTGTCAGTCACTTTATGTGTCTGACGAATCGAAGGCGTTGTTTTGTGTCGGTGACATCGTGTTTCTACGCACACGCTATTGGCTAATCGAATGCAGAGGGGCGGGACGTTTGATTCTGAGCTTAGCGATTGGCGGAGAGCTTCGACGTCGTAGAAGTAAAACGTTATGAAGGAATACCGTCAAGGTCAACAACAGCCTGAGGGTCTGTAGATAAAGTCCTAACGTTCCTAAAATACAGTTTGTTTATTTTTAGCTTACACACAACAGCGCCTCCATCTTTATTCAGCCACAGTTAAACACAGCAGCTGCGTTCAGGGTCCACAGAGCCCTCATGTTTTCACTGTACAGTCTAATGAGGGACTAGTGTGCACACCTGTGGTACAAGGTGAAAATAGCATGAGAAGAAAGGCAATGTCAGTCAACTGCCAACAAGAATATAACATACGTGTTGAATATTCCTAAATAACATTATGTTTATTAACAGTAAATTATGCTAAGTTTTCAGATTAGAAAACAACTGACAGCAAAACCTTTTGGCTCTGGTGCAGGCCTAGTATCCCAGCTTTGAGCATTTGCCAGACACTTAAATTTAATGCTTCTAAATACCTTTTCAAAATCTATTTCAGGACCAATTTATGGTCAAATCATCCTTGTTTTATTCAAGCATTGCAGGCAAGCAGTGTGCATGTGGTCCCGTGCAGAGGTAGGTTTTATGTGTGGTTGTTAGAGTGAGTTAGCTTAATCTACATTTTGCCAACAGTGAAGTGCAAGTGTACAGTCAAAAGACAATATTAGGTTAAGTGGTAGATTTCAAGATTTCTTACGACTTACAGACCACATCATGTATTTGAATCAAGTGTCAAAGTAATGAAACAGAGGACAACACCAGGCAACTTAAATTTCAGTTCAATTTATTGAATTTTAACCCCTGCATGTATTTCCACGTTACAACAGTAGAGGACAGAGTGATCGGCACAAGTCGGTGACAAACCTTGTGCCTCTTCAATGCATTTTTTAAGGAAAACAAAACAATGCAAGAATTATATTTTTCTGGTACCACCTGATCGTTACTGTGTTTTATTCTAATGGTTTGACAAAGGAAATCATGGGACAGCAAGGGAAGGAAAATAAACAGACATCCAAAAAACATGGAGTCTGGTTTTAGGTTATTACAATTAACGTCCAAAATGATGTAACTCACTTGAACATGGGGCTGACAATTGTTTTGGGAGAGGCAGGGCCACCACGGTACCAATCAGTACAGAGAAGACTCAACTCAAAGGAGAAAAAAAAGTGACGACCGGGGTATTTTTTGAAAAGAAAACAGTTTAAGTATGAGGAATCGACTGAAACAACATTTTTGTGAGCCAAGTAGAATCACTGTTTCACCTCTCCTTCCTGTCCGTGTTGTTGTAGAGAAAATACTGCAATTGCAACTTTATCCTCAGCTACATTAAAACAAAAAATTTGAGAGCCAATTCCACTGATTTCTATCCACGCTGCAGGGGAAATACTGCTGTGACTTCAGCTTACTGCAACAATTCTGCTGAGTTCGTCATTACGTTTGGCTGAAACGGCCTGAAGCGTGGGTGAGTCTACATTAGTGCAGCAAATTAAGAGCTCCAATTCAATTCAGCTATGCACAGTAGAGATATTAGGGGTAGATCAGCCATTAATACTAGTTTTAAGTCAAGGTATTGCTTTTCTTTTTCTTTTTTAAATTTCCACCAATTTAGAATTTGCAGAATCCCCAAATTTTGCATCCAACTCCTCACCTGTTTCAAATCTTATTTTCTTTTTTTTAAGTTACCCTTTTCAAAGTTTGACAAATATCCCACCCACCCCTGTCAACACTCCTGACTCAACAGGCCAGAGTGCGTGCACGTGCACACACACACACACACACACACACACACACACACACACAGACGAAGACATCTCAACAACACCAGATGACAGAATCGGCATTCATAACTGTATTCAGCATGACCTCCGTTGTGATCATTGATGCATACGTTTACTATGGTTTATTACAACTTAGGGCTCAGTTTTGTAGCTCCAGTCATCAGTTGTATTGTGTGTAATAAAACTGTTATCATAACTAATAAGCTACGGCTGGAGCTACAAATAACTGAAGGCGTAACAGAGTCAATTCCAGGCAAAAAATTTAGATAACGTCGAATAACCAATAGCCAGGTGGTGATTTTTTAATGTCGCCTCTTTAAAAATAACATGAATGTGACAAATTCCACATCTCTCCCCACTTGATTTTGATAGGCTCAGCTATAAATATATTATCTTTGCTGCTATTTCAGTCACAAAGGAGTTCATGGAATGACTGTCAGGGATGTGATCAGGGACATAAAACATCAAAAAAGAACAAAAAAAAAAAAAAAGGAAATCTGTCATTAGAAATGAGATTTATGCCACAAACTTGAGCTTCTGAAGGAAGAGGGAGATGGAAAATGAAACAAAAAAACAAACATCACATCCCTGACATCATCCATACTGATAGTTAAGACATCGTACACCCCCAACAAAACACATGACGAGTCTGCACATGAAAACACAGAGAAAAAAAACAAACAAACATAAATTATGCTTACATGCAGCCTCAAACTGTTGACACAAGTTTTATTCTTATTCCAAATTACCAGTTTTATACACCAGTAACCAAACTGGCTCCAGTTTCTTCAAAACTATCTGATTTTCTGGTTAACTTGAAGCTGCATGTAAACATAATGATTGTTAACAAACTCAGCCTGTCACAGCTTCACACACACCCACACCCACACACACCCACACCCACACACACACACACACCCACACCATTCAAACAGTCGCCTGCACATCACTCTTTATCTCTCACACTCACACACCTACATGTCTCTCTCTTACACACACTCATACGACATTCTCCTTTTTTGGTTTTGCTTCAATGTAAATCCTGAAAATCTATTTCAAGGAAAAAAAAGGAACAAAAATATTCAACCTCCTCCGACCTCATGAAGCAAAGTATTTTCTTGTTTTTTTTCTTCGTATAATTGTAAACGACTAGTGTAAACAATGAATCACTTACAATTTTGTTTCCTCAAAATGATTCATAACACCTCGTATAAAGATTGCTCTAGTGGAAAAAGGATCGAGCTGCTGAGAACAAATCATAGCACTCTGATCATCCGTTACGCGCACACATGGAGCAGGTTCGAGAAGATCACAGTGCTTCGACACTTTCCAGAAACTCTCTCTTGTATAACTTAATACTCTCTCTGGCACTTAAAGAAAACAAGGTCTTTTGTGTACTTTTGAGAGGAAAAACAACTTTAAATCAAAGCTTTTGTATTTGCTTTAAGTACCAGAGAGAAGGAAAGATTCCAGATGCCCAGAGAGCATCTGATAAACACTTGGCTTCTGCAAACCCACCCAAAAAAACCTCAAGTTCCCCAGTGCTAAAGCCTCACAGTCCCCTCCCTCCCCTCTTTGCTTTAAGCAACATCAAAAATAAATCTTAAAAGCAAAAATACTTTCTTTTTTATGTCTTTTTTTTATCGTTAGTGATGCTCTGTTAAGGGGAGGACAAAAACAAAGAAGTCACAGCTGCCTGTTCAGAAATGCTACAATTTTGCTTTCAAACACAGAGCCCACTCCTCACATTGTTATCATTAGGAAACAAAGCTGTGCTGGGGAAAACAAAAAAAGATATCGCTGCTGCTGCTGCTGCTGCTGCTGTGGAAAGACTTTTCTGATTTTAGTCATAGTTCAATTGAAGATCAATGTAGTCCTTTACAGACTGAGCAGGTTTCATCACGTGGTGGTCCATGAAACCATCTCATATCCAGTATATAGTTTCATAAAAATAAAGCCCAAAGGAGTTTGTCATGCAACAGCAGCAATATAAATGTCAACTATGAGAGGCTGGCGTTCAACCACTGGGCTTGAGAGTATTCACATTGGCAACTAATACATTCACCCACTTCAATTTTGTCATGAAGGGGCTTAAAAAGAAAGTTTTACATAAGGATTTGCAAAAACGCTCCTGTTATTGAATCCACCTTGCATTTCCACACCGTTAAACTGAACGTGAAAAACTCGGGGGGAAATGATAGAAACTATTGTTTTGCACCAACGTCCACAAATTCAGTGTTATCCTTGGACCTGCTGATTGTGTATCAGCTAGGTAACGGCAAATGTTGCTATCAAAACTGTTGTGAACCAGCCTCTGATGCATTAGTCCTGTGCTGCAGCAGCATGCAGGGGAGGAAACCAGTTTGTCATCTACCAGCCTCAGCGGCCGATGGGTTTACAGTATTCACCAGCCCAATATGATTATTTATGTAAAAGAACCTCCAGACATAAGCTGTCTGTGGGCAAACGCCCCAGCAACAGCCATAATGTAACAGCATGAGGCTGCTGTTCATCTATCATGCTGTTTGTGTGGTTGCAGGCTAACATCCATGAATCAGTACGGGGGCTTGTGTCTTTAGCCGTCTCCTCGTATTAATTCTGCTCATGTATTATTCACGGTGAAGAGGGAAAAACAGTCACGCAGTATTTAAATAAAGCTGCCCTTTTTATTGCAACGTTCACATTAAAAATAAACGTTCACATTCAGGATGGTTTTTAAGGAGCCGTGTTTCAACACACCTCTCAGCAGGACAGAGAGAGTGCATGTGTTGTCTTTTTCCCTTGCATAACGGATGTTTAAATAAAGTCGGGTTACTACTAAATTCATTGATTTGTGCTCGTACTCTGCTGCATGACAGAAGACAGCAGGCTATGAATGGATGAGTGCACATGGGAGTAAGTAAGGCACTTAAGTGACGACAACAGTGTAAGTGGACAGAACGATGGCTGGTGTAAGTGCACCATTGTAACATTAAAAAGAGACCAACCTCACTGCCGAAGATGAAAACGGTCTCCAAGAACACTGGTTCACAACGGCTTTGATACTCATTTGCACTGCGGCCTCACTTTCGACAGGAAGTGCTGTCTATCTGAGATACATTTTAGGAAATTCACGCTGAGCTCATACGCAGGATGCACGGTCCATTCTGAGTTTGGTGCAAAACAATATCGTTTCTCAATTAATTAAAAAAAAAAAGAAAAGAATGAGGCAGCTCTCTGTGGGGAAAAAAAGGGCCTTTACATCCATTTGACAGGCTCTGAAAATAAGTGAGAAATGTGAAACTAAAGAGGTGCCTGAAGCCTGTGTGCAAGCGCTGATGTCTGTGCAAAAGCCCGGTGTGTCCTGCTGTCCTGGCGGAGACATAAAACTCAGATTAGAAGATGGATCTCACATTTTTAATGCAGTAAAACCAAAAAAATTAAAAAAAATATTTCAAAGCATCTCACCTGTTTTAGGTGCTGTCCTGTTGGCGTCCTGGTTTCTCCTCAATCTCCTCCACGTCACAGTCAGCACTGGACGAGTGGAACTCGGCCACGTAGAGGCTCTTGTCGATGCTGCTGGGTATGGGCTTGATGTCGGTCACCAGCTGGTCTTCAATGGCCTTCAGGTTGAAGCGGTCCTCTGATGTGATCAGGTTGATGGCCAAACCCAAGTGACCAAACCTCCCTGAGAGTGAGAGAACATGTAAAGAGTGCTACTATGTTAGTGATAATGTAGTTTTTACATAATGAGGGAGGGGTTATGTTGCGGATGGCTCCAGTGCGCCATTGAACCATGACTTTTGGCTCACTCAAAAAATGTTTAACGGCCTCAGTCTTCTCACATTATTTCAGCAGGTATTTTCTAACACGTATAACGTGAGGAGACTTTACCCGGACTTAAATCTAAGAATTCACTGTGACGTCTTCTACCCATCATATTTCTTTTATCTATTCTTAAACAAGACTGGCTTTGCAGTGTTAGTCCAAATAATAGTAGAATGAAAGCCATTTCGGATCCTGTGTCCTGTAAGGTTGCCAAAAGATTACCACAGTGAAGAACAAACAGGGCAGATGGAACGGAACGTATGTCATCGCACAGGAAGAACAGGTAAACACAAACACATTACTTAATGCATCTCTTTGAACAACAAACATAGAATTACTAGAAGCTACAGATTCTTGGTGCGTTTGTACTTTAATGTTCATCATGACTTTGCTTTTCTCTTCTAAATGCTGTTTTCAACCCACTTCCCATAAATGTGACAGTGAAGCTTTAAGATAATGCAGCAATGCACATTAAGGAGAACACAGTGTACCTGATCTTCCAATACGATGGAGGTAAGTCTCAGCATTCTTGGGGAAGTCGAAGTTGATGACTACATTGACAGCCTGGATGTCAATACCTCTGGTGAAGAGATCTATATTGAAGACAACAGAAAATTTGAGTATCACATCAGATAACTAACTAACTAAAGATGTGTGAGTATTTAACAGACACTCACCAGTGCAGACCAGGTTTCTGCACAGTCCATTTCTGAAGTCATGGAACACACGGTTTCTGTATTCCTGAAAACAAACAAGACGAAAAGCTATTTGCAAAGACACAACCAACACATTCAGAGGTACAGTAAAGATTTTTGGACACTTTGCCTTCAGTACTCAGCTTACAGAATGACAGGTAACAGAGAGAGGGTGGACTAAATACAACCAAAACCCCTAAACCGTTCGGCTATCAGGACGCCCCGGCAATGAATATAATTCATATCAGCTCAAATCATATTTAAAACACAGGATTCTTACAGTTTAAGAAAGGTTAGATGTAAGACTGTTTTAGACTTTTTAAAGCCAGGATGAAATTTGCCCAAATGTTGTGCCTGGTGGAGGACGAGGGAGGAGGACACCAAGGAAACACTTGGCCTTTGCTGACAAATTTTCTTGGCAATTTTGTGTGTCTCATTCAGCATGTGGGATCCCACTGCCTTTATTTCCGTCATGCTGAGTTTAAAAAACATTTAGCATGAAATACACTGAGCCTTGCATATATTGCCTCGTACCGGTTACAGCCATTCCATGAAATCTTGGTAAAATGTCAGTTTTCATTGAATTTTCATTTGCACTAGTCCATGTCATACAATTATGCAAGAGGTATTAAAAAAATAGATGCTTTTACAATACAACACCAGAAAAACACGATTCATTAAATCCTGCTTCCGAAGCCAAAGATTTTGAGTTAAGACATTTTAATACCAGCCTAATTTTTGGATTATTGAATTCAATGCCTTTTAAGACTATTTAAGGAGCTGTGAAAATAATCATGCAGCATTTGAAAATATTAAAAAACACACATCCAAAGGCAACACTTCTCTCAGCGGTCACTTGTCCTCACCTGCATCATCTTGGCATGGATGTAGAAGCAGGAGTAGCCCAGCTGAGTGATCTTCTTGGCCAAGAGCTCCACCCTCTGAGTGGAGTTACAGAAGATAATCGACTGGTTGATCTGAAGCTGTGACGGAAAGAGAGGAAAAAAGAATATGTTACGGATCACTACATCAACCTTGTGTCCAGTGGTTATTAAAGATGTTCTAAGATTAACAAATTCCCACCCTTGGATGCTACCATAGTTACTTAAAAAACAAACTAGATTTTTCCAACAACTAAAAATGCAAAGTTGTACCATGTGACCATTCAGGCCAGTTATATTTATTATATAGTATCAACACATGGACAAGAAGAAGTGCTTTTCTGCAAGGCTGGCAGTTTAAAATGCATGGACAGTGAATATGGAGGGGGTCAGTTACCCTGGAGAACAGTGTGTTGAGGCAGTGGACTTTCTGCCTTTCCGTGACGTAGGCGTAGTATTGAGTAATGCCCTTCAGAGTGAGCTCCTCCATCAGGTTTATCTCATAGGGTTTCTGAAGGTGCTTGGCCTACAGCAAGGACACATGGAGAATAAATAGATTAGAGTGTGCAATTAAAAGCTCAGACAGCAAGTAGACGGCAAAGTTTTGATAAATATTCAAGCATTAAAGACTTCACTCAATTCAGTAAAGAAATGTGTTGTTGTTTGTTCAGTTTATTTTTTTCAATTTACTGCAGGAGTTTCATATCGGCTCTGCTTAACTGAAATCAGAAGTATTTACATAGTTCTTAAAAAATATCCATCAGCATAACTCCAAAGAACATTGTAAAAGACTTCTACAGAATCTAAACAATCAAATCCTGTGACTGTCGGCTGAAATGCCTCAGACGAGGACAGCCCTGGAAAACTAAACAGACAACACAAACACAGATCTGGGCATCGTGTGAGAACAGCTTGGTCTGCAGTGTGAACCAAGCGGTGCCAAATGGCCTCGAGCCATCGGGCTGGCTGAGTGGTGCAGCAATTAGCCGACTACTCACCATGAACTTCTGCACGCTGATGGGGAAGGTTGCAGAGTAGAGCAGGATCTGCCTGTTCTTGGCCAGGAAGCTGATGATATCTTCGATGAGCACCACAAAATCCTGAGACAGCAGCTTATCCGCCTGAGAGGAAGCAGACACAATTTAACATGGAGAAGGCAAAGCTGCAGAATGAAACAGCATGATGCATTTGAAAACACATCCTACTGATTATGAGCAGATTTATTATCATTGTTACAGTTTTATTCATGTTTACCTCATCCATCACCATCATCTGGACCCTATCCACTTTTGCCACTCCTTTCTTTATCAAGTCCAGGATTCTACCAGGCGTGGCGATGACCACATGCACTGATGTGGAAAAAAGGAGAGAAAACGTGAAACATTGAAGTGTACCATTAACCTCATTAAAGTGCACTGTTAAAAAGTATCAGAAAGGTGCATTTATTAAACACAAGCTGACTTCAACAACATGCAGACTCACAATTATGTCAGTCGACTCAGATGAAGCCATTTAATACACATTTTCAATGACCCCCCCCCCCAAATAAAAAGTTTAAAAGTTTGACTGGGGCTCAGCAGGTTCAGCGTAACAGCGGCATTCATGCAATATAGTAAACAAGCTGACTGCACTAACAGATTGGGAACGTGCAACATTATTTTTCTAACACTAGACATCAAACAAAAGCCAGAGACTGTGTCGTATTAAGTATCTAAGGGGTTGTAAATTCCCTGTTTTCAAGCAGCAGAGAGAGAATAACGTTATCTTAGAGCCTTATGGTGGAAACTTTCTCACACACAGCACACTGACTAGCAAAAAAGGGGGTATCTGAGGGGTCTCTGACAATTCTAATCTCTGATTTCCAAGGTGCAGCCCTGATTTATTTCTGATATTTGTCAGCATGACACTGTGTGTGCAGTAGGTAGTCGCCCTTTTTGGACAAAATGCCATGAAGTAGGTCAGTGAGATAATGAGGCTTCTTACCAGTCTCATCCAGACGCATGATGTCATCTCGCAGGTTGGTGCCCCCGGTGGTGGCCATGACTTTGACTCCCCCCAGGTGTTTGCTGATCTGGATGGAGATCTGGCTCACCTGCAGGGCCAGCTCACGGGTGGGCACCATGACAAGTGCTAGGGCATGAAAATGTACAGATTACAATGTTGGTGGATGGTTAAAGACTTCACAGAGACAACTACTAGGCTAAACAGATTTAAGGCAGGACAATATTAGGAGGGACACTGTTACGGTACATATTAGTTTAGATTCGGAGACAAGAAACGAAGCATGAGAGAAGAAAAATGAGCATGATGACCAAGAGGCAGAAGTGAGGTTGCTGGTAAAGGATAGAGGATGAGAGAGTAAAGCTTCCATTGGAAAGGTAGCTGTATGAAGCTGCAGGCAGTGTCTCACCCTGTATGTGGTCCTTTTTCAGGTCTATTCTCTCCAGCAGTGGGATGAGATAGGCTCCACTCTTTCCTGTTCCATTCTTGGCCCGAGCCAGAATATCCCGTCCAGACAGGGCGATGGGAATGCTCTCCTCCTGCAAGGAAACAAAAATAATATATTAAGTCTCATTGTGTGACTGCACTGTGGTATCATACTTAATCGTAATGTTGCGACAAATTTCTCATCCACGTAATGGTTTTTGCACTCGACCACTGACCAGGGTTATCCCTGCTTATCTAACTCCAAGTGGGCCATATTTGTTTTATTGAATTGGTCGACAATTCCAACAAGACGCAAAGGCTTTTTTTAAAAAAACAAAACACACTTTTAGTAGCAACTGCTTTCAAAAGCAGAAATTCCTGTTTCATCTATTTAACTAATCCAAACTGGACATTATTATAGTATACATACTTTATTTGTTTATATTTTGAATAAATAAATACACATATTGTTGTACTGTTCTACAGTCTGTCTGATCACAGCATGTGTCTCCCAAATATGTTGCACATGCAGCAGCATTGATGCGGTTACTATAGTTACTGCAGCAGCAAAAGGCATATTTGCCTCTATTAGTAGTATCAAAACATTTCTAATTATGTCCCTGTGGCCCGAGAAATAAACAATTATCTGTCCCATAAGAAAGTTAACGGCATTCTTTTAACAGGTTTACTATGCAGGATTGTCGTTACTGTTTGTCAGCAAATTCACTCATGAAAGTGAAAGTAAAAGCCAACTCCAGATTCACTCTTGATCTATTTGTGTGTCTCTTTGTCTTTGGTCACTACCTTTTACCTAGCCCCAGCCTCACCTGAGCGCTTTAGAGATACATGCCCAGTCATGTCCCGAACACAGAGAACAAGAGTCTGCAGATTAATACACCACCACACACTGCTGGTGGGTCATAAGTGATGAGTAAGAGGAATTTCTTCAGTATGGGTCTATACACTGTTTTTAAAGGAAAATCCTGCATAGTATATCTTTGATAACACTAGGCCTCAGACAGAAGAGGAAAGAGACATTATAGAGGCATAATAGGCTATTTTTTATATCTTTAGACTAGGACAGTAACTCAGTGTGGGGAAGTTTAAAATATGGTCATAATTTCAACGGTCTAACACCTTCTTAACAAACCAGCCAGCCAGATGAGACAGTTGAGGAGAAAGTGAGGGTCAGTCTAAGACTCCAATTACAAAATTAACTGAAATACTGAGAAATAACCTAATGAGTAAAAATAAACTTAATTCTGTTGGTGCTCTTTTTCATATTTGACAGTCAGCACAGGACACACAGTGCAAATGACATTGAACCAGCATGGCCAAAAATACAGAGCTAGTTCATCAACACAGCTGATGGGATGTCGTCTTTACTCTCCAGAAAACACAAACCCATGCATAACATTTAAGTAGTCACTCTAAAAGGTGCATGCACAAATTGTGTGCGCAGCGCATGCCATGCATGTTTTGCAGCCTTTGCCATCTTTGTCTCAAATAGTCCAGGGAACACCCTGCTGACACTGCGTTGTAGCTCCACCTTTTCAATAAAAAGGCTGAGGGTGCTTCACATGTGTGACTCTGAAAACGTTAATGTATTGAATGCTATTAAGCACTACACTTGAATGGAGTTAAAGTAAGCCAAAAAGCTCAAACTATCTGCTAGTCAAACTCCACAAGACTATAGCCATGGAATATCCTGGTTGCATTATGGTTAAGTGGTAAACCAAAAACAAAACAGGCTGCCACCTTCCATATATGTGTGTGTGTGTGTGTGTGTGTGTGTGTGTGTGTATGTATGTATGTATGTATGTATGTGTATATATGTGTATATATGTGTAT